>NC_062555.1:55179525-55492191 GCF_016906955.1 Phacochoerus africanus
ATTTCATGGTATGTTAGCCAGAAAACGGGGCTTAATATCATTCTCCTGAAGAGGCCACCCCCCCCCCCGCCCCTTTTCTACTGCTGTTTGAACTTCCATGGAAGGATGTTCTATAAGAATTGTCATGAACCTGCTCTTTGCATATTTAACTTTTTTTTTTTTCCCTAGGAATGTGACTGCTGTGCAACACAGGCTTTTCTTATATTTATCCCTCATTTTCTGCTTTCATTTGATCAGTTAATTTTATTTCAGGCAAAGAATTACATTCACATCACAGAGAAAGAAAGGGAAATTAAAAACCAATTCAGACAGCCCATTATCTGCCTTCTGACCAGTTAACACTGAATTAAGACCTACAGTGTGCTTCAGGCAGGCCCTTCTACTTCCCAATAAACAAATATTCAAAGAGAAAATAACTAAAATTAGACATTATTTCTATCCTTATAACTATTCAGGGAGACGAGGATAGAATAAGTTGAAATAATAAAATCTTAACTAACTTGCATTACTTTAGATTGATAAATTTTCATGATTACTTTTTGGTTGATAAAGTCAATCTTGGATAGGAATAGTTCCATTAAGTATTTTTTTTTTTTACAGAGAGGTTCTAAATTTAGAACAAAGAAATAAGACTATCTCTGTGCATAAATATATGAAAAAAATGCAATCATCAATTAAGCAAACAACAAACATTGAAAAGGCTCTATCTTCCTCATCACCTAAGTAGACTAGACCTCCATGACAATCCCCAAATGTTTTTGTCTTAGCTTTTCAGGATCATTCAAAGACCTGAAACAGCTGATTCTACATGTGAGAGTACAGAGAAAATGCAATATGCAATACACAGTGGTGTGGAGAGATGGGAAAGGGCTGTTGACAGGAACCAGGAACGATTTAACAGAAAGCTGAGGCAGGGACAGAGTGGGTCCAGCTCCCTCCTCTACCCTCTTGCCTTACCTGCTTCTTTCTGGAGCTGCTTCAGAGCTGCCATTTCCAGGCAGGTATTTAAGCCAACATCTAGGTGAGCTCTTTACTCCCTTCCAGCCCGGTTCAGTATCCACGTTTCCCAAAGCAGGAAGAACCCAGTATCCAGCTTTTCACATGAGCAGATGATATTGAGGTCTACTGATCTGGAGAGAGGGCTTTTAAAACTTTTGACATTACCCAAAATGTCGATGAACTTAGAGGGAACATTTATATTTGACATAGTTATTGAATTACTCTGATTATTCCTGTTTCCTCTGAGTATAATATAACAATAAACCCAGTGGAAGATGCTATTTTGATGAAATAACTGGTATTTTCCCTCTCCTCCTTAGGATCTCATACTAGTCTTCTGATCTATCTGTCTCTAGTCTCTTCTCACTTCAGTCCATTTCTAGGCTGCTGCCCATCATTTTGGGAAGCTCATTTCCTTCTAATACGTGACCTATACCCTTTTTTAATGGTTTTTCTTTTTCTTTTTTTAGGGCCATGCCGGTGGCATATGGAAGCTCCCAGGCTAAGGGTTCAATCGGAGGTGTAGCTGCTGACCTACACCACAGCTCACGGCAATGCTGGATCCTTAACCTGCTGAGCGAGGCCAGGGATCGAACCTATGTCCTCATGGTTACTAGTTGGATTTGTTTGCACTGAGCCTTGATGGGCACTCCCCCTTTTAAAGCTTTTTGATGGCTCCGGTACTAAAGGATAACACTATAGTTAATCTGAAGCAGGCCACACAAGGCTGTGCACAATTACCTTTCTAACCCTTACATGCTTTTCCTTTCATGCCTGATTTGCAGAATTTCAGCCTGGTGGACGTACCCTCTCTACGAAGCCTGCCCTGATCTGAGACTTAGTCATGCTTCCTGGTGTATGACCACAGCAGGGACTGGAAACTTTCGTGGACCTGAGTGTTACTGGAGCTTTTGTGCATCTGAAGATGGTCATCACTGCTGAGCAGACTGCCTGGTATGTTTGTTGAGTTAATCTAAAAAGGTAGCTGAACTAGTTCCCATGTGGCTAGAGTGTTCTTTAAATCAAAACTGCTAGTCATAGTAGGTTTCATTGGCTCCAAGTGATTAACTGTATGTTTGAGGCCACATTTAGCTAATCATACACTCCTTCAGATAGGTAATGTGAGGATATGTGTACGTAAGTGTACCAGAGCCAAAGATACATGGGATGCCTCCAAAAATTGGTTACGTGAAATAAATTCAGCTTTTGAGAGATGAACACACACACATCACCACAAATCCCTTTCATATAAATATGTTTTATTGCAGAGAAGTTGTAAGTATTTACATGCTGCAACACATCACAACATAAATTTACCAAATATTTTATGGTGGGATGCTGTAGGTTTCAGATAATAGTGTCAGAAGAACCATAGATTAAGTGAAGAGACTGACAGATTTATTGACTCTACAACTCTCATTGGCTAAATGCTAGGAGTCAAAAGGCAGTGTTTTCTCAGTCCTACCTGTCATCACTTGCATGCAGAAACCTAGGAAGCAAATACAAGAGAACTGTCGAGTTTCACATCCACGTCGCCACCAAAGTTTACAATGGGTTGGGTTATAATTCATGTCATAAAGCATTTAATTCTTGCAATAAAATATACAGTTCTATTAAGATTGGTATAAATCTACTTATTTATAAACCCTGACTTAAAAACAAGGACAGGATGCAGCCTGCACATGCACTGAGAAGGACAACCTAGCAAATGTTTGTGAACTTAATAGCCTTTCTTCACTTGCTTATTGTCATTGAGCTGGGAAAATAACCTCAAGGAGTGCAGAGTTAAACTTCTCTTAGTGATAAGAAATGGCCATGGCAATCTAGCAAAGACCCCCGGCACTCTCACTGATTTATGCTGGTGGAGGAAAATCTTATGGGCTGTACTAAGGTGAAACTTGGTGGGTCTTCTTTAGGCCACGTCTCTAGCAGGTTCATCCTAAAGTGCAATAAAAAGTCACTGATGCCTGACTGTTTATTTTGCAGAAAGTCAATAAAGTGCTAACAGATGCTGGACATAAATGAAAAGAGTAGGTGGGTGGGTCCGGACACTCCATATTCACAACTGTATAAAGTCATACCCCAAGGTCACCAGGTAGATAGGCTCTGATTGTAAAGGAAGGGGAGAAGGAAGTAAATGAAGAAAACACAAAGAAGAGAATTTCTGTCTCTCTTCAAACGTACCCCACCATCCTGAGTAATGCATGAAGCAAGCATGAGGAAGGTTTGTGCACAGCTTTGCAAAGTGGTGTGATGTGTGTAATTACCCCTGAATACAAATCATCGAGGAAATTTTGATGATGAATAAGGAGAATTCCTGGTTTTTAATCTTCCACTGAGAGTAATATCCCCAAAGAACAGCCAGTGTCCACCTTCTGAGTCCCTTTTTATCATCTTCTATCCTCCTAACATAGTTCTCCTTGCTGCTCTGGAAATGAAAATCAGTTCCTTAGACTGTAAATGTTACGGCTAAAAAGCCATTGATACTTCAGTGTTGAATGTGAGGGAAGTCTGAGTTCTATTTTTAAATGACTCATCTTAAAATGAGACTGAGCTTTGGAATAGAATCTCCGCATGATCACATCAGTAGGGCTAAATCAGCAGCTTGGGATTTCCATGGCAGGTGATCAGCGTGGAATGCAATACACTTCGTAACTGCGCTTTCGGGGGGCTGTTTCACGTTGCAAACCTTACATTGACGTTTTGAGCTAAGTGGCTCACAGTGGTCATTTGCAAGACCTGTAAGTTTCGCAGTGCTTGGAAGAATAAAGAGCCTATACTGCAGCATAGGCTTTGAGTAACTCAGGTTATAAACCTCTTTGGGATTTGAGCCCAGCAAGTTGATCCCTGCCTGAAGCAATGAAGAAGAGTTTATGAGAATAAGTAGTTTAAGGTAATTTAAAATATCATATATTCAGTGTGCTTAATAAAAATATATCCATATAGTGATATTGATGCTATAATAATTTTTCTCTTTAAAAATATAATCCCTTGAAAGTGCTATCAGGAGCTCCCTTTCTCTTTGTTTTAAAGGCAAATTGCCTGGCTCTGCAGGCCTGTAATTCTCACGTCGGTACTACAGTCTTTCCTTTCCAACGGTAATAATAATGCACAGTATCTTTTTCTCACTCGTGGCTTCTTCCTTCCTTATGAACTGCTGCTAAAGATGAAATACTGAAAGAGTTCAAGGGAACAATTAATTGGAATGAAGGCATTATCTATCTCTGACTGTGAACAAACAATAGATAAGTTGTCCTTAACTTATTGAGACATAAGACTAAGTAGGACCACTTCATCCCCAATATTAATAAAGCTTCTGAGTCCTAACAGGAAGTGCAAAACAAGTAACTCAACTTGTAGAAAAAACCCTGATTAAGACAGTATAACAAACCATGATGTGAAATAATAGAGTCAAATCCAAATTCACAATATATAAACCACAGCCCAAACTAAAAGGTTCTTATCGTAACAGTTATGGCTTCCCAAGCCAGAGAAAGCTTACTGTACCTTAAGGATCAACTAAAGTTGACAGATAGCAGGTATCCTGTAAGTTGCGATAACAATTGAGTAGCTGCAGATTGCATAAATGTGTTGTGTCATGTAATATCAAAGTTATTTGCAAAAATTATACAATCTGGAATGCTTGAATATGAGACACAACAATGTACTGAAACATACATTTATAAGAAAATGAGAGCAATCATTAATATAAAAGGTTATTTTTGGATGCATTAAGTTAGCAGTGCTATCAAGGTTAAATAGGTAAAGTAAGTTCGTTTTTAAGTCAGCTACTTTGAATTTCAGTCATAAGTCGATACCTTCTTCTCCTTTGCAAAAATCTCATCCCTCTTCTGTGTCTTCAGTTTGCCTTGCTTGGGATCTTCAAGTCCCGAGGGCAGGTACTGATCAGGGGCAGGCACTGAGGGCTGCTTCCCCCGAACATGCAGAAGCGTAAAGATTTCCCTAGAGTTGCTGGGGAAGGACTTGCTTGGTCAGTTTGACCTCTCCAGGAAGATGCCGCCCTGGCCTCCTACATCTTCTTCCATCCCTGCCTTTCACATTCCCTCCCCTGACCAATACTCCTTGGGAATTCCTTCTGTCTTACATGAAATTCAGTGTTTCTTCCTTCTCCTTTTCTTTCTGGGGATGCTACACTTTAAAAGTATCCCAGACCTCTTACTTCCGAGGTCCTGCTATCTTATTTGCACTTAGAGCAGAAGAGGCAGGTAAGACTACACTTTTTTCAGCATTTGGTTGGTCTGGGGCCTCAAACTCCCAAGGACACACCTCAGCTCGCAACGTTAAAGGTGGCTGAAAGTTATTACTTGAGTTATAGGAGTCAGGCACGTTTTGCTCAGAGGAAAATGTCTTTTTCTCTTGGCCTCCTATTTGGTTGAGATTTTCATTCTCCACGTTTGCTGCTACAACTCTGGGAGCCAGTTCTTCATGCTGCCCAGCGCACATACCGGCTGCATAATGCTGGCTGCCATTCTCGTCTTGAGCTCTTCCTGGGGGAACCTGAGTCTTGGGAATCAAACACTTCTCATCTTCAAAGAGGGACTGACCTTGGCTCTCCCAAGGGCACACCTCAGCCTTGTCTATGCCCTTCTGATTGGACTGCTGACACAGTTCAGCTGCCTTAGGCTTGGGGTGAGATTTCTCCTTTAAGGAAAAAGTTGGGTTTTTCTCCATTTCAGAAGCTGCAATAGATACGTGCTTTTGAACTTTTGATTCTGAAGGCACAGGACCAGGGGTCAGGTCATAAATCTCCCAGGGGCACACTTCCCCTATGTCAAAGTTGCCCTTCGTCTGGGTGGTGCTTGGGCTCACGTCAGAATTGGCAGTGGGGGGATTGGCCCTTTGTTGCTTCATAATCCCAGATTTCTGAGGTTTTCTTGGCTCTTCCAAATGGTTGGAGTTTGGGGGGGCAGGATCTTTAGTCTCTGCACTATCTGAATTGGAGTGTTTTCTGTTTGTCTCTTTATCTTTTGGCAGAGGTTTCTGGGACTTGGTACGTTCTTCCACGCCTGATGTTTGGGTTTTCCCAGCTAACCCAAGAGTCTTCTCCTTGGCACTTGCTATGACGCTGAGAGACTTTTGTAGCATGGATGTTCGGGGGTGCCCTGGCTTCTTCTCTGAGCTGAGGTTGTGGGCACTCGCCGACTTACACACCAAAGGCACAGACTCTGTGGACACGGCTTCAGTGTTGTCTTTCAGTGTCTGTGTTAGGTTTTTTCCAGACAGGGACTCCAGTGTGGAGTTTTCTGTTGCCTCCTCTTCTTGGCTCTCGGTTGGCAAGCTGCTGGCCTCTTCTGGCTGCTCCCGCACATGGTCGTAGGTGCTGTGGGATTTCTTTAGGGAGAAGACCCGGTTTTTCAGGGACTCCTCCCTGGGCTTCCCGGTGTTGCCCGAAGACTCCTGTGGGTTCTTCCTGCCCAGAGCGGTGCTCTTGGCCGTGCTGTGCTCAGTGACATCTTTGTCCTCTTTGGAACACTGCCTGCTGACCGTCTCTGGGATCTCCGTGATCCGCCTCATGATTGAACGGCCCAAGCCCTTCTTTGAGCACCGCTTTTTCTGGAGGTGGGGGTTATTTGTGATCATCTTCTTCCTTTTATAGATTTCCAACTGGGCATAGAGTTTCTTTAGCTCATCCTGCCAGAACAAGAGCAAATTCCAAGAGGTGTGGAGTTTAGCATTTCAGCTGGATAATGTCACTAAGTGTAATCTGAAGGCAATACACGAAGCTCTTTAAGAAAATGGCTCTCTAGCTCTTCCTAACATCTCTGCTCATCACCTTTTCCTCTTTTACTTTCTGATTCCTTTGTATCTTGTTTCATATAGAGTTTGAACTTCAAGACATGAACTTATGCATTCTACCCCTGCTTCATGGAATAAGCACTCTGAACATGCAAATTATGTGGACCAGACTGAGAGCCTGGACCATGTCAAAGCACAGCCTATTGTCTACTGATAAACCACATCCCTGAATAGTAACTGGAAGCATCATGGAGCTGCTGATAAAACTACATCTGATGCTAGATTAGGACTAGGGTACAACATAGCTCCCAATACTAAAAACATTTTCTTCCTCCAAATGCTGACCCATTGTCATAGATTATTTTAAATGATTCATACTCTCTGCCCACAGATCTTGCCTTCCCATCTGCAAGATGCCATAAACCATATTGCCAGACATGTACAACCAGTTCATCATTGTGACTGCCAGGGGGTCAGCTGAAACTATCAGGACCAGCCTGTGCAGTCTAAGCTACACCATGATTTTATGTTTTAGAACTGGACCGACTCTGCATCTGGCCTCTTATTTCTTACACAAGCACACACTCTCCTAAACACAAAGAAGCACACACGAATACCAACCTACATGTGCATGCCTGTGTAAATGGGCCAGATCTCAAACAGAAAAGAAGAAATACTGGTCCTACCCGAATATCTTCTGGATCCAAGCTGTGCTCACTCCAGGCTGAGTTGATGCTGCTGTTCAGGTAGGATCCAGATCGGCCCATGTCCAGCTCATCTTCATATGCTTCTGTAGCAATGTCATCTCGTGGGTTATTGCTTGAATGTGAAAACTGCAACAGATGTTCAGTAGTAGCTGTTAATCCACTGTAAGACATGGCATAATACTTTTCTAAAGGTTCTCATGCTACATCACTTCCTCAGCTTAGATGAATTCATTCACTGAACTTTTTACAAAAGATCTGCTGCCATATTTGTGCTTTGCTTTCCATGTTACACACTAGAGCTCTGAGTGAGGCGATATTAACTCCTGGTTTCCTCTTTGACCCCTATTTTCATCCTTGTCTGTTTTCTAGGCTCCCAGTGTTAACTTACATTAATCCTTTTAATGATATTTGCATTCTGAAAATGAAAGTAAGTCTCTAAAGAAATGTTCTTGTAGGGTACTCTTATTCCACTGTACCCTCAGGGTAGCAATTGAGACCCACTGGCAGCTGTACAGGAATATTTTTTTGAGCAGTGGGATCTGTCTTATGCCATTTCACTTCACATGGAGGAGGCTCTATTTCATCTCTGGGCACAATTGGCCCTGATCACAGGGATGTGACTTCTGGTCTAGCACATGGAGCGTTAAAGACACTACTTTGCAAACAACTTACACAATTCAACAGCAAAAAAACAAACAACCCAACTGAAAAAAGGGCAAAAGACCTGAGTAGACATTTCTCCAAAGAAGATATACAGATGGCCAGCAAGCACATGAAAAAAATGCTCAACATCACTGATTATTAGAGAAATGCATCAAAACTACCACGAGATACCACCTCATACCAGTCAGAATGGCCATCATTAGTAAGCCCACATATAACAAATGCTGGAGAGGGTGTGGAAAAAAGGGAACCCTCCTGCACTGTTGGTGGGAATGTAAATTGGTACAACCACTATGGAAAACAGTATGGAGGATCCTCAGAAAACTATATATAGAATTACCATATGACCCAGCAGTCCCACACTGGGGCATATATCTGGACCAAACTTTCCTTGAAAAAGACACATGCACCCATAGTTCACTGCAGCACTATTCACAATAGCCAAGACATGGAAACAACCTAAATGTCCATCGACTGATGAATGGACTAAGAAGATGTGGTATACATATACAAAGGGATACCACTCATTCATAAAAAACAAAATAATGCCAATTGCAGCAACATGGATGGTACTAGAGATTCTCATATAAGTGAAATAAGAGAAAGTCAAATACCATATGATATCACTTATATTTGTAATCGAATATACAGCACAAATGAACCCTTCCACAGAAGACTTGGAGGATAGACCTGTAGTTGCCAAGGGGGTGGGGGAGGGAGTGGGGTGGACTGGGAATCTGGGGTTAATACATGCAAACTATTGCATTTGGAATGGATAAGCAATGAGATTCTGCTGCATAGCACTGGGAACTATATCTGGTCACTTGTGATGAAAAAATACAAATCATTAAAAAATGAAAAAAAACCCCACTACTTGCAAAACTCGGGGGACAGGAGATCTGAATTCCAGCCTCAACTGTGCTGTCAGTGAAATCTTAGCCGGGCCGTGGGACCTCTCTGCAGCACAGCACCCTCACAGCCTAAAGAGCTTGGGTTGGATGGTATCTAAGTTTAAAATTCAAAAATTCACCGAAATTACAGATTTCTTCCCCCCTCAAGCTCCTCCTTCATCACATTTGATATATTTTAGTGATCTGACCACAGTCTTTTGATACATTTCAGTTTCTTGTACTCTTGCTGTCTCTACTCTTCTTCAAGTGGAGAAGGGAGGGAGAGTGGACCAGGTGAATGATGGACAGCATCCACCACACTTGATACAGCATATGAACCAGGTGATTGGCCTGTGGACATCTAGAGGACACGAGTTCTCCTCACTTGTCATCAGGTGAAATAGTCCTTTAGAAAATGAATAGACTGCCCTTTGACACAGAGATATTTTAATGTCAACTATTGTTAAAGTGTTCAGCTAGGCAGGTGTGCATAAATTGAAGATAACATGTGAAATGGCAGTTCTCTAATAATGACTGTTTTGTGGTTGGGTCTGGCTTAGAAACCACAGAAATCTATGAACTTTCCCTTAATTCTTATGTTTATGGGAGGCACATGTGCCATAAACTTGACTCCACAAAGATGAGTACATTACAGCTCCAGTCCTCCAAAATCTAACATGCTATTTTGTAACAATGGCATTATTTTTCTTGAGCAAAGTCTTAAGAGATTATCCGGTGTTCAAGAAATAGATATTTGTCAGAGATACTTTCCATTTCTTTCTTTAATATTTTTCCTTAATGCTTATCTCTAAAATACTATTTAAAATATTTATCTTTTCTGTCCCTCCTTCAACACAGATTTATCTCTGTTCATTACTCTTATTACACGACATATAACAATGCTTAGCAAAGCTCCTCAATGTTTTAAATTATTTTTGATATAAAATTTACATACTATAAAATTCTCAATTTTAAACTATAAAATTAGTATTCACTACCTAATTCCAGAATATTTTCATCACCCCAAAAAGAAACCTTAAACCCATAAAGTAATCACTTCCATTCCCTTTTTCCCAAGCCCATGGCAATCACTGATGCACTTTCTGTCTCTTTAGAGCTGTCTATTCCGGGTTTGACATAAATAGAATCATAATATGTGGCTTTTGTCTTTTTTGGCCACCTCTGTGGCATTTGGAAGTTCATGGGCCAGGGATCCAATGTGAGCTGGCACTGACCTCACCACAGCTGCGGCAATACCGGATCCTTAACTCAGGGTGCCACTGCGGGAACTCCAACATGTGGCCTTTTTTATCTAGCTTCCTTCACTGGGCATGATGTTTTCAAGGTCTGCACATGTGGAAGTGTGTGGCAGTGCTTCACTCCTTTTTATTGATGAATAACATTGCACTATGTGGGAATAGCACGTTTTGTTTATCAGTTGATGGACAGGTGCTTGTTTCCACTTTTTGGCTATTATGGATAATGCTTTTTATGAACATTCATGTACAAAATTTTGTATGTCGTGAACCACTCAAGTCCTACAAATTTTTGTATTAACGTATATTTTCAATTCTCTTTGGAGCTCAATAACAGTTTATCAAATGGATAAATAAATAGTCTGAATATACACCCATACAATAAAAATGCAGTCATATTGTACAAAGTACAAAAATGGTAAAGGTAAATTGCAGTAACAGACTAATCCATGAAATATTATGGCTATTTGGTATGATTCAACTTAGGAAGAAAATGGGCATTTTGCTCTGTTTACAGTTGTTTTGCCTTTTCAATCAGGCTGAATTTCAATGGTTTGGCTAATTGTGGGAGTTGAGGTAAACAAAGCCTAGAGTGAGAGAAAAAAACCACAATTCTGGTTTTAGCCGTGTGAATGTTATATCGTACGGCACTGATAAAGATAAATAATGACATAATATTTTGTTTTTCTACACATAAAAGAGGAAAGTAATGACAATCTGTATAGTGTGTTTTCCCCCCAAACTCTGATATCATTTTACTTTATTCTTGTTGCTATTATGTCATAGATGAGGACACTGAAACTCAGAGAGATGAAAAGCCTTGGCTAATTGACAGTCCACAGCTAATCTGGGGTGAAGTGTGAGTTCAGAATCCCTGTTTTCTGAATCCTGGCCCATTTCCCTCCTCTTCGTAATGCTGCCTAGATAAGCCTTGGTCAGACTCTATCTGTGTTAAGCAAGAGTCTTTTTACACAATATAATAATTATTTCTATTTACATAAAAATTCTCTGAATGTTTAAAACATAATACTTCCTTGAATATGAATCCAAACAAGAGGATTCTTAGAATAGGGTAGTTTTCTTTAAAAATGACCTTGTTGTAATAGCTACAATGAAAGCTACCTTGGCTCTCTGATAATTAAAATAGATATCAAAATATTTGGAAAAAGACTAAGACAGATGATGGGTTTTGTACAAATTAAGGCAGTTAAAAATTATGTGAGATGTTTAACATATCCCCAAAGAAAAGAGACACCCAGTTTTCCTGAGGAATTTTAAAAACATTGTAGAGTGTCAAGCAAATCCTACATCTCCCTTTGCCTATATTGCCAGATACTTTTTAAAGGAGAAACAATTCCATGCTCATTTAAAATGATGGTCTTGTAAGACAAAAATAATGTTGGAGGAATACCTTTGGAATCAAAAGCAACCCAATCGTGACTGTCACAGTCAAATGAGTATGTGCAAAATACAGCATCAGCATCCAATCAGACTGAAGTCTTGAGGCAAGAACAAATCTGAAATGAGAATTCACCACGTTAGCAATATAATGAGATCTCTACTTAATACACTGGGATACTTAGAAACTCTTCTCCTCAATGTATTAGTAAAAGGAAACAAGCAAGAAAGAAATCATACTGTTCCATCTATGGCATATATTTTCATCACAGAAAGTAAGGCTCTACGTAATCCTAATTAGAGGCAGAAGAGATGAACTCTTTATTGCTGTATTTTAACTTTTTTTTGGGGGGGGGGTTCCCCCGGCATGCAGAAGTTCCCAGGCCAGGGATCAAAGAGTAAGAAAGATAGCATATACATACATAATATGCTAACCATTTCCTCAGATTATCATTTTGGAGTTAGGTTGAATGTGCAAAGCAAAAACAGTGAACACATGATCAAAAGAAGAGTAGGTTAAAAACTGGTTGTTTCCAGCAAATTTGGGTTATAAGACACAATTCTTGATCGTAATATTCTTCATTTAAAAATACTAATTAGAATTAAGGAGGGGACTTCCCGTCGTGGCTCAGCGGTTAACGAATCCGACTGGGAACCATGAGGTTGCAGGTTTGATCCTTGGCCTTGCTCAGTGGGCTAAGGATCTGGCATTGCCATGAACTGTGGTGTAGATTGCAGATGTGGCTCAGATCCTGAGTTGCTGAGGCTGTGGTGTAGGCCGGCAGCTGCAGCCTGGGAACCTCCATATGCTGTGGGTGCAGCCCTAAAAAGACAATAAAACAAAACAGAGCCATCTTTTCTAGCTCCTTTGTGAGAAAAGTGGCTTCACACCTGCTCTGCATATGACTGAATGTTTACTTGGCTCAGGGCTGGGATACTTTTGACATAATCTGTGCTAGGACAGGTAAGATTTTTTTAAAGCACTGAAATAGGATCATCTTACTTAAAGCTGGTACAGTCTCCGGAGTATAGTACTGACACACAGAAGCAATATAAAATGTACCCCTGAAAATAATACGATCCCAATCTGCTGGGGCCACTGGGGCCACTGCCAGTACTGGAGCAGACAATCACATCAAAGGAGATGGATTTATAGTCTTACAGCATCCTCGGGTACTGGCAATTCCTATCTCAAATGCCAACACAAGTAAACTTGAAACTAGCCTGACAATATCTGGAAAAAAGAATGGTTACATATGTTTTGAATTAAAACAGTAAATCTTCAAAAATATTACTTTGAAATATGTTGACATCAATTGTCCTTAATCTGCTTTTAGTTACTGTCATGTTTTTTTAAGTTGCAGTTCTGATCAGAAATATCTTAAGGTATTTGCAGTAGTATTAAGGCTTCATTTTTTAAAATAGTATTTCAACTTTAAAAAAAGGTGTAAAAGTCAGAGCACAGAAACATTTGAAAATTGGGGTTAAGAATAAAGGCAAGCTTTTTGAAAGTCTTGCACTTTCCCAAAGGTTTGCTTTATGCTTAATACTAAAAAGAAGTAAAGGATTAGAACAGACTGAGCAAAATGCCTTATCATTATTTACCCTTTTAGACTTAATCCTTTTAGGTTATTTTTGTTCAGTCTGACAATTTGGTATGAAAGAAAGTAAATCTATACATAATATGCAGTTATAGTTTTAAATTTATACATGTGTATGATAAATATGTATATATACATGCATATGTATACATAATTTTATATTTTAAGCAGACAAGAAGGAAATGTATACCCTATTGATAGAGAATATCTTTGCTGATGTTGGGTGCCTTATTTAATATTATTTCATTCCAGGAAGAAAGTGCCAAGATGGATCCAGTTAATTTAAATCATTAAATATTAATAATACTTCTTATCCTTCAACTTTATTATTATTTTGCTTTTTAGGGCCACACCCATGGCATATGGAGGTTCCCAGGCTAGGGGTCGAATCGAAGCTATAGCTGCTGGCCTATACCACAGCCATAGCAACTCGGGGTCTGAGCTGCATCTGTGACCTACACCATAGATCACGGCAACGCCGATCCCTGACCCACTAAGTGAGGCCAGGGATTGAACCCAAATCCTTTTGGATACTAGTCGGATTCATTTCTGCTGTGCCACAAGGGGAACTCTCTCCTTCAACTCTATTAATACTGGCACCACAGCATATGTGAGTTCAGTTCACAGGTAAATAAGAAATTGTGCATACTCACTTTCTTTAATTATCACTACCTATTACATGCTCCTGGATCATTCCCCTCAAAACAGTGTTTTGTAGATTTTTATTGTGTTAAACAGTAATTCCATTGCTGCTCCCTTATGACTATTCAAATTAAATTTCCAAGAGAGAGTACCTATCGTTCTTTGATGCCAGTATTCCACCATCTAGTCTCAATCTGGTCTGTATACAAAGGTAAGTCGAATTTGGAACTCAAAATGTAGAGCTTCCCACTCACGTTTGCTTAGGCTTGCGCAAGAAAATACCAAAAACTATGAAAGCTAGTCCCTCTACCACCATTTGAAGTCCTCCCTATTCAAAACTGATAAGGAACCACAGAGTTGTCTGGAAGAAAACTGATCTTGTAAGTGCACTATGTCTGTACAACACCAAACCTACCAGGTTTAACGTGAACAACTTAATCAGAGCTTATGTCTACATGAACCCAGCTCGTGGTTTATGTGATTCTTCTGGCTGGGCTGGTGCTTTGTTTGGGACTCTGTAGGAAAGACCTCAGCAAAGTAAGAAAGCTATTTTCAATGAGTATTTGAAATAGTATTTTCTGAAGTGTGGCTGCTGTTATCAGATGTCAATTGAAGGTTGCAGGGGATTTCACAGCCAATTACATCTGGAAAATACTGGTTAAACAAATTTAAACTAAAAGTATACTTATAGCAGGACTTCTTGGTATGCAAGTTTGCATTGTGACATTCCTAGAACAGAGCTATCGAATGCAATGTATCATAAATATATATGCATATAAAAACATCTAACAGTGATTTACCAATATGTTAACAGTGCTTATCTTTGGGTGGCTGGATTAGGGAGTTTATTTTTTCTTTATCATTTTACGATTTTTCTGACATAATCATCTATTGCCTTATTATCAAGAATTTTTTTAAAGGTCACTAAAAAAACCCATTTATCTTGCCTACTTCTGAAAGGACTTGGGCCAGTTGGAAGTTAAGGATCCATTGAAAAAAAGATGCAAATTGAACATAGTAAGTCTTAAGGTTCAAAGTATGTAGATCAGTTTTGACACTGCTTTGAACGGATTTAATTTCTTGGGCAATTAATTGATTCTAAGAAACACAACAGTTAATCTCGGGGCAAAAGTTAATTTTAGAGAGTGGGAAACTCTGTTTGACACAGTTATATTCTGACAGTAGAAGATACTTAAACTCATCTGTGATAAATCTTACACGCTTATAACTCTCTAGCTGGTTTGTTTATATAACATTTAACTTAGAAATGGTTCTAGATAAGCATGTTGTTAAATCTTGAAACACATGTGTTTGATATTCTGAAAACAAACTACAAAATGCAGCTTTTCCTGGGAGATGGGTTGGGAGAAATGTAAAGGCACCGTGACAAAGTGTCCTCCGGTGCTCACTGCGTTTTAGATAGAGGGCGCGCCTTTCAGATCCTTGAACCCTAGTCTGAGTGGACCTGAGAAAGCATTCTTCTTTTTGCTTCTTTACGATTTCATATGTCATGCCTCATATTTCTTCCCTCTTCTCTCTCTTCTTTCTCTCTTGAGAGAGGGTAAGACAAGCAAGGAGGCAAATTCACTTGATTTCTGGCCCTCTGTTTCTAGGGTCTTCAGATCATAAGTACCTCTTTTTCTTACTTAAGGGTTTAAGAAGTGTTGATTGTACCTAAGGCCCAGCTCTTCTCTGGTATCATCTATTCCTAGATACCATTTTAGGATTATTGACTAAAGTGAGATGATAAACGTCCTGCAAAACTTTCACATCCATACTTTTTCACTCTATTATTTATCTCCACCTTTCCCTTGAGGGCCAATTCAAATTTCTAATTATGTTCTTAACCGTGTCTGAACTTTTAACATATGTCAAGCAATCAAATGACATTTTTTGTTGCTTTTCAAATTATAGAATTCCTTTTTTGTTATTCTAACTGAGGTTTTTATTTTGTTTTCAAATGTGAATCAGATGGAAATTATCAGAAGACCAGTCATACATGTTTCATTTTGTTCACTTATCATACGGTACTTTTTTCCTCCTTTGCACTCATTGCCTACGGAGATAGATGGAATAACAAAAAAACGGAGGGGCAGGCCCTATATTCTTACCATAGAAAGTCATCACAGCAGTGTAAGGATGGAAAAACCCCACTGCACACAAAAAAATCCAGTTATCAACTTGGGGTGGTTTTCTTGGTTTTGAATTCAACAGAAGTCACGTATGTAAGTTGTCTGAGTGTTAAGATTTTAAAAGTATAAACCAGCATAATAAACATGAATGAAAACACAAACAACTTTTTTATACCTATTTTATCATGTATGCATATACTGCTCCATATCTTCGGAACAGAATGTATTACATATCATCAGCAGCACCCCATGGCCTCCCCATTAAGTGGTTTCACATCATCCAGTAACACTGAGTTAACCTTCAAAATAAATGAAGGTAATACCTCATCAGAAGGCATGAAGAACAGCACAGTTTCTTTTAAAAAAACTACTTTCATTTGCCATTTCTTTGACAAAGAAATTTGTCCACTTATAAAACACTGTCCTTCCTAAACCTTTCCATTGTGCACCGTAGCCAATTTTACTATTTAAATTAAACTGCAACACATCAGAAAAGTATAACATTTATTTAGTGGCTCTACAGATGACTTGCCTGATTGTGTGGAAGATAGCGGAGATAATGAGCTCATTGTGAACTGCAACGGCCATGTAACGCGGCTCATGAAATGCTGAGGGCACCGTCCGCACTGCATAGCAGAGATAAACACCCCACAGGAGGAAGAGAAATTCAGCTGTGAGAGGAACGAGGAAAAACCAAACAATTTTCCGTTAGTCTTACAGGTGAAGGACAAAGTAAAATTTAAGTTCTTTAGCATGCATTTTGTGTCTATGATAGAAACACAGAAATAGAGACATACAAAATGTCATTTGCATATGAATACCTATGCCATAAATTCATTTTTAATTTTTATTCAGTATATAGAGGATTTTTCTCAGGTATACTTTTTTTTAATTAAATTTTTTAAAGTGTACCTCAGATTTTTTTCTTTTTGGTAATACCTGGCTTTTTCCTAAAACAATTGTAAAATAATTTTCCACGTCCCCAACCTAAATTTAAGATGTTCAAAGAGCATCTGGGTCGCTGTTAGGTCATCAAGGCACTGAAAGGTTTACAATGTGTTTATATGCAGCTTCTGGAAATTTAATCAACACATGAAGACATTCATTGCCGGAAATGTGAGAAAATATGTTGCTAAATATTCAGTGGCATATTTTATAAATGAACCATTATGTCTTCACACATGACAGACATCCTATCTCTTGTGGGTATTTGCTAAAGGCTTAGTAAAATTCATAATCACCTTGTCTGCTTGTTCAAGCCAGAAGAGACAAGGCCAGTGTGGTAGTTAAGGATGAGGCTTCAGACCTACACAAGACCTGATGGGAAATTCTGGCTGGATTCCTAAATAACTTTGCATAATCTGAGGCGATTTAACCCCCATGGTCACAGTTTTTTTAATTACCTTATAAGGGCAATAAAAGTACATATTTCATAGGGTTATCTGCTTATAAAATCAAATAATGGATATAAAGCACTAGCTTCTGACAAATAGATGTTACATAAAGAAAAATAGAGACGTTAAATAAATAGTTCTTATTGTTAAAGTCTCCTCTGACGTTTTCTCAAACTAAACATTGCTCTTTTAACTCGTTCCATCCAGTAACTGTTACCATCCATTTTATTTTAGTGACATGACCTCATTGGAAGGTAATATCGAATTAACAAGAAGAAAGCTCTAATGTGGAGAAGATATTTTGTCAAATGCATTACCTACAGCTAACCTACAAATATACTGAAACACAGACGTTCAGGCCCATAGGGCCAGGTGTTTTAACTGTCAAAGTTTCAGCGTATTTCTACCAGTATTTACACAATCGTTGAAAATCCCTGATGTAAGCACATACGTCAGGAGTTACTCTGAACACTGAGGTGGTCAGAAGCCAAGGGGAAAAGTCTTCACCTAGAGATAGATCTCCCTGAAGTGAGAGTGGAGGTCCTGATTGTCCGGTAGCTTGGCCATTGGCCACGGACTGGGAATGTTCTTTCCAGCCGAGCTCTACTGGATCAGGAAGAGGGCAATCGGGAAATACTGAGGCCTTCGTGACCATCTTTCCTAAGGCTTGTACTTCTGTCCATGGTATGGCTATTGCCTTCTCATTCAGGTTTGTCTGAAATTTCAGAGCCACCTTTTATTGACACATTTCTACTTCATCTTTCATAAGTGTCACTTCTCTCAAAGCCCACAATCACAATCCATGCCTAAGCTCCTGGTAGTTCACTCCTTGTTACAGTTATTTTTCAACTGGCCTACAGAACCCTGGGTTTACCTGTGTGAATCTATTCTTGATAACAGTGACAAGTCCATTTTGGTGAAACTACACTCTGATCCTATCAGGATTTGTCCAAATCTCTGCTACTCCACTTGAGTTAACTGATTTATATCTCCCTTAGAAGATTCACTCACACCCACTTGGGATCCTGGAATAATTCCTGCCCAGTTCCAAGTTTCAAGACTTTGATGACCTTCTTGCAGGAAAATTTCAAGACTTTCTGGCTGCCAGGCTTCCTGTTAGCTGCCCCATTGTTTGGCCTTATTCTTTTGGGCTTGTGCATTCCTTGGACCCTGACGTCTTGTCTAGTCTCTGACGCTCAGGTTAGTCTTTTGTGAAGTACCGCATGCGTCTTCATTCGGAAATCTTTTGCAGCTCATTATTATTTTACACATGTGTGGCATGGCATTCCTAGCCCTCTGTGACGTCGTGTTATATATCCAACATGATCTCTCAGTGCTCCCCAGCATGAACTCCGAGCTGACCCAGCGTCCTCTGAACATGCCAAAGATTCCTCTTGCTTCAGGTCTTTACTCATGCTATTGCTCACATGAGAAATCACTCACCCACATTTCCAAATATTAACCAATTTTTTGATGTCCAGTTCAGGTCCCATCTCCATCACAAGGCCACGTGAAATGATTCTAACTTACACTGAAGTTTCCGTCCTCTAATAGGTTCTAACTTACAGTTAATCTCTTATAGTTTTTAACTCTCCATACTACACAAGGCAGAGGATAATGCCATTAAATGTATGATTGGGAGAAAATTATTCATGCAGCCTTGTTAGCCTCAACCCTGGCTGTTAAGACCTCCTTCAGGACAAGAATTGAGCCTTCCAATTATTTTTTCTACTTTTGTCCACATAGATGACAGCCACAGGACTGAGCACACATAGATCAGATTTAGTAAATATTTGTTGAATGGAATGAATACAAATGATATCAGTTTCATTTTATTAGAGATGTAGACTTTCTCTTACTTTGCCACTCCATCTAACTCTGATGGGTTACATCTATCTATATGATCCAGCTATTTACATGACCTAAATATCACATTGGCATTATTATTAATAGTGGCAGTTGCTACTTACTGATGTACCACTAAGTATGTGATACGGTGGTTGGCACCCAAGAATGATAAATGCAAAAATATTATTAAACACTAGCACAAAAATATACTGTAAAACTGAAGGATTCATATGTAGCTGAATTATGAATATACTATCTCCTGACACTGCAATGTTTTCATATGTTATACTGAAGGTTTTTTTTTCACTTCTTTTTTTTTTATTTTTTTTTTAATTTTCCCACTGTACAGCAAGGGGGTCAGGTTATCCTTACATGTATACATTACAATTTGAAGGTTTTTTTTTTAAGGAAAGTAATGATCAGGTTAATTAGTGTGCTAAAATGGAGAATTACACTTAAAAATATCAGACAAAATAGGATTCCTCCTAATAGCTAAGCTGAACATTAAAATCATTTCATTAGCAATATCAAACAATATGCTCTGGCTGAAAAACAATTTATTATTCAAAGTACCAATTAAACTAAATGTGATATATAAAAGTTGTGCTTAGGAAAAAAATCAGTTTCATATAATTAACTTCAGACTAACACTGCAATTAGTAAAGAAAATATGCAGATGTTACCAAATTTTGCAGTGTTACTACGTGGGAGTTGAAATATGTGTTGTGCTTCTGCTTTAGAAAATAATTTCTGGTGTTAAATGATTTTCATGGGAGGCATGGGTATAGTTAAAAAGGGAATTGCATTTATATTTAAAGATTCAAAGAGGGCTTTCAGAAAACTGAGGTATTCTATTTTTACTCTATAAGGAATAACATTCGGTTTAAAAGTTAACTACCATAGCCTTTTAAAAATTAATACGCCATAATGAAAGTAATTTCAAATTATCTTTCCAAAGGGCTGGGTCAGGCAAAGAAGTAAGAATTAATATCAGGTCCTTGACACTGCAGATACTCCAGCTCTGTGATCTTGGAACCCCCACAAGGGCTGAGACAAACGCACCATCAAAGTACAAGTGTCTCCAGCTGTGGTACCCTGCTTTGCCATGTTGCAAAATCATTTTGTATTAATAGCATTTTATGCTTCTTGGTCTGTTTACAAATCATTTTGCATGGCACAAATAAATACATAAATGAAGCATTTATGTTTCATTTTCCAAATGTTTTCTTTTAATGCCGTCTTCTATTTTTCTCTAAATCCCATCCACTTAGAAAATATATGGTCAAAGTAAATTTATTCTGCTTTTATTCTAATAATCTGGTGGGCGGCACAGAAGTTATTGTTAAGCATTAAGTCAAACAACTAATAATGCTTGAGAATAGCTCAAATTCCAGCATTCCATGCTTAACTGGTGAACAGAAGCCTTGATATTCTGGAGCCTTATCTATCTTTTTGGTTAAAAATAAAGATAGTTGTGAGACTTACAGTGATGGAAACAATGAGAATGATACTTCTGAAAGAATTTTAAAGCAGGAAGTGACTTTCCAAGACCTCGCAGTCTGGGGGTACATTTTCGAGTGTGTGTATGTGGCCGTGAAGGAGGTGGTTGGTGAGCTACTATTATTCTGCTTGTTGTGAAGTCAGTTTATTCACCTGAGAGGCATGGAGAAGATGGATGTTGCCATGTATTTCACAACTAGGACACCCGGGGCTGGAACATCTGTTCCCTTCTCAGCTCCCGGGAGTAGCAGCCACAGGGATGGCAGAGCTGGGCCACAGGACATGCCCGTGAGAAGCTAGCTCTGCCCTGGCTGACTCACTGTGCGGCAGAAGAACAGGGCCGCAGATCTCCTGGTTCCTGACCAGCGTTCTCTAAATCACAACCTTTGACTGAGGTTTTCTTTTGCTCTGAGGCATGGACAGAATCCTTGGAAATATATATATATATATATATATATATATATATATACCTTTTTTTTTTTTTTTAGGGCCGCACCCATGGCATGTGGAGGTTCCCAGGCTAGGGGTCGAATCAGAGCTACAACTGCCTGCCTACACCACAACCACAGCAACACCAGATCCAAGCCACATCTGCGACCTACACCACAGCTCATGGCAATGCCAGATCCTCAATCCATTGAGCGAGGCCAGGATCGAACCCGCAACCTCATGGTTCCTAGTCAGATTCATTTCTGCTGTGCCACAATGGGAAACATTTTTATACTACTGAAGAAAATAAACATTTTCCCAAGCAACCATTGTTTGTATTTTAAACAACTAATACACCAATTGGAATTAGCCAGTCATGGTTAAAAGAGTTCTTCAAAAGTACTTTTTGCCCCTCATTTCATCTGACTTTGTAGCTAACATCTGTTGAACATGCCAGGCGCTGTGCTGAATGCATTTTGTATATTATCTACATTTGTGAAGGTTTTAATATAGAACTCATGACTCTATTAAAAAGACTGGGGCAGAATTCTGCGTGGCACAATTACAAGTTTGGATCAGAGACACTGTGGTAATACCAAGGAACACAGGGGTTAACCATACAAACTACAGGCCATGCAGAGACTGGACTAACCTCTCCTCTTCCCCACTCAGTGCGGGAGCTCCCTGAGGTAGAACTGCCAGGAGTACCTTCGCATGTTGCTTTTTTTTTTTCTTTTAAACTCAGTTCAGCTCTAGAGGTGGGAACAAGTTTTTCACAAGCTTCATGGCTTCTTAACTGAGGAAGGTAGAGGAATTATACTCTTCTTTCCTTCTGGCATATTTAGTTAAGATTTTTAAGGTTTGACATGGGGTGACAGAAATGTAGTGAGCCCCAGATTCTTTCAAGCTTGCAGCCACATATTAAAGATCACAAATGAGAGGAGTTCCTGTTGTGGCTCAGTGGAAACGAACCCAGCTTGTATCCATGAGGACGTGGGTTCGATCCCTGGTCTCGCTCAGAGAGTTAGGGATCCGGCATTGCCGTGAACTATGGTGTAAAGTTCGTATGTGGCTCAGGCTCCGAGTTGCTATGGTTGTGGTGTAGGCCAGCAGCTGTGGTAGCTCCAATTCAGTCCCTAGCCTGGGAACTTCCATATGCTTTGGGTGCAGCCCTAAAAAGTGGGGAAAAAAAATATCACAAACACAAGAGATAGAAGAGGGGGCAGAGGGATGAGCAGTCTCTCAGGACACAGGGTTAGGTCAAGGTTAGGGCAGCGGGCTGTGTCTCTCATTAATGGTTCCTTCTACTTCCTTCCCCTGCCATGTGCATGTGTGTTGTATTGGGTGGGAAGTGGCATTGGGGTCATCTGTTACCACTTTAAAAATGTATTTTAAAATTTCAATCCTTTATGGAAGACTGATAGCACTGACAATTGCCTTTGTGCTTGGATGACATCATTAGACACTCACTTGGACTTTTTGGAGAGTTAGCTTGAATGGTTTTAGAATGACTGCAGTGGGGGCTATATTTTTGTTTGTTTATATGCCACTTCCATGGAAAAATATTTTATTTCTTTGAGATGTCGTGATCTGTATGACACCAAAGGGCAAAGAAAGAATAAGTTATTTTATTCCTTAATTTAATCCTTGGAGTGCCATTTTCTTTTCTAGAAGTTAAAGAAATTTTAACTTCCTTGTTCAATTTATGGCTTGTAAAATGTGTGAGACAGTTGTGCTGAGTTTAGCCTGGCTCAGGACACTGCCGGACCACTGCAGGGAATGGGGGAGGGATTCGTGTGATCATCACAAATCTTCTGTTATTCTGTTGGCCAGATGGTCTCTTTCTTATTTAAGTGATTCTAAGGCTTTGACTGCTGTGGGGAATGGGTCTCAGCAAGCTAGAACAGAACTCCCAAACCTTCCTACTCCTTCCTCGTGGAACCCCAGAGGAAGTGGCAACGCCAGACCCTGCTCCTCACAGTTTCTGCAGAAATCAGACCGGGGTGGGGTATGAAACATGCTGGAACTCGCAGGCCGTGTGGATTAGCAGCTCGTTTTTAACCTACGACAGTCCTTTTGATACAAAGAAAAGGGCTGCCAAAATCTTTTAACAATGGAATTTATTTATAGGATATTTCCATTGAAGCAACAGAAGGCAGCTTTTTTTCCCCCTTCTTAATTTTTCCCCCTTTGACAAGCTAGTGTTCCACAGGAGAGCTAAAACTCCTTAGAAGTTGTGATCACCACAGATATTTGAAGTATTCTTGCTCCATGTCCTTAAGGCATTGTCCCAAGACAGTCCCTCCCCCATCACAAAATTCCTTTATAACTTCTAAAAAAAAAAAAAATGGCTTTGTAAGGATAAAATTAAGGAACAAAAGTAATTTCTCTTTCCTCTCAACTCTTTAGTATTATATAAATAACTACTCAGAGAAGTAAAATACTTTTCAAAAGAGACAGTATATAAATAAGAAAATAACCTCCACTGTCAATCATTCTAAAAACATTCAACCAAGATCTTCAAAAAGTATGTGTCAATTTCTCATGCTATAACCCAAGCCTGTCAATGCAATCAAGCTTTTGTCCTTTGATTGAAAACTAAAGAAAAAAAATTTTTTAATGGTAACAAATGATGCAGAATAGATTAAGGCATATGGAATGCAAGAATTAAAAAAAAAAGATGTATGAAAATGAACGTTAAGTCATGAACATTAATCTAAGTCAGATAAAGAGGAAGTCTAATCTATTTTCCCCCAAACTCATTAAAGTGCTTATATCACATTTCATCTGTCACAATATAGCCTAATTTTCTGGGGGTAATTAAGTATTTAAATCCTTAGAAACAATTGCTATTTTGGAATTTCCCTATCTACCTCAGTAAGAGTTACTGTATTCTTCTCAGGTCCTTCTAAACACTGGCGTACAACTAATCAAACTACAAACGCATTGTCTATTTTTTTGTGTTTAAAACATTATACCAGGAAAGAGGAGAACAAAGAAGAGCCTGTCAGTGAAGAAGAGAAAAGATGATGATGATCTTCGGCAGTGAAAATACTCCATGTGAAATTCATGGAAATAAATGAGTACTTTGAACAGCAAGGAAATCGATGTTGGAATTCCTTGAAAGGAACCAAATAGTAAAAAATTCCCAAATGGAATGTGAACCCAAGCATACCCATATCTATTTAACCATTGCTTAGATTTTTCTCTGTGTCTTTTTTTTTTTTTTCTCTTTTTCAAACTTGGTGAATGAAACATAAGGCAAGGGACATCAAATTCTAAGGGATTTCCAGAGCCACAAGCTACTTCTTATCCTCGTGGACTCTGCACAACCATGAAGAGATGGTGGAAGATCCTAATTTATAAAGCAGTGCTTGTCCAGGGAATAGTTATTAGATCATATACGTGCAGTTGCAAAGAGCTAGGCCATATCAGAAATACAGAAAGATGTAGATAATAATGGAAGATAAACAGAAGCCTGAGGCTCGAAGAGATTGAGAGGTTTTTCCAAGTAGTTTTCTATACCTGATTCCTCCTTCTGAAGCACCGGTGGTAGGAGAACCACCTACCCTACCCGGACAGTTCAAGAGAAACCTGTGCAGTAAGCAAAAACAGAAAGGATCTGTTCTTTAAATTTATGACCCATATTTCTACCGAGAGTTCTACTTCAGTGGAAGAAGTCGTATCGCACTTTCTTTATTTTGTAGTTTTAAAACATTGACTGTTTTGGATAGGTAAAACTGATCCAGAATGCGTATTTATCAATACACTAACCATCACTGTCTCTTTTTTTTTTAACTCGACTCCTGACACTAATGTAAACATACAGTTTCTTGACAAAGATTTCTCACAACAACTTCAAGGTAAAACCTATCTCCAGCTTCTCCACATCCCCTCCCCTCTTATATAAACATTTCTGCTGGAGAAACAGGGAACAATTCAGCTTTCAGTACAGCTTTCTTTTTGGCTGACTCAAGATTTAGGAACTTATGCTTGAACAGCCTGGATATAAAAAATCTAATGGTAAACATGCTACTTATAGAAATATATAAAAAGAACTGAAAAGAGGCATACGTTATACAGTAGCAAACATTACATTAAGAGGTTAATTACAGAATATCTAACGCTACATGCCCAAAGATGAATAAATGAAGTTGCTGTAGGGTAGCGTGAAAAAAATTACAGCAATCACATGCCTCTGATTTTTCAAGATGGTCCTAATTTCAAATATTCCTATTGTTAAATTATGTCTCTTGACTTTAGAGAACGTGTGTCACTGCAAAAAAAAAAAAAAAAAAAGAGGTTGTTTTTTTTTTTTGGTCTTTTTAAGGCTGCTCCCATAGCATATGGAGGTTCCCAGGTTAGGGGTCTACGCCACAGCCATAGCAACGCCAGATCTCAGCTATGTCTGCAACCTACACCACAGCTCACGGCACCACCGGAACCTTAACCCACTGAGCGAGGCCAGGGATTGAACCTGCAACATCATGGTTCCTAGTCGGATTCATTTCCACTGCGCCATGATGGGAACGCCAAAAAAAAAAAAAAAAAAAGTGTAATTTTGAAACTAAGGTGTTCCACTAGTTTACAAGGCAAAAACAGTGACTGGAAGATAACAAAAACATCACCACCAAACATTTATCTTGCTCTTACCTCTTGATCTCTACACCCTATCATTAATCTTTTACCTCCCAGGGGACACTAATGTTATCATTTAACACCTTTGGGAGTATTAGTTTAACTAACTCCTGCCTCTCAAGTCTTGCTAATTCTGTCTCACTCCTAAAGTCATGACCCTGACCTGACCATCGTAATCAGTCTCTTCTCTTAGCTTCTCTACCCCTCTGGACCTTAACTGAGACCTGGTTCTTGCTCAAAGAACTGCATCCCTGTAGCCGACCCAGCTACACATCTGTACTCTCTCTTGTATATGAACCTCAGGGGTCTCAGGGAACAGAGCTCAGTCAGGGGCCTCCTTGATCTTCATCCCCCTTTCCTGGTATTACCCAGAAGTACTATATTTCAAAGTGCACACTTTTTTCATAGTGCCTTCCTTGCTAGTGGAAAAATTTGCCTCCTGGTATGCATTCCTCTCTGGAGGAGTGGAGAATTTAGCGGCAGGAAAGTACGATAAAAATAGCCATGATACTTTAGAGCTATGGTAGAGGGAGTCGTTAAACCAGTAAGCTAAGAGAAGAAGTTGTGTCAGGTGGAAATCTTTGATGAGTGATGTGAGAGGTGGGGGAATTTCAGATGACAGAAAAGTCGTATAATGTGAGAGCAGTCACTGAAGGTGAGAAGGGTCAATGGCCATGAGTTTGGCACAAGGGTTATTAACTAGATATTACAAGGGAGGAAAAATAAGAATGGGCAGGCATATAAGGGTTGTAGGCAAGAGCGAGAAGACACTCCTAGCGGGTGGCTCCTGCCTACCTTTTCAAGAAGCCGTCCGAGAGAGAGAAACATGGGTAGTCTGGATGTTCGAAGGGAGGACATGCACTGACTTGAAATAATCATTACGAAGACGAGTCGGTGGTCAGTCAGGAAACAGAAAGAGCATCGTAGAATGCCCAGAGCCTAACCACGAGAAGTGATCCTTGTTCTAGTAAGTTCACCTGATTTCTTCCTCTGAGTCAGCAGTTCTATACTTCAGGGTTACATCAGAAGCAGCTGGAGGGCTTGTTAAACAGACTGCTGGGCCCCTGTATCCCAGACATCTGGAAGAGGACAGCAGCCTGAGAGTTGGCATTTCCAACAGGTTCCCAAGTGAGGAAGCTGCTGCTGGTTCTGAGTCCACACTTTGAGAAGCACTGCTCTGCCTTGTTCCACTGGAATGGTTCCAACTTCCAAATCTCTGAATTTGCTACATGCTGTGTCTGTGTGTGTGTATGTGTGCGCACGCATGCGTTTAATCTCTTAAAAGCCATCTAGATTGAATTTACTGATTCATCAATCACTTATCTGGTTTTTGGTTCTCCAACTTCCTTTAACAGGTTTGCAAGACTCACAATAAACTTAACCATCCAGCAATATTTATAATGTATTTCAACATTACCCACTTTTCTATTTAGCCATTTCCTTCATGTTTCAGACAATTCCCACCCACCTCCAACCAACATTCCTATCAAAGGAAATTCTCTCTATACCTCTTTACAAAATTCTTTTTTTTTTTTAATTTTTCTTTTTAGGGCCGCACCTATGGCATATGGAAGTTCCCAAGCCAGGGGGTCGAACAGGAGCTACAGCTGCCAGCCTTCGCCACAGCCACAGCAATGCGGGATCTGAGCTGTGTCTGTGACCTACACCGCAGCTCAAGGCAACACTGGATCATTAACCCACTGAGGGAGGTCAGGGATCAAACCCGCATCCTCATGGATCCTAGTTGGGTTTGTTAACTGCTGAGCCACGAAGGGAACTCCGTCTTTACAGTAGTCTAAATATCACTCATGCCTCAAAGAACTTCTCTTTTATAAAGATTCCTGGGTTCTGGTCCAAACTACTGTCTTCATGTACTGAACTACACCATACTGAGAGTACTTGCCACCTAATTCTGCTTTTTAATAATTTTTAACAATTCTCATCTATATAAACTAATAGTAAACTACTTGATGAGTGGAATAAGGCCTTTATACATTTTATATCTGCTGTAAGTGTTCAACACAGTGCTAGAGCCATTATAGGTATTCAGTGGATCTTGTTTATTGCATAAAATCCTCACATATAAAGAAAGTTTATATAAGATGAACTGCAGGTTACTGTCACCTTATGTATTCCTATTTATTTCTACCTAGAGATCACAAATGTGACCTTCTTTAGAGTGCAAAATACATTTTTAAAAGGCTGTGATTATATCTCAAAACCAATGTGCACAAAATGCACAAAATGCTAGGTGACGTGGCCATACTTTCTGCTTGTCACCTACCATGATGCCTCGCTATGAATTCTGAGTACTACATTATTTGTAAAACAGAAGAAATATAATGGCCTTTTCTTCAAATATAGGGACATGATTTTCCTAGTTTGGTTAACTTGGATTCAGGAATGTAAATTAATGTTAGAAGTTTCTATGAGGTAGAAATTTTCTATCTATATAATTTGTTTAATTTTCATATCCAGACTAAAGTCAGAATCAGAATTGCTTCCTACCTTAGTTCTATGCTTTATCTTCTGATATTGATATCTACTGATTTGGAACTAATTATATCCTCTTTTATATTGATCAAAATAATGATGATTAACTGCATATATTATCATTATAACCATTCCCTTTACATATACACATAGCTTTATTATGGCAGATACCAGGCCTGTAAGATTCCTAAAATATCTTACCTAGAAAAATATTATTTCATTTAAATTGTAAATAGACATTTTATTATCTTCTAGCAAAATACTGTATGTAAACATTCAACAAACAATCGCCAAATATGGGGGAGACAGAAAATAGGAATAAACTCATGCATTTATTTTTGACATCTGCCAAAGAAAACTAACATTTATCCCTGGTTGACTGAGGGGAGTGACAACAAAATAATAAAGGATGTTTGTATCTTTGGAGGCTTAGCTTAAAACAGCCCAATAAAAGCAACAGAAAAATTCCTATGGAATTTTCTTTTCCTAATTTTTCAAAAAACCGAAGTGCTAGAAAAATAATCTGTGTTTTGGCCCCAACTAATCATGTGATTCTTCCAAGTTCTCCAGTTTCTCACTCACAGAACTCTTACTAAGTAGCATGGCTTTGTGTTTGTGTCATACTGGACTGCCAAAGAATTTCTAATAAATTATCTTTAGGGAAAAATAAATTAGAAATTTTGTGCAGAGTGCTCTAGAGACCAAGTCTGATATATCACAGTAACAAAATTATATAAAAATACCAGCATGCTTCCTTTTTCTCCCAACTGAAGAAATAAGAGAGTAGCTACTGTTCATCAAATGGGGACACCCTGATAGGACAGAAAGCAGAAGGTCTCTGTACAAAGAAGCTGCCTTTGTATCACTTCTCCTTGTTTATTTCCTTGATGACATTTTCTGAACACAGCTACACATCTTTGAAAAAGAATGGAAAGTCTCCAAAAGAGTTTGCACTTCATGTGTTATTACTGTCCTTTTCATAATATTGTTTCCTCAAAACCGTATTAGGTGAACTTCTTTTAGGGTTTGTGAAAAGGTTTGGCAAGGCTTCTAGGAAAGTCCATTTTAATGCTAGTGGGCAAAGGACAAGACAGTCACACAAAATGAGTGACCACATACCAACTGCTGTCATGTAATCCCAGCGCTCAACGAGGCACATATTGAAGATGAGGTGATCTGAAGTCTGCCCTTGGCCAATGAGTGAGATCTGCCTCTCCAAATTCTGGCAAACAGATGAAGTCCAGCCAACGAGAAACCAAAACACTACCAGGAGTATGACTGCCAGCATCCTCATGACCCGTCCACCTGTCATGTATGGAATCCGCTGGGCTGTTCGTGAAAGAAATACCTTCAAAACCCTGGAAAAGTAAGACATCAAAATGTTGAAGGTAAACTAACAACCAGGAAGTAAACGCTAAAATATCTTATTTTTCTAGTGAAATTTAAGCCAACTCCCAAATTGATTGATGCAGTTTTTTTTTTTTTTAAAGAAACAGTGCTGCTTATGCTTTTATTTAATGTCATTCCAATTTACACATATCCTGTATTAGAGGTCAGTGAGTCAATAAGTTTGTACAGGATGGAATTCTTTCGAGTATGTCTTAATATTTCAAGGAAAATTCTCAGGACCTTAGAAAGATCCACAGGCAAACACTGCTCAGAGTTTCTGAGGGATCTAAAAATAGTCCTGAAAGTGAGTAGCAAGGTTTTATGATATTACACTAAGCCAAAAGTTTCCTTAAACCAGTTGTTTTTACATTATAATATTGTAAAAAATATTTTATGAAAATCATTTTATATGCCTCTCTTTATAGTCATTTTATCACATTGCCAAAAATAATAATGAGTATGAAAACAGTAAGAGGGGGTATTTAAATATCCCTAAATAAGATTATTGCATAAGGAAAAAGATTGGGATATGACCTATGAGAAATGTAGGGTTTTTTAAAACTGGGTTTGTTTTTTTTTTCCTGTAAATATGACTGAAATGAATAGCTAGGGTTAAGAACTACTGAAGTAGAGGAGGTCTAAGGACTGTTCCATCTCTAAATATGTTAAGAGGACAAAATCCAACCCTATTATAGGGATCTTTCCAGCCACCCTTTCTTTAATTTCATCTCCACAATATTCTTAGCTGATTTTTAACTCCCCACTCTTATTCTGATATTTTAGGTCACAAAATTGTGACCTGACACAAACTACCATGAGTGGCTTATGGTACTATAAGGGTATCCATAATTAATTTCCAAAAGGCAGAAATTAATTCAACTTCCCAACTTCTATTTTTTCCTCCATCTCATTCTTTCAACACTTTAAATGAAGTATTTATATGAATTCTGCATAAAATCATCATAAATCTTAAAATGAAACAAATATACCTGGAACAGCCTGGATATATTTATTACACTATTGTTTTCTCTCTATGTAGACCTTTGGTAGCTCACCCTGAATTAACACAACACATCCAGTAAAGAAAGTTATTTTCTAGGAGGTTCTCATCTAGTCTTTAATCTTATTGTTCTTCAGGAAACACACAAGAAGTTATTTAATTCTGAATAAAATATTTATCCTGAATTTTTATGTGGAACGGTGTTGGAAATGTATTGGCATAAAATTAGAGTACGAAAAAAGATCACTTTAACTACTCACCATTTAACTACAGAGGGTCCCCAACTTAAAATGGTTCAATTTACAACTTCGTGACTTTATGACAGCACAATGATGTGCATTCAGTAGAACCTGTATTTTGAACTTTGATATCTTACCAGGCTGGTGACATGTGCTAGATACTCTTTCATAATGTGGTGCAGGGGCAGTAAGCCTCAGGTCTCAGGTCTCAGTCAGCCATGCAATCACAAGCGTAATCAGCTTACAGCCATTCCATGCCCATTCAGCCATGCTGTTTTGCACTTTATGTAGTCAATAATTTACGTGAGATATTCAATATTTTAGTATAAAATAGGTTTTGTGTTACACGGTTTTGGCCAACTTTAGACTAATTTCAGTGTTCTGAGCACGGTTAAGGTAGGCTGGGCTAAGCCATGATGTTCTAGCAGGTTTGGTGTATTAAATGCATTCTCGGCTTACAATATTCTCAATTTACCATGGGTTTATCTGGATGTATCTCCCCTGGAAGTCATGGGAGATATGCAGTTCACCAGGTTAGCAGTTATTCTCCGTACACCATGCAGAATATGCTCAGTACCGCCCATGTCATGCTGAATACCAGCACTGGCAGTGAATGTCGTGCCTCAAATACTTCTGCTCCAACTAGTTGAATTGCTACTTGTAAGAATCAGTTGTACTTGTCCCCAAAATTATGTCCACTTTTTGTCATTTTTTAAAAAGCTGAAGTAGGGTTGATTTGTAATAGTATGTTAGTTTCAGGAGTACAACATAGTGATTCAGTATGTTTACAGATTATACTCCATTTAATGTTATTCAAAAATAATGGCTGTATTGCCCTATGCTGCACAATGTCATCCTTGTTGGCTGATCTATTTTATACATAGTAGTTTGTATCTCTTAATCCCATACCCTTATCTTGCCTCTCACCCCTTCCCTCTCCCGACTGGAAATCATTAGTTTATTCTCTATATCTGTGAGTCTGCTGCTCTTTTGTTACACATATTCATTTGTTTTACTTTTTAGATTCCACATTTAAGTGATAACATTTGTTATCATTTTATATAATTTAACTAAATTTATGATGAAATTTAGTTAAAGGAGACCTATTTGTATAACATCTGTTTTGAAAGCTTCAAAAAGATGTGATAAATGTGAGTCGCTGAAGGAAGCTATTAATTTAGGGGAATGTGAGGAAATTTTAATTTACTGGGGCAGTCGATAAACAAAAATCTAGAATGTGTTTATACTCAGATTACTTCAAAAAACTTCTTTAGATCCTTACTTCTATTTAAAAAACCAACATTGTGAACAATAGATAATACATTGCAGTGATTTATGGTAGAAAAAGAATAATGCACTCTAAATGTTAGATCCACAGTAAAAGAAGAGGCCTTATTTTTAAAAATATTGGTGAATGATTGTTTTAAATTATAATGTCTATACACTTCTTAGTTTTTTTTTTTTTTTTTCAAAGCCACAGTTATGGAACATGGAGCTTCCAGGCTAGGGGTCGAATTGGAGCTGGTGACCTACACCATAGCCAAAGCAATGCAGGATCTAAGCTGCATCTGCAATCTACACCACAGCTTGTGTCAATGCCAGATCCTCAACCCACTGAGCAAGGCCAGGGATTGAACCCGCATACTCTTGGATACTAGTCAGGTTTGTTAACACTGAGCCACAACAGGAACTCCTTTAGTCTCTTACTTTATTTTATTTTATTTTAGTATTTATTTTTGCTTTTTAGGGCCGCACCTGTGGCATATGGAAGTTCCCAGGCTAGGGGTCAAATCGGAGCTACAGATGCCTGCTTACACTATAGCCACAGCAGTGCGGGATCGGAGCCATGTCTGCCACCTACACCACAGTTCACAGCAACTCCAGATCCTTAACTCATTGAGCGAGGCCAGGAATCAAACCCGCATCTTCAAGGATCCTAGGCAGGTTCATTAACCACTGAGCCACGAAGGGAACTCCAGTCTCTATTTTAAACAATTTATTAATGAATTGACCAATTACTAGTCCATTAAGAAGGCTTCTATTATAATCAGCAGATCGAAATTCAAATAACTCTGTCCTAGGAATGAGAGAAATTTCTTGGAAAATTAGTATTTTTGTCAGTGTCAATTTAATTTTCTGTAGGAGAAAACTGTAGCCACTATGTACACATAATTGTTTCTGGTTATACCTGGATGAATTCTAAATTTTGAATAACTAGGATTTCAAAAGACCATATGTGACCATTTTTCTGGTCTTATGTATTTCAGCTAGGGCAAAAAGAAAAAGAGAATTGTTGCAAATTCTAGCTTGACTACATTTGAATATCTGAAATGTAATTATAATGAACATTTTTGTGGTGACAGCCATTCACTAAGTATCATGCTAGGCAATGTGGAAGGCATAAGATATGATCCCTGTCTTCTAGAAGCTTACAATCTAAGCTTCTAGAAGTATGTAAATCATTACCATATACTATTATATGTTGTTGTATGCAGCCAGTAAGTCCAGTAATCTAATACAATAGGTAATATTTGGTCTGGACCTCGATGGATATCAAAATGTAGAAATGGAGCAGAGCTCCTGCTGTGGTGCAACAGGATTGGTGATGTCTTGGGAGCCTCTGGGATGCTGGTTCGATTCCTGGCCTAGCACAGTGGGTTAGGGATTTGATGTTGCTGCAGCTGCAGCTTAGGCTGTGACTGTGGCTCCGATCCCTGGCCTTTGAGCTCCATTTGCCACAGGGTGGCCAAAAATGACAAAAAAAAAAAAAAAAAAAAAAGCAGAAATGGAGGAAAGTGGATAAGATATAAGAATATTTGAAGATTTTCACATAGAAACTCTGAACTTCAAAGAGAGCAAAGAGTGAATTTTTTTAAATAACTATTTTTAAAATACTTCTTAACCAGATGCATTTGTCATCTCCAGAGGAAATCTAAATGACCCCAGTTTGGTGATCTTTGGATCAAGAAATCCAACTTTTAAATTATCAGAAATTTTCATGTTTTCCAGATGACCCTATGGGTATTTATTGCAGAGTCTGAGAATTCAAGATTGCTGTAGACCCCATAATCTCATTTCCAGGGAGGAAAATCCAAAGCAAAGCCCTCATGAGTCTCCTGTTATTGGTTTTACTGGCTTTCAGACACTAGAAAACACAGTAACACAACTCTGCACTGCAATCTAAGCATTTCAGGATATTGGTTTTTGTAAAATTGAATAAGATGAATTTTTCTAGGATTGCCTTAAAATAAAATGAGAAAATTCTGCTATATCTTTAAAAAATGAACTCTTATTAGTCTATATGGGTTTACTGCCTAGAAACCAAGTTCTAAAAATGAAATCCTTAGACATGCATTTATATGAAATCCAGATGTAGAAAAAAAATGCAATCATTAAACTTCTTATATAGCTTACTTTTTCGACCAATTTTTTTCACAGATAAATCTTTAAGCTACCATCTGTTAAGACGGTTTCACTATTTCTGAAAGAACACAGTAACATATACAAGAGGACTGCAAACAAGTTTCCAGAATTTAATATAAAAAGGTATATTTAAAGTATATATTCAGTTCTCATTTTATTGTTTTTAGGGCTGCACCCACAGCCTATGGAAGTTCCTGGGCCAAGGACTGAATCCTAGCCACAGCCACAACCTATACTACAGCACCAGGCCAGGGATCAAACCTACAGCTCTGCAGAGACCTAAGCCACTGCAGTTGGATTCTTAATCTACTGCGTCACAGGAGAAACTCCTCAGTTCTCATTCTTAATAGAAGATAAATCCATAGAGATTATGTTGAAATGATTTTTTAAAAATGGCAGCCTAGGAATTGGCTGTCACTATATGTCCGCCTCTCCTTTTTCACTTTCTACACGTTTCTAGTTTAAGCTCATGAAATTCCACTGTAAGGACTTGTACTTAGATTATTGATTACCTTCTTCAAATACCTAATTGATATGGTTACTCCTTATTTTGGCATGGCAGAAGCTCTTGGCTTCCATTATGTCACATTCTTTTGATTTTCTTCCTATTCCTCTGTCACCAACTTTTTAGTCTCAATCACATTCATCTGCCTCAGTCCTCCCTTTAAATGACAGAGTTCCTCATGGAGCCCCTGAACATAGTCAGCTTCTATTTTTGCTCTAGGAAATTCTATGACCATGTTTCAGTATTCTATATGCTGGTGAGCCCCAAATCTGTATCTTTGGTTTAGATTACTCTCCTTAGCTCAAGATCTGCATACTCAGTGACCTACTGGACATCACCAGGTCCCCAGATAAAATCATCATTCTCTCCACTTCTCTCTCTTCTAACCCACTGTCCTATGTTACCTCTCTCAATGACTAGGACCACCTAACTGTTCAAAGCAGAAGTCTAGGGATGAATGATATTTCTTCCTCATCTACATTCCAGGTTCCCAAAGCATAATTAAGAATTTAATTTCTACCTTTTTTTTTTTTGGCTGTGCCCATGGCATGCAGAAGTTTCTGGGGGTGGGATCAAATGCAAGGCACAGCAGTAATAGCTGGTAGGCCACCAGGGAATTACCTATTTTCTACCTCTTAGATATCCTTCAAATCCTTCTCTTTTTCTCCATTTTCACTTTTACTCTATAGCTCCTGGTCGTCAAACTGTTTCTATCATAGCTTCCTAACCAGTCTCCTACTGGTCTTGGCCATCTTTAGTCCACACTCTACCCTAATGCTACAATTATCTTCCTCATCTCCCCTTCGAGGAGTGGTGTTCCTCCCCTGTTTACGGTCCTTCACCCAAATCCTAGCTCCTCAGTATGGTGAAAGGCCTTTAGAAATTGGCTTCGGCAGGCCCATCTCTCACCACTCTTCTTTTCTTGCGGGTCCCTATGGATGACAGGCAGGTGTCTTCTACCTGCACCTTTGCCCTCAGCCTTCTGTACCACCCCTCCCCCATAGACCCAAACCCCTAATTTAGCTAATTCCTACGTAATTCCTTAATGGCTCAGTTGAGATGCCACTTGCTTTAAGCCAGTGGCTCCCAAACCAGTAGCATCAACACCATCTGGAAACTTGTTAGACATGGAAATTCTTGGGTGCCATCCTGACTTACTGCATAGAAACTCTGGGGGTTAGGGCCCAGGAATCAGTATTTTAGCAAACCCTTTAGGTAAATTCTGATGAAGGCTACAGTTTGAGAGCTGCTGCTTTTCTCCACTCCTGAAAAGGTTTAAGATTGGTGAAGGTACCTTTCCAATGGGCTGGCTGCTTAACTTGTCAGATAAATTTTTGAGTTTTTGCTATGCTGATACCAAAATTTAAAGCATCTAGTAACAGAAAGTTTTTCATTTTCAGAACATCTGCATTTGCTTGTGACTGAGCAGCATCTTTTTTGTTTACTAAAAAGGAATGAACATATACATCCTTAAGCCATCCAGTCTTCTGTTCTATTACATTAATTAGAATAATCCTAAAATCTTGAAATTATCTTTTTTCTTTTCTTTCTTTTTTTTTTTTTTAAAGGGCCACACCCAAGGCATATGGAAGTTCCCAGGCTAGGGGGTCGAATCAGAGCTGTAGCCTCTGGCCTACGCCACAGCCACAGTAACACCAGATCTGAGCCACATCTGTGACCTACACCACAGCTCACAGCAATGCTGGATCCTTAATCCACTGAGCAAGGCCAGGATCGAAGCTGTGTCCTCATGGATGCTAGTCAGATTCGTTTCCACTGAGCCACGACGGGAGCTCCTTGAAATTCTCCATTAGAGTTGAACTTCGATTAATTTTACTGCTTTCTTAGAAATTCTAGAGAATAAATGCTTGTGATGGGAGGTGATGTATAAATATAAAGACACTCAATTCTTGACCAAAAAAAGCCTTAAGAGTGAGCCACACCCAAGAGCTGACATCACTGCCTCTCAGTTTGCTTTCAATGGTCACAATCCCTCATATTTATTAATATTTTCATTAATTTTTCAAAACTTCATTTTCAGAAATAAACTAAAACTACTTCCTGGCCATGGGATGGATTTCAGGTCTGTGTATATTAAGAAGGATTGGCATCACCCATAGAGAAAGTGACTTTTACATTTATCAGACATGAAGTTCTGTAAAATTATTGCGACTATATTAAGTTATTGCTATTGTAAGGAGGGAAACTCACAACTCAGTCTCCCAAATATAGGTATTTTGGTCAATTTCAGTTACCTGATTGAACTCTCATATCCATACTCATCATCCTTTCTTTTGACCTGATTGTAAGTACATATAATAAGGAAGAATAATGAAAAAAATAAAGAAGAAAGGTTATAAGACTATTGCAAGTCAAATATCCAATAGAGCTAGAAGGAACTTGTGTGTGGATTATCTTTTCTGATGTCAGAAACAAAGCAGGTATGTTGGTCCTTACTACTTCTATTTGTCATTATACCAAAAGTTCTAGCCAGAGCAACTTGTCAAGAAATAAAATGCATCCATATTGGAATGGAGAAGTAAAGTTATCTCTATTAGTAGATGACATGATTTTATATACAGAAAACCCTAAAGAACACACACAGACACATGCACACACACACACAAAATTTGAGCTAAAAACCAAATTCAGCAAAGTTGTAAAATACAAATTCAACATCAAAAAAGTAACTTTTATTTTTATATACTAGCAATGAGCAATCTAAAAATGAAATTAAATAAATATTTCCATTTACTATAGTGTCAAAAAAAAATACCTAGGGGTAAATTTAATGGAGGTAAAATACGTGTATGCTGAAATCTATACAACACCATTGGAAGAAATTTAAAAAGACCCAAAGAAATGGAAAGACATTTGTGTTCATGGATTGGAAGACTTAATGTTGCTAAGATCACAATATCCCCTAAAATTATCTATATATTCAAGTCTAACAAAATATTATTGTTAATAATAACAATATGGTACTAGCATATTGACAGATATATAGAACAATGGAATAAAACTGACCATCCAGAAATAAACCTCTGCATCTCCAGTCAATTAATTTTTGAAAACAGTGTCAAGACCATTCAATAAAGAAAGAATAATCTTTTCAACAAACAGTCCTAAGGACAAGTATATATCCAAATGCAAACAATGAATTTAGATCTGTATCTCACATCATATACAAAAATTAGTTCCAAAGGGGAGTTCCCGTCGTGGCGCAGTGGTTAACGAATCTGACTAGGAACCATGAGGTTGCGGGTTCGGTTCCTGCCCTTACTCAGTGGGTCAAGGATCTGGCGTTGCTGTGAGCTGTGGTGTAGGTTGCAGACGCGGCTTGGATCCCACATTGCTGTGGCTCTGGTATAGGCTGGCGGCTACAGCTCTGATTCGACCCCTAGCCTGGGAACCTCCATATGCCGCAGGAGCGGCCCAAGAAATAGCAAAAAGATCAAAAAAAAAAAATTGTTCCAAATGAATCAACAACCCAAATGTAAGAGCTAAAACTTTACATAAAATGCATAGAAGAAAAGAGACTTAGAAATCTTCCTGATCTGAGATTAGGCAATGATTTCTTTTCTTCTTTTTTTTTTTTTTTTTCCTTTTTTGGCTTTTTAGGGCCACACCTGTGGCATATGAAAATTCCCAGGCTAGGGGTTAAATTGGAGCTGCAGCTGCCAGCCTATACCACAGCCACAGCAACACCAGACCTGAGCTACATCTGCAACCTACATCACAGCTCGCAGCAACGCTGGATCTTTAACCCACTGACCAGAGCCAGGGATCAAACCCACATCCTCAACGATCCTAGTCAAGTTCCTTAGCACTGAGCCACAATGGGAACTCTAGGCAATGGTTTCTTAAATATCAAGGCTTATGTAACAGGAAAAAATAGATAAATTGAACTTCATAGAAATAAAAAAATTTGTGCATCAATGCTCACTATCAAAAAAGAAAAAGAAAACCCATGGAATTGAGAAAATATTTTCTTTCCTTTTTTTTTTTTTTTTTTTTGCTTTTGTTAGGGTTGCACCTGCGGCATATAGAGGTTTCCAGGTCAGGGCCCGAATCAGAGCTACAGCTGCCGAGCCTTGTCTATGACTTACACCACAGCTTACAGCAATGCTGAATCCTTAACCCTCTGAGCAAGGCCAGGGATTGAACCTGAAACCTCATGGTTCCTAGTTGGATTTGTTTCCACTGCACCATGAAGGAAACTCCGGAGAAAATATTTTCAAATTTATCTGATAAAATTCTTGTATCTAGAATATAGGAAAACTCATACAATGCAACAATGAAAAGACAATTCAATTTTAAAAATGGAGAAAGGACTTAAAATTGAATTGTTTGTCTTTCTGTTGCTGCACTGTAGGACTTAATGTTGAATAAACATTTCTGTAATGACACATATAAAGGCCCAATAAACACCTAAAAATAATCTTAACATCATTAGTCATTGGGAAAATGTGTAAAAAGATTTTCTTCCTTTAAAATATTTAAAATATCTTACTGTATTTTACATATCCTTATAGGAATACATGAAATAAATAAATATAAATATCCTCATTAGGAAACCATCTATCCATTCATCCATCCATCTCTCCTTCCATCCATCCATCTATCCACCCATCTATCCTTCCCCACAAAGTAAATATTTGGTACTAATGAGTGCAGCAGAGAAAAACGCTACGTATTGCACTGTATCCACAGTGAATAGTACTGAATAATGCATGAAATGAAAATCCCTAGTCTAGAGCCAGATGAAGATTTTTTTGCAGCATGCTTATTCATTTTAAATATAGTACAAAAAGTCTTTTGTTTTTTCTTGATTAGCCTTAGAAAAAGGAAAAGGCAATTTGTTTTCAGAAACCACATTACAGGGAATAGGAAAATGTTCTTCTGGCATTAAGTTTCTTAATCTCTTTCCACCCTCTTTCATTTAAAACAGCTCCTCATTTCTCCTGAAAATGTACTCGGCTTTTATGAGCTTAGCAATATTGACTTCCCAGGTTTCTTAAAACCAACCAACCAACCAACCAACAAACCAACTCGGCAAGTATCCTGTGAAGCCCCACATCCATGGAGGCACGAGACACACTAGATCTTTTAGATCTGTCCTGTGTCGCTAAGGTACTAAATGTGATGTGATGTGTAGTCTGTTCTTCATTTTTGCCTATTTCAGCTCTCTTTTTCCTTATGATTCAGACTGAGCCAGCTAAAACCTGTCCCATTCTTCCTTTTTTCTTTCTCCAAAGAGAAACAAACAGTTCCAGGTTCAAAGAAATTGCATTTCAAGAATGGCCTGCCAATAAGGTAGGGTGGCACGACACTAGTCTGCCTGGAGTGCAGGTAGCAAAGGTCTGTAGAGAATTTAAGGCAATTCTAACGATAACTAAAAGTTGTTCTGCTTTTTATTACTACCACATGCTGAAGATTCTAAACAAGGTCAAAGATGAAACACTCCTCCCTGAAGGAGTGGAGCACTTTCACCCCCTCCCCCAACTTGTTTCACCCCTGTATTGCACTGTTGAGAAACAAAACTCTTGCAATTTTCTGTTGGATTGGTATGGTAGTCTTTGGCTGTGTGAGTCTCAAATGTGGGGAGAGACCATTAAAGACAAAGGTGGGGGATTTGGTAAAAGTGAATGGAATCCTAAGTTCCCAGCCCAGGCTAACAGTATCACTTCTAATGACAGAGTAAGATTCTATTCCTTTTTCATATTTTCTTCCAGTTTTCGGAGCTACTAGAATGCTGTAAACACTATAACTGATCAGTGAGAGACCAGGATACAGGAAAAGAAATGTTCAACAATTTTACTAAGCCTTGAGGGAAATGGCTGAGAGAAAACAAGAACTCAGGTCTTTCCTGCCTATCCTAATCTCAAGGGACTCGAACAGTTGTTTTATTCATCAGTATTGATAAATGCCTTAGGATTTTCTGCCTGGAGAGGAAATATTTACTTTAAAATTTTTTGAAATAAAAAACGAAGTCTTATGAAAATGAAATGATAGCACACAAGGGACTTTATCCCTTAGCTCAGGCTCCCTTGATCCCTTCAAGCTCCTTTGGATCAGGTTCACCAAGGGCTGGTTCTTTAGCTTTCTCTTCAACTCTGGGACCTTCCCCATATCCTTCCAGTGAATTCCCTTTTTGCCTAATTTAGCCATAGTCAATGTGTATGGTTTGCAACCAAAATCCCCTACTTGAAAATACATAGAAAATTATATATATTCCAGTCTTGTGCAAGATTTCCAACAATCACTGAGAAGTGATTCTCAGATGTTAAAGTAACTTATTCTTGATTGTATAAATAGTTAATGACAGAACTGGAATTCTGATTTGGATTTGCAAAGATTTATGTCTTTCCTCTCTATTATGTTACTACAAAATCTTCACAGTCCTTTCTTGAGGACCACAACTTGACTATAAGAGATACCAGCCAAAGACACTCCTTGCAGCTCCATCCACTGTAACCATTTACCTATTCATTCACCTGACAAGCATCTGAATGCATATAATATGGGAATCTGCTGCACTAAGGATGGAGGATACAGAGCTGGTTTGCCCAGTCACTTCCATCCGGTGGCTCATATTTTTGTAGGAGCTGATTCTTCAGCTTATAGACTTAGACAGTTTTGGAACAGTTAAATTTAAACAATATGGGAAAAAAACAATATAATATAAAACCATATGGCTCAGACAGGATAAGAATAATTCAGCTCATTAAATTAGAAATAGTTTCCACTCGATTTAAGCCTTCAGTAGGTAATTCTTCACTGCAAAGACTTCTATAGACACATTGTCAGGGAGAAAATAGTTTTAATTACCATCTTTAAAATATACAAAAGATGTTGCTGTGGCTGTGGCGTAGGCCGGTAGCTACAGCTCCGATTGGACCCCTAGCCTGGGAACCTCCATATGCTGTGGGTGTGGCCCTAGAAAAGACAAAAAATAAAAAATAATAAAAACTAAAATATACAAAAGAATGATGAAGTAATCTAATTTCCCAAATTCCAATCATTTGTATACCACCCTCACAATTTCTGCTTGTATTTGTGTACCAGCTAATATTTTATTTAAGTCAATTTCTATTTATTGCTTTAAATTACTTAAAAGAAAACTTTATAGTTGCTAATTTCAGTGAAAAGCTGATAGAGAATCCATAAATAGAAAGTAACTCTGGGAGTTCACTTCGTGGCGCAGTGGTTAACGAATCTGACTAGGAAAGATGAGGTTGAGGGTTCGATCCCTGCCCTTGCTCAGTGGGTTGACGATCCAGCATTGACGTGAGTTGTGGTGTAGGTTGCAGATGTGGCTCGGATCCCGGATTGCTGTGGCTGTGGTGTAGGCCAGCGGCTACAGTTCTGATTAGACCCCTAACCTGGGAACCTCCGTATGCCACGGAAGCGGCCCAGAAATGGCAAAAATGACAAAAAAAAAAAAAAAAGAAAGAAAGAAAGTAACTCTGAAAAGAAATACAGTGAAATAAAGATAATAAATTTTATCTAGATAGTATCACAGTGGGAAGTTCTGAGCCCAAAGCTTGACTGGCTTTTTGTTGTGACGGAAAATTAGCAACTGTTCAGCAAGTGTTAAAGACCTACTATTTCCAAACTAATTTTTCTCTTGAAAGTAACCAGAAGGTTGGAAAAAAGAGAACCTGAATGGAAGTAATTTTCTCACTGATTCAGAGTTATTTAATACTGTGTTTCTGTCCCACAAACAGCCCTCTTGCAGACCAGTGTCATGAGTTTCAGACTCTCGAGGGCATACAGTGAGTCAGGGGAATAGGAACGTGTTATGTGCGGAGAGAACTATGGGAAGCAGCTTCCAAGTCTGCATCCGACATTTTTCATTCATTCACTTGACAACTAGTATGTATTAAGCACCTGTCATGTGTCAGTTATTGTACTAAGAGCTGGGGGTTTCAATGGCAAGACCCTCACTTCAGGGAGAAGGTAAATTAGGTAATGACAAAGAAGATAATTACATAAGCAATTGTATTATATAATAGAGGACCCAACAGATGCTAAGTGCTAGACTCATAGGTAGAGAAGTCATGTTCAAGTCTCAAGAGACCTCTCATTCTTGCAGTAATTCCAGAAGTATTATTGTCATCAAAGGTGGTTGATAAATTCTCATTTCTTTTAGTGAGCACCAGTTGAAAAACAACTATCATATAAGGAATGGAAACCGGAAGAATAGGACACAAGAGCAAAATGTGCTGTAATGTGGAAAGAATAAAGTGAGTGTAAGAAAGAACATTAGAGATTGGTCCAATCATTTCTTTCTGGAGGAAATAGAGGTCTATGGTGGCCCAGAGTTAGAAGGCTAAACTGAAATTTAAACTGGACCTCTTGAAATTCGGTCAATGAACTCTATGCTATATGATCTATACAGGAAAGGACCTTGAGAGTTAAGGATATTTGCATTTGTTCAAAAAAGATCATCTGGAGCATTCTCAGAAAATAAGTACAAAAAACAGCAAAAGAAATGGAGCTTCTTGTGTGGTAGATAGCATAATGATCACATTTTAAGAAAGCGTGAAGGGGGCAAACACAAATATAATACATACTATGGCATCTAAAATAAATTGTTATATGAGACATCTTAAACATACATTTATTGAGGAATACTTATGGTCAAATTAGCATGAAAATATGAACGGCTTACTGTGGTTATCAAAACAGCTTTAAAGCTGATCAGCATAAAGGATTTCCTCTACAATGTTATCCTGTAGGAGAAATTTATATTTTATCTCCTATGCTTTTGGCACCACTACATTGAGAAAACCTGCAAAGAAAAATTGCAAAGGAAAGCCCTGGAATCACTTTCAGCTATCCCCAGCCTTTGTGGATAGGTAATTTACATTATTGCCTCTTTCTTCCTAGTATTTATCATATATATTTCAAAAGTAGAAGATTTTGAAACTAAAGTATACAGGAATTTAAAAGTATTCTTCAATTTATAAGGCAGATAATCACTAGAGCACATTGGTTAAAGAGGTAAACAGAAAATACTATTTTTTGGAAATTCACCTATGGAATATCAACAGGATTATCCTGGGGCGTGGAACCTGGGAACAGAGGACAACAGTTTTGCCAAATAAGCGTACTGCTGAATTCTACAAAATAGAATTCTTTGGTGGCTCTGGAGTCGGATTATTATTTCAGCTGTATTATCTTTGTATTTCTTCCTGTTCTAAGCTAGTAAATACTTTTTCACATTCATTCTTAACTTATTTTTTATGGAATTAACATTTCCATAACCAAGGCACATTCTATTAGAGCACACTGCTCAAATTCAATTGTATTAAAGATTTTCCTAGAGAATCCTAAACATATTGCCTTGAAAATGAAAAAAATATATCATCTTGCTATCTAAATTTCTGGAATTTAACCATTTAAAAGCTGACCTCGCTTGCAATTACATGCTAAGCCAAACACTTTGATCCTCCCATGGGAATGAAAACTAATAAAATATACCTGTGAAGCTTGAGAGTGACAGTTCCATAAACAGTAGCAAAACCGAGAAGACGGACCCATCTTAGGAGAATACAGCGAAATGTGCTTGGCTCAAAGTACAAAATTACAACCTGTGGGATGAGAAGAGAAAGAAAGAGACTTTCAGGATCAGCTGATGCCCCACTGATTAAAATCAGAATTCCATAATCTGATGTTTAATAAATATGAATTTTGACATGAGCACATATTCCTTTGAACAAAACTCTAAAATATTATTTTGATCCTTCACTGTCCAAATCAAAGAACTATAGAGTCTCCTTATTGCTTTCAAATCATTCTAAAGTCTTTAATTATAACTTTCAGGGGTTTCTAGCAATTGCCTCTAAGTTGTAGGTATTTCCAAGCTGAGCTCTTTACTACCCCAGATGGGCCAGTCAGGCAGGCTTCCACTGCCTTTCCCAACCAAAGCCTTGCTGATTCTGTCTCCACACTTTCAGCCATACTCATCCTCATCTGAAACATCCCTGAGAGGATGGTCCTTTGCTGCACCACGCCCCCAATCAGTCTACCACTCTATCCCACAAGTATCAGTTAAGCCAGGCACCATGCTAAATGCCATGGATACAGAGGCAACAAGAAAGGGAAGAGAGCCATGTAGACGAGAAATGGCATCAAAGCCATAAAGGTACTGTGATAACATCTGTGCAGGTTCCATGGGACACAAAGGAACAAGTGGCCCATTCCAGGAGATATTCAAAAGGCACATGAAAGCACGGTTAGCACGACTTTTCATCTGCTGCTGTGTGGTTTGGGGGAAGCCCTCATGCAACAGGAAGTAGTTTGGCCCTACTAAAGGATTAATGCTGTTGAAAAATGTAGTCTTGCCTTCTTCTGCTGGGCAGCTGGCCTGGACTGGTTTTGCTGAAAGTAAGGTTATTGTTAACAGAAAAAATATGACCACTCCTGAAATTCCATAGTATTATTTTGGTTTTTCATTCTAAAGATGTTTATGTTGGAAAATATAAAGCATAGCTGGGGGACATGTGGTGGGTGTTGCCACTTTCTTGCTGAGATCTTACAGATGGAGCCTCACTCTCCAGCAGTACCAAGAACGACATTACCTATAACTCTACGCTGGCATTTCTCAACTATCTCTACTATTTAGAGACATCAAACTAAGTGGTGAAAAACCCATCAGGATTAGTGGAGAAAAGATTGGACAAAGGTGTCAAGAAGAAAAGGTTAAAAATAGGTGTGGACAGGAGATAATGTTCCTTTGTGTATAAACAGTACTTAGTTGCAATGATCCTTAATTTTCTAATTCACTAGATATATGCTAAAGATATAAATATTTGATTTCAAAATTTAATCTACCAGAAAATTGTTTGGATTCATCCAAAACTTGATATAAAATTTTTTCTTTTATTTTCTATTTTTACAAAGCAAGTTAAGATTCTATAAATTTGTATTCGAAGTTTTAGCTCATATGCTTTAGACATAGTTCTTATGCACATGGGTCCAATGGTAATTATGAGTTCTGCAAAGTAAGCTGCACTGTTTACTAAGGAATCAGAGCTGAAGGAAGAAGGAAAATTTTATGGGAAAAAAACCAAATAGAGAAAACTTGATACAAGATTAAGGGATTAGAGAAGCATGTGTTCCTTCTTATGGTAGAGAGAAATGATAAATTAGAAACTAGAAAGATAGGCGCCTAAAGTCTAGAGTATATAAAATCTTAAACATTTCCACTGGTAATGGCTTTAGAGATTATTCTGGCACAGTGGATTCCTGAGGGCTGCAAAATCCTGTGACTTATTGCAAAATTTTCCACTGCACAATAAACAATAATTGAGAGAATGAATAAGCAAAGGTGAACAGCTATACTATAGAGGTCTGCATATTTTTTTTTATTTTGAAGGAAAGAATTGCTCTTGAACTGTTTGGAAACTACTGATATACTTCAAACTTTTATTTCAGAGAAGAAGAATTTGAGGACTTGTTACTATAAGTGGAAGATTGACTTGGTCAGAAGTAAATGAAAGAACAACAAATTTTTTAGTGTCCATGGATGAGATGTAAGTTTAAATAGTAACAGAAAATGAAATTCCAGTGAACTTAATAAGATGTCTCATTAGAAACAGCAAATAGAGAAGCAGAACTCTCAATTTTGCAGTGTGCTGGTGAAGAATACAGGCTCTGAATCCAGTTTCCCTGGTTTGATCTTGGCTCTACTCTTTATTAGTTGTCACAGACTACTGAGCATTGATTGCCTTGCTGTTCCTCAGTTTTCCCATTTGTAAAATGAACACAATAATAACCACACTGTTGGTGGGAATGTAAACTGGTATAGCCACTATGGAAAACAGTATGGAGGTTCCTAAAAAAACTAAAAACAGAACTACTATATGACCAGCAATCCCTCTCCTGGGCATCTATCCATAGAAAACCATAATTCAAAAAGATACATGCACCCCAGTGTTCACTGCAGTACTATTTACAACAACCAAGACATAGAAGCAATCTAAATGTCCATCAAAAGAGGAATGGGTAAAGATGTGGTACACATACACAATGGAATATTACTCAGCCATAAAAAGCATGACATAATGGCATTAGTAGCCACATGAAAGGACCTAGAGATTATTATACTAAGTTAGAGAAAGACAAATATCACACAATATCACTTATAGGTGGAATCTTAAAAAAAGATAAAAATGAATTTATTTCCAGAATAAAAACCAACTCATAGTCTTTGAAAACAAACGTATGGCTACCAAAGGGGACAGGTTGAGGGAAGGGCAAGACTGGGGGCATGGGATTGGCATATGCACACTGTAGTATTTGGAGTGACTGGCCAACGGTGACCTGTTGTATAGCACAGGGAACTCTGCCCAATATTCTGTGATATCTATGTGGGAAAAGAATCTGAATGAGAATGGATATGTGTATATACATAACTGAATCACTTTTTTGCATAGGAGAAATGATCACAATGTTGTTTATCAACTATACCTCAATAAAACTTAGAAAAATTAATACTCACAGATTGGACTGTTTTGAATAAGATACATAGTGGCTGCTACAGTGAGTATTCAGTAAGTATTGGCTATATTACTATGAGAGGTGATTTATGAGTGCTTTGCTCTAAAAGCTACCGTTCCAATGGAACATAATTACATTATACCAACTCAATAAATTCTCTACTGATGGTTACAGACACTCCTTTTGAATTCTTATCATCACTTTTTGATGTATACTTTTTTTTTTTTTTTTGGCCATGTCAATAGCACAAAGAAGTTCTGGGGCCAGGGATCAAAACTCTCACCACAGCAGCGACCTGAGCCACAACAGGTGGCAACACCAGATCTTTAACCCTCTGTGCCACAAGGGAACTCCCTGACTGCATATTTTTTTTTGTCTTTTCAGGGCCACACCCACGGCACATGGAGGTTCCCAGGCTAGGAGTCAAATCAGAGCTGTAGCTGCTGGCCTAAGCCACAGCCACAGCAACATGGGATCCGAGCCACATCTGTGACCTACACCATAGCTCACTGCAATGCTGGATCCTTGACCCACTGAGCAAGGCCAGGGATCGAACACGTGTCCTCCTGGATACTAGTTGGGTTTGTTAACTGCTGAGTCATGATGGGAACTCCTTGACTATACTTTTGAACTTTATCTTATAGTTAGCTGTATGGATGAATATTAGCTGAATCAAATGTAAAATCAGAGAAGGCAGGCTTCTCCATATATCCTATGCTTTACATTTATATGTAAAATATTTGCTCAATGATCTATTTTAGCTAATTTAATAAAGAAAATGTCATCTTCAAAAATTCCTTTCCTAGAAGAACTGCTATATTTTCAAAGTACATATTTCTAGGTAAAACATTTCCCATTTTCTTTCTAATACTAGAAGCTAATGATAGATATACAGATATTTAACATGTGAGAAGCAGGATACAAGTGAATCACTGTTTTCACTAAGTGACCCAAGGACCGAAGCACATGCATCACTGCTGGGTGAATGAGCCCAGAATAGAAACTTTTAGTAGATTTAGGAGGATAGGGTGAGAGAAAAAGAGACATTGAATGCACCAGCAAGAGAAAGTGTGTCCCACTAAAACCACCAATTTTGTTTTACCTTTAATGTTGCCTCTTGGAAACTCACTATACTTTGCCTAGAGGTTTGTTTTCCCCAGTCTTGTTGAGAGGAAGCCTTTGGCTGAAGGTCTAAGGTGACATACCCCTCTGGGTGTTTTAGGGTCTTGGCTCTTCAGTGCTGGTGGAAGTTTTTTCAAAGGGTTACCAAACTCAATCAGCTGATCTTTGCAGTGGGATACTCTGGGCATTGTGATTTTAAAAAGTATTGCTGTTGTGGAAACAGCTTTCTGAGCATTCCCCTCATTATAAACAAATCTTCACAGATTATCCACCCATTTTATCAAATGAGATTTTTTTTTTTAGCTAGTTTTAAAATCAGCTTGATTGCCTATACTTTTTGGATACTGAACACAGTGAATGAAGAAGGAAAGAGAACCAGAGAGAAAAGAATATTAAGCTTTTCAAATATGTACAAAATAGAAGAACATTTAAAAATAACTTCCTTTCACAAATATGGACACAACGCCAGAGACAGAAAAGTAACCTCTGCTATGTCTGCTCAGTCAGTACAAGGCCCAGTGCTTCTTGGAGAGGAATGCCTAGAAGGTAGAATGGTCAGAAGCCAGAACAGTCTCGTGCTCTTCCTGAAGCTCCGATAGTGAAAGGTGTGAAGCTCCTGTTTTAGGCCTGATATTTTGAGGATCTGAACAAGTTTCCTACTAGTGTTGGACACAGCAGTTCTGCTTTCCTAATTGACTCGTCAAGTGTTATTTGCTTCAGTTCACTGAAATTGGCTGTGAATTAAACCACTTTTATAGGTGAAGGAGGTGTTACGTGCTTTGGCATTTCTCTTAGTAGGTGTGTGTGAACAGATGTATCTATAAAAAAAGATTATTGGGTAACGGGAGCACAGTGACAGATGCTAGTGGTGAGACTTCTGTTGATGAAAATGCCCTTTAATAAAGGATACGAAGGACTTCTGGGGCTTAGGGACCCTGTCTACCATGTCTATAATTTCCCTCTGCTTCCTATAAGGAAAAAGCTTGCTAGTTTTCCAAGCCCACTCATCCCTCTCAGGTTTTCTGTGCTCTCAACAGTCCTTACCGAACAAGGGAAGAAGGAAACTGGTATCACACCTGGATGGAGGACGGTTCACACAGGTAACACTTGGAAATATTTAATGGTAAAGCCTACTACCCAGTCTATCCAGGTTCACTACCTTTTGAAGTACGAGACTGCAAATGAATCATTTAGGCAAGATTGTGTATATATATTAAAGCACTTTTATACATGATTTGCTTTAAAAATAAGTAGATTCAAAGTCCTTGAATGTGTTCTAAATTACTTTTTGTCTATATTTGGCAAGACATATGGTATAATACAAGGAAATATTTAAGGTGAAAATGTATGTTCTGCAGATGTTTAACTAATTATCTAAAGTTGGATTCAAACCACAATAAATAAAAAATATGAAATACAAATTACTACACACATGCAGGGGTCTATGGTTGTGATCATGTTTTCATACAACCATGCTCTAAAACATATTACACTGCACTTGGCTCCTATGATTCCAAAGCAATATAAAAAGGATAAATAGGCTAAAAATATAAAATATATGCATAACAAAATTTTTATAATATAAACAAGAAACATTTTGGGGCTATTGTGACAGGAGATGAGATATGCCAAAGCCCCTCTAAAATTCCCAATGTAATACTTCTGAAAAAATAAAAAGAAATGAAAGGGTCACAGACCTAAAAAATAAAGGCAAATATGACAAGATCCCACAGTTTCAGTAGTAATTCTATTCACTGCCTGGTAGGTGGAATAGAACTAACAGTCAACTTATACCCATCCTTCTTAAATTTTTCCAAAAGGTCAAAGAAGGAATACTCCCAAAGACATTCTATGGAGCCACCATCACCCTAATACCAAACCAGACAAAGATACTACCAAAAAGGAAAATTATAGGCCAATATCTTTGATGAATATACATACAAAAATTCTCAACAAAATTTTAGCCAACCAAATCCAGCAATGTATAAAAAAGATCATACATCATGACCAAGTGGGATTCATCTCAAGTTCACAAGGATGGTTCAACATACAATCAATATTATATACAACATTAACAAAAGAAAAGTCAAAAACCGTATGATCATCTCCATATATGCAGAAAAAGCATTTGACAAAGCTGATCATCCATACATGATAAAAATTCTTAACCAAGTAGGTATAGAGGGAATATACCTTAACATAATAAAAGGCATTAATGATAAACCCATAGCCAGTATAATACTCAATGGAGAAAAGCTGAAAGCTTTCTTGCGAAAATCTGGAACAAGATAAGGATGACTGTTCTTACTGCCTTTATTCAACATAGTATTAGAAGTCCTGGCCACAGCAGTCAGACAAACAAAAGAAATAAAAGGTATCCAAAATGGAAGAGAAGAGGCAAAACTGTCACTGTATACAGATGATATGATACTATATAGAGAAAATCCTGAGGACTCCACCCAGAAACTACTCAAACTGATCAATGAATTCAGCCAAGTAGCAGGATATAAGATTAACATTCAGAAATTGGTTGCATTTCTAAATACTAACAATGAAACATTAGAAAAGGAATATAAAGTATAATACCTTTTAAAATTGCACCCCAAAAATTAAATACTTAGGAAAAAACCTGACTAAAGTGGTAAAAGACTTAAATGCTGAGAACTATAAAACATTAATCAAGGAAAGTAAAGAGGATTCAAAGAAATGGAAAGATATTCCATGCTCCTGGACTGGAAGAATTAATATTGTTAAAATGGCCATACTACCCAAAGCAATCTACAGATTCAAGGCAATCCCTATCAAAAATTACCCAGGACACTTTTCACAGAACTACAACAAACAATCCAAAAATTTATATGGAACCACAAAAGTCCCAGAATTGCCAAAGCAATCCCGAGGAATGAAAACCAAGTAGGAGGCATAACCATTCCAGACTTCAGACAATATTACAAAGCTACAGTAATCAAGACAGTATGGCACTGGTACCAAAACAGACATACAGACCAATGGAACAGAGAACCCAGAAATAAACCCAGACATCTATGGTCAATTAATCTTTGACAAAGGAGGCAAGAAAATAAAATGGGAAAAAAAATAGTCTCTTCAGCAAGTGGTGCTGGGAAAACCAGACAGCCACACATAAATCAATGAAACTAGAACACACCCTCATCTCATGCACAAAAATCAACTCAAAATGGCTTAAAGACTCAAACATAAGAAAAGACACCATAAAACTCCTAGAAGAGAACAGAGGCAAAACATTCTCTGACATCAACCATACAAATGTTTTCTCAAGTAAGTCTCTTAAGGCAACAGAAATAAAAACAAAAATAAACCCCAGGGACCTTATCAAACTTACAAGCTTTTGCATATCAAAGGAAACTGTAAAACAAAATTTAAAAGAAGACATCCTAGGGAATGGGAGAAAATAGTTTCAAAAGATGCAACTGACAAGGGCTTAATCTCTAAAATATACAAACAACTTATACAACTCAACAGTAAAAAAAAAAAACCCAATCAGAAAATGGGCAGAAGACCTGAATAGACATTTCTCTCAAGAAGATGTACAGATGGCCAACAGGCACATGAAAAAATGCTCAAAACACTAATTATTAGAGAAATGCAAATCAAAATTACAATGAGATATCACCTTACAGCAGTCAAATGGCCAATGTTAGCAAGTCAACAAATAACAAATGGTGGAAAGGGTGTGGAGAAAAGGGTACCCTCCTTCACTGCTGGTGGAAATGTAAACTGGTAGAACAACTATGGAAAAGAATATGGAGGTACCTCAGAAAACTAAACATAGAACTCCCATATGACCCAGCTCCTGGGAATATATCCAGACAGAACTTTCATTGAAAAAGATAAATGTACCCCATGTTCACTGCAGTACTATTCATAATAGCTGAGACATGGCAACAATGTAAATGTCCATAGAGAGATGAATGAATTAAGAAGATATGGTACATATACATAATGGAATACTACTCAGCCATAAAAAAGAAAAAGAAAAAATGCCATTTATAGCAACATGGATGGAACCAAAAACTCTCACATAAGTGAAGTAAGTCAGAAAGAGAAAGACAAATACCATACGATATCACTTATATCTGGAATCTAATGTATGGTACAAATGAACTTTTCCACAGAAAAGAAACAAAATCATGGACCTGGAGAACAGACTTGTGGTTGTCAAGGGGGAGGGGGAGGGAGTGGGATGGACTGGGAGTTTGGGGTTAGTAGATGCATAGTATTGCATTTGGAGTGGATAAGCAATGAGATCCTGCTATATAGAACAGGGAACTATACCTAGTCACTTGGGATGGAACATGATGGAGGATTATGTGAGAAAAAGAAGGTATGTATATTGTATGAGGGGGTCACTTTGCTGTACACTAAAAACTGAAAGAACACTGTAAATCAACTATAATGGAAAAAATAAAAATCTTTAAAAAGTAAAAAATAAAATAAAATAAAACACTACATGCCTCATTCCCTGAACTACAGTTAGATCTGAAGGCCCAAAGATAACAGAGAATGATTTTTGTTCACACTCCTGGTCAGTGTCTAACTCCAAGACCCACAAACTTACTTTTGATACTTGTCAAATTTGAATCAACCATCTGTTTAGTCCTTTTGTACATTTATCTTCAAATGAAAATAAGCTTATGAATGCTGTGGAGTCAGATGGAATATATAGGGGAATCGAGAGAAATAGGGCAAATTGAGTGCCCTTGATGTAGTAACTGAGCTATTCGTACAGTGGTAAAAGCAGAGACACAAGGTGTATTAATCATCTGCTGCTACATCACAAATTACTATAAACTTCATGGCTTAAAACAACACACATATGTATCTGTGGGTCAGCAATCTAGGCTTTGCTAGTCTCAGGGTCTCTCCCCAGATGGCAACAAAAATACTGATCAGGGCCGAGGTCTCATCTGAAGGCCCAAATGGGAAAGGATACACTTTCAAGCTCATGTGTTGTGGACAGGATTTGGCTCCTTGAAAGCCAAGAAAACTGAGTTCCTCAGTCCTTCCTGACTGTTGGTAGGAGGACACCCTCAGTTGCTTGCCATGGAGACCTCACCAATACAGCAACTTTGTTCATCAAAGCCAGCAAGAGAGTCTGCCAGTAAGATGGAAGTCATAATCTTTTGTAACCTCATTGTAGAAGTGATGGTCTCTCAATCAACAAAAGTTGATGTGCTTTATTAATTATAAACAGGGCGGTCAAAGGGAAGGGAACACACAGGCTGTGAATACCAGGAGGCAGGGACCGCTGGAGCCATCTCACCACTATCTTATCTCCCACAAAAGGAGACCTTACATTTGAAATCACCCAGAAATGCTATTATCCACTTGTGTTCAAAGCAAATGATGTAAGAATAGAATAAAAAGCCATGAAATGCCTGGGGCATGCATTTAGAGAAAGAATACCATGAAAAATGATATTAAAGGAGACATTTTTAAAAGTTGAAAAGAAATCAACCAAGGCTGTCTTCACTGGTAGGGTCTAACTCATCATCAAGTTCGTAAGTCTGAGATTGCTGTGCATGGCTCATGACTAGGAGCTGCTGAGAAACGACTTTTTTGGTTGCAATATTTTTAAACAATGAGGAAAACATGATATGGTCATGGTGCATTGGGAGAAATAATTTGGATCTTTTCAAGGATGTATATCTATGTTTTAGTTGTGACTAAGAAAGAATGAAGACTTCAAGTTAAATCTGGCAGATTGAACATGTTTATGTCTGCTACTTCTGGAAACTAGTTAAATGACTGTAAAATGCTTAAGGCCAAAGAGAGTAGGAGTAGAAATGACAACAGATGACAGATACCAACAAAATTCTGGAAGATGGAAAGTGGGATGGCGATGCATAACCATATGATGAAGTCAAAGAAAGAGGAAATCTGCACTCGAAGAGAGGGAAGCCCCTCAGATCTGTCCGTCATCTTTTAGAGGGACTTGGAATGATGAGTGCCTGCTATATTCCAATTACTTTTAAATCATCTTACTGGTTCCTTGCAAATAATCCTTTGAGGGTAGGCATTATTAACTCCACTTTTAACTACAGAAAACCTGTGGCACAAAAAAAAGTTAACGACTTTGTACAAGGTCACAGAGTCAATGAGTGGCAGAGCTGGGGTTTACACTCGGCCTGAGACTGGAGCCCAAACTTGTTATCACTAGCATTACTGCCTGTCGTTACATAGGAAAGACAGAGTAATAAGGTAAAGACAGTGGAATTTGGTGGAGGCTGGATGTTGCTGAATGCGTGGTGCCCCAGAACTTTGATCAGCTTATTCAGGGTAGTAAACAAGGAGGAGTTAAACTGAATAATGTTGAAATAGGGTAAAATAATCTTCAAGTAAAAAGAAATTAAAACTATAATTAAAGATAAAAGAATGCAGATAAATGGGGAAATGAATGCTGAAAAACAAAAGTGGAATAAATTCATAAAAGGAAATTGAGAAAGAAAAGAACAATACCCCAGAGAGAAAATATAGCTGTATTCATGGGGAAAACTGGAAGCCAGGAACCAATCTGGTGGTCTTCAACTGCGACTAAACATTAGAATAGCCTATGAGGGTGTTATGAAAGCCCAGGTTTTCCTGGTGGAAAACTTGGATTCAATAGTTTCAGGGTACAACCTGAATAATCTGCTTTTTAAAATTGTTCTACGGGAGTTCCCACTGTGGCAAAGCAGAAATGAATCAAACTAGTATCCATGAGGATGCTGGTTCGACCCCTGGTCTCCCTTAGTGTTCTTGTGAGCGGTGGTGTAGGTCGCAGATATGGCTTGGATCCTGTGTTGCTGTGGCTGTGGTGTAGGCCAGTAGCTACAACTCCAGTTTGACCCCTAGTCTGGGAACTTCCATATGCAGCAAGTGCAACTCTAAAAAGTAAAAATAAATAAATAAAAAATAAAATTGTTCTAACAGGTGGTTTTAACCTAGCAAGGGTTATGAGCTTGCCCAGAAGCCAGCCACACATAGAAATGGGAAAACCAGAGCTCAGACCAACACCAGGAAGGGTGAGGAAAGTGTTCAAGACCTAGTAAAATGCAATAAGAATTCTATTTCTAGAAAAATGCTCTACATATACACATACACCCAAAATATGCAAAGATGTAAGTCCAGGAATATTCATTTAAGCACTGTGTGTGACAGAAAAATCAATGAAAATATTCTCCACCCACAGAGGATGGCTTAAATCTGTTATTCATGTTACAGCCCTATAAAATGCAGAATCATGAGCTTTAAAATAATCAATGGATCTGATTCTGTTGCTATAAAACATCTTTAAGAGAAATTGTAAATGAAAAGAAAGTTATGTTTCTATTTGTACATACATAAAAAAGAAATGTCTGGCTGCACACAAAATGGACTATTAAGGCTATTTACCTCTGGGATAGGTGGCTTGGAGATTAGGAGGCAGGGAAGGAGAAGGAGATTTTTACTTTTTTTTTTTTGTCTTTTTGCTATTTCTTGGGCCGCTCCCAAGGCATATGGAGGTTCCCACGCTAGGGGTCAAATCGGAGCTGTAGCCACTGGCCTACGCCAGAGCCACAGCAACGCGGGATCCGAGCTGTGTCTGCAACCTACACCACAGCTCACAGCAACACCGGATCCTTAACCCACTGAGCAAGGGCAGGGATCGAACCAGAAACCTCAAGGTTCCTAGTCGGATTCGTTAACCACTGCGCCACGACGGGAACTCCTGATTTTTACTTTTTAACTTGCATTTTTGGTAATAGTTGACTTTTTTAGTAAGAGTATATTACTTTTGTAATAAAGGAATAAAAATGCATGAAAAGATTTCCAAGTAATTCATTGTAATCACTGAAGTGTCTGGCTTTTAATGGGGTTTGGAGGGTTGTTTCTAAGTACTGAGGATCCAAAAGCAAAATGGAGAAGGTACCATATGTCATATTTATGAACTGATGCTTTTTGGAGATGGCAAGGTACAGAAAAGTGACCTCAGAGAAACTGGAGGATCTTAATAACCCGAGACTTTAATAAATAAACAAAGAGGCAACAGAGTTCACAGAAAAAGAGCTGAAGTATAGCAATCCAAAAAGAAAAGGAGAAAATATGATGATGAATACAATATATACAAGATGATAAAAAGCAAAAGCTTTTTTAAACCAAGAAGAGAATATACAAGATGCTCAACTGGTATGCCATTTCCTGGTCCTTAGGTGGCCTTGGCCCTTGGCCACGGCCCATCTGTTCATGTTGGCTTTGTGGGTCATCCTTTCCACTGGGAGTCCTGCATAGATATTCACTGGAAAAAAACTGTCCCTCTGTACAGAGTCTGAAGAGTCTTGCCAATTTGTTGAAGAAAGTGTGCAGAAAACATATATAAAACAATAGGTTCTATAAACCACAACTTAAACAAACAAAAAAAACCTGTAAAAGTAATTACTGAAACGACAGTCATAAGTCAGGCTCTGAAGCGACCTGTCTTGCCACATCTCCCTCTGCAGAGAGGTCACCATGGCCAATACCAACTCTCAATGCCCTGGACAGAAATAAGCAGGTATTTCGTGCGAAGCAGAGGAATATAGTGGAAAGAACTACTAATATCTGGAGATGTAAGAGACTGCTGTGCCACTTACTAACTACATGATCTTGTGCAGGTCATTCTGACCACCTCCTTCCTCATCCGGAAAGCTGAGTTCATCACTCCTTCTCTCCCTCCCCCACAGGAAGGGGGATGTATGGGAAAGCACTATATCAAGAGTGGTATAATTATCTCTCCTACATTCTTTCCTTAAAGATGGATGCAAAACCCTTTTACTTCTGTTTAAAGAAAGTGTTAGGTGATGCCACCTGGTCTTTATAAATTCTCTCTCAATGGCAAATTAACATAAACATCACATCCCTATGATGAGGGAACTGCTTTGCAGCCCGATTCAGTCTGAGTCACTTATTGCCTCACTCCTTTTGGAGAGGACACATTCTCATTACTCATTCCAAAGAAAGGGCTGAAAATAAAAATCTAACTTTAACTGTGGGTTACCATAAAAGCTCTTCAAGAATGTGTCAGTAGGCAGTGACAAATGGATTTTCTTAATATATTTTTAATCCTCCTCCTATTCACTCTCCTGTCCTGCAGTACTCTGTTTAATGCATAATCGTTACCAGTAATAAAAATCCATTTGTACATGGAATGGTTACTGTTTATTACATAACTGATTATCTATTTTCCTGAACTGAGACACTTAGAAGGTTCAGTGATCTGCCCAAGATGACTCAGTTTAAATATGTCAAAGGTGGACTTAACTCTGTGAAGTGTCAACCTTTTCAAAGAATGTTCCCTTTTCTTTTTAAAGAAAAGCTGTTTTGTATCCAAAGATTGCATTTTCTTATTGGTAAAAGTCAAGTTACTAATTGCCCAACAACTTAAGTAGTTCAAGGTCAGTGTCCTTCAGATAATTATTCTTCTACATGTAAACACAAGCCTTCTCCTTTTGAAATTCTTGCAATATCCTACCCTCCTCCATCTTTGTCTCTACAGGAATTGAACTCTAAAGTATTTCCAGTCAAAAATCATATGATCATCTCAATAGACACAGAAAAAGCATTTGACAAAGTCCAACATCCATTCATGATCAAGACCCTCGCCAAAGTGGGTATAGAGGGAACATTCCTGAATATAATCAAAGCCATTTAGGATAAACCCACAGCAAATATCATACTCAATGGGGAAAAACTGAAAGCCTTCTCACTCAAACCTGGAACGAGACAGGGATGCCCACTCTCACCACTGCTCTTCAACATCGTTTTGGAAGTCCTAGCCACAGCAATTAGACAAACAAAAGAAATAAAAGGCATCCATATAGGAAGAGAAGAGATAAAACTGTCACTGTATGCAGATGACATGATACTATACATAGAAAACCCTAAGGACTCAACCCCAAAACTACTTGAACTGATTAATCAATTCAGCAAAGTAGCAGGATATAAGATTAACATTCAGAAGTCAGTTGCATTTCTGTATACCAGCAATGAAATATTAGAAAAGGAATACAAAAACACGATACCTTTTAAAATTGCACCTCACAAAATCAAATACCTCGGAATACACCTGACCAAGGAGGTAAAGGACCTATATGCCGAGAACTATAAAACTTTAATCAAAGAAATCAAAGAAGATGTAAAGAAATGGAACGATATTCCATGTTCCTGGATTGGGAAAAATCAATATTGTAAAAATGGCCACACTACCCAAAGCCAATCTACAGATTCAATGCAATCCCTATCAAATTACCCATGATATTTTTCACAGAACTAGAACAAACAATCCAAACATTTATATGGAACCACAAAAGACCCAGAATCGCCAAAGCAATCCTGAGAAACAAAAACCAAGCAGGAGGCATAACTCTCTCAGACTTCAAGAAATACTACAAAGCCACAGTCATCAAAACAGTGTGGTACTGGTATCAAAACAGACAGACAGACCAATGGAACAGAATAGAGAACCCGGAAATAAACTCTGACACCTATGGTCAATTAATCTTTGACAAGGGAGGCAAGAACATAAAATGGGAAAAAGTCTATTCAGCAAGCATTGCTGGGAAACCTGGACAGCTGCATGCAAAGCAATGAAACTAGAACGCACCCTCACACCATGCACAAACATAAACTCAAAATGGCTGAAAGACTTAAATATACGACAGGACACCATCAAACTCCTAGAAGAAAACGTAGGCAAAACACTCTCTAACATCAACATCATGAATATTTTCTCAGGTCAGTCTCCCAAAAGCAATAGAAATTAGAGCAAATATAAACCCATGGGACCTCATCAAACTGAAAAGCTTTTGCACAGCAAAGGAAACCCAAAAGAAAACAAAAAGACAACTTCCAGAATGGGAGAAAATAGTTTCAAATGATGCAACTGACAAGGGCTTAATCTCTAGAATATATAAACAACTTACACAACCCAACAGCAAAAAAGCCAATCAATCAATGGAAAAATGGGCAAAAGACCTGAATAGACATTTCTCCAAAGAAGATATACAGATGGCCAACAAACACATGAAAAAATGCTCAACATCGCTGGTTATAAGAGAAATGCAAATCAAAACTACCACGAGATATCACCTCACACCAGTCAGAATGGCTATCATTAATAAATCCACAAATAACAAGTGCTGGAGGGGCTGTGGAGAAAAGGGAACCCTCCTGCACTGTTGGTGGGAATGGAAACTGGTACAGCCACTATGGAGAACAGTTTGGAGATACCTTAGAAATCTATACATAGAACTTCCATATGACCCCGCAATCCCACTCTTGGGCATCTATCTGGACAAAACTCTACGTAAAAGAGACACGTGCACCTGCATGTTCATTGCAGCACTATTCACAATAGCCAAGACATGGAAACAACCCAAATATCCATCGACAGATGATTGGATTCGGAAGATGTGGTATGTATACACAATGGAATACTACTCAGCCATAAAAAAGAATGACATAATGCCATTTGCAGCCAACATGGATGGAACTAGAGACTCTCATACTGAGTGAAATGAGCCAGAAAGACAAAGACAAGTACCATATGATATCACTTATAACTGGAATCTAATATCCAGCACAAATGAACATCTCCACAGAAAAGAAAATCATGGACTTGGAGAAGAGACTTGTGGCTGCCTGATGGGAGGGGGAGGGAGTGGGAGGGATCGGGAGCTTGGGCTTATCAGACACAACTTAGAATAGATTGACAAGGAGATCCTGCTGAATAGCATTGGAACTTTGTCTAGATACTCATGTTGCAACAGAAGAAAGGGTGGGGGAAAAAATGTAATTGTAACGTATACATGTAAGGATAACTTGATCCCCTTGCTGTACAGTGGGAAAATAAAAAAAATTATTAAAAAAGTATTTCCATGCAGAGAACCTTCTTCCGTCAACCATTTAAGCACCCTACCATTAAGCATTCACTATCCTCCGTGCTTTCATGCACCCTAACTTCACAATTTCTTGACTTCCTCTACTTGTCTTCCTCAGACTAGAGGAAATCTGCATTCTATGTCCTGGATCCTGTGGAAAATTGATATCACCTGAAAAAGTTGTCTTCCACACCATATGCCACAGGCTCAAGGGCACAGAAACTAGGATGTTTTGGCGAATGCTACTTGCTTGCTACCTTGAGAACATCTTTATATTGGTGAATTGAAGTTAGATTCCATAATTTGCTAGAGGTTCTCTATCCAAAATACAAATCAGACAATATCTCATTTCTGGCTAGGAACCACATTTGGCATCCTATTTTTCATTAAATCAAGCTTATGTTGCTTACAACAGCACACAAACTCCCCTTCTTATTTGCCCCCACCATCCTTTATTAAACCCCTCTTCGGATACCATCTATATCCATATTCTAGCCACGTGGATTTTTGCGGATCTAAACAAGCACAGACTTTCATAACTCTACGCCTGTATTTCTGCCATTAATTCTAGAATATTCTTTTCCCTTTTTTGCTCAGCAAACTCTCTCCTTGTTATTCCAGAGAGCAGATATTTACTTCTTCCAGTAGCCTTTCCTGTACTCTGTAGGTAGTAGCCCCTTTCTCCGTGTTCACAGAGCCTTTTGTTCCTCTGTTATGGAACATAATACAGTGTATTACAGTACCACCTGGGCACTATATCTCTCTCTCCTCCACTGGGCAGTATGTTCAATTTATGCTAACTGAATGAATGAAAGTGGTTTTCATTTAGGAATCATCAGCTCCAAATTCAGCTGCCTTCTTAGGTTTAACAAACTAAATGCACTAAGATAAACTCAGAAGTGTGATGATGACATGTCCAAAATATAAAGAAAAGGAGGAGCTCTTGGAATCACCTTTTGTAAGAGTCAGTGAATAAGATGTGTAACTATGTTCTCATATGCAACTAGGATGTGTCATAGATAGTTCAATTTTAAAGGTGCTAATAAAAAGATAAATTATTTAAAAATATTTTTCTTGGGAGTTCCTGTTGTGGCTTAGAAAGTTAAGATTATCTGACATAGTGTCCATAAGAATACAGGTTCAATCCCTGGCCTTGTTCAGTGGGCTAAGGATCTGGTGTTGCCATAAGCTGTGGTGGAGGTTGCAGGTGTAGCTTGGATCCAATGTTGGCATGGCTGTGGTGTAGGCTGGCAGCTGCAGCTCTAATTCCACCCCTAGCCTGGGAACTTCCATATGCCGCAGGTGAGGCCATAAAAAGGAAAAAAAAAAATTCTTACTGGTTTTAACAATGCCTAAAATATCTACCATTAGAATCACTTTTTATATCTTCAAAAAATTCCTCATGAAATTTATGTGAAAGGATTAGAGCGATGACAACTAAACTGAGAGCCACTTAGGATAGAAAAATTTCCTGAAAGCATAGGTAGAGAAGGATAGAGAAGTTTGATGCAAAGTAGAAGGAAAGAAACTATTCAGGACATGGTCTATTGTTCTGACTGGGAGAGCCCAGTGAGGCAGGCTCCAGGACACCAGACAGAGCTGGTACTGAGGCTGGAAAGGGTCTTGTACTGATGTAGGAAGGGATGCTGAGAGAAGAGGAGAAGGTCCTGGGCCTGTTTCCTGTTGCTTCTTGAAAAGATGTTTTCTCTCTCCAGGAGTGTTGTTGTATCAAGCTTCCTTAATTTATGCAAGACCTTAAACAGACCTTTTTTATGGATTTATTTTCTCTGCTTATGTCCTTATTTATGTGGGTAACCGAGGAGCATTGTTCACTGGATAGATTTTTAATCTTTCCTGCTTGTTGCTGATTCACTAGCAGCAGCTGCTCTGGCTGCAGCCTGCTGCCTGTGGGGAGGAGGTGTGAGGGATCCGAGCCGCAAGGCTTCAAAGGGCAGTCAGATGGGCTTCCTACCTTTCTGCAGAGTCTAGACAGCTTCTAAGGTCTGTGGATCCTCACCTGCCACAGCATCTCAGGACCATAGGTCAGTTTGGGCTGTTCTCGAACTTTCAGAAATGGAATCATTGGGTATATATTCTTTCATGAGACTGAATGGCTATCACATTCTTGATGCAGTAGCCAGCTTCACACTGGCATGACGGGGTTTTTAGCCTCTGACTTAACTGGTGAGAAAAATAAAGGAGAGGGCCTTTCTCTTGTAATGTGCTGTGTGTGTTGTTTATGGCTTTTCAAATTTTTCTTAGGCAAACTTCTGCCCTGTTGTGAGTTTACCTCTTGTCTTTAGAGAAGACACAATTCAACTGGCTACACTGTGGACTCACCATCACTAACCCCTCCATCCTGAGCTGTGACACCAGCATGAAACTGATTGTTTTTTCTAAAACACCCCTACTTTGACTTATAAGAACAAAAATAAAGGGAAAAGGGGTATATTTGTTCTTTGAAAAAAAAAACAGATTAAATTAGAAACATAAAATATGTTTTTATATAAAATATAGAAATGTCCCATGTATTGGGAAAGTCTTTTGAATTTTTAAAAATTTTCACATTATCTCATTTAGAAGCTGCATACAATCCCACTTTGGCTCCAGAGAGGTGGAACACCTCAGAGGTATGAGGGAACAATGTGTACACAGACCTCTGCTTGCCAGCTAATTTCCTGACTCTCCCCCTACAACCCAAATGGTTGAGGAGGCAAAAGGCACTGATCCTGTGTGAGTGGGATGAAACTAGAATTTTTTGTGTGATGTCACCCTCTGGCTGTTAGGAAGGAAGGGCCGGAAAGGTTTTTTTGGTCGTTTGTTTTAACACAAACTGATGCGAAAGACCAAAAAAGGTATGCAAAAGAGGGAAACCATGGGAAAGTAAAGGATCAGGCTTCACTTCCACCAGCCTGGAAGGGTATTTTAACATCCTTCCCCATAAGAGCAGCCACCAGGCCAACGGACAAGATTCCCATGTTCCCTTTAACCCCATCTCAACCTTCGCAACATAGCTACTGTGGGGTTTACGTGATTCACCACAATTTCTTATCATTTTGTATGAGAAACCCTTCCTTTATGCTTTTCCTTTCTGCTTATGTGAGCTAGTATAACACATTATAAATAAAGGCAAAGCCTGAGTAGCCATGGCAACCTCCAGTACTGCCAGCCACCCTCCCCTTCCGGTAACACAAGGCTTCCCAAAGATGCCTTTTGATGAGCAAAAGTTTTTAACTTTGATAAATTCCAAATTACCTACTTTTTCTTTCATGTTCACTGACTGGTGTGTCCTCTCTTGCCCCTTTCCCCTCCAACTTATTTATCCAGTTGTTTCAGCACCATCTGTTAAATAGACTTTATTTTCCATGCTGAATTACCTTGAAGACTTTGTAAAAAAAAAAAAAAATCATTCACCTTCTATGTGTGGATCTATTTCTGGCTACTTTATTTTGTTTGATTGATCTATTTATCTGTCCTTAGTCCAACGAACACTGTACTGTGTCCTGTAGCTTTAGAGTAGCTCTTGAAATCTGATAGTGTAAGCCCTCCAGCTTTGTTCTTTCCACATATTGATTTGGCTACTCTAGAGCCTTTGCTCATCCATAGACATTTTAAAAACAACTTGAGAATTTCTATGAGAAAAGCCTGTTGGAGTTTTGATTATAACTGCAATGGTTCTACGGACCAACTGGAAGAAAATCAACACTATTTAATTCATGAATATTGTACATTCCTCCATGTACTAGGTTTTTAGTAAGATTTTGTAATTTTCAGGATAGATGTGTTGCACATTTTTGATGAGTTTATTTCTAAGTGATTAGTCCTAGATGCTATAGCAAATATAACTTTTTTTCACTTTTCAATTTTTTTCCTACTACCTATAAAACAACTGATTTTTGTATATTGATTTTGTATCCTACACCCTGGCCAGATTCACTTGCTCATTATAGTTTTGTACCTTTCTTCAGATTGTCTATTATAAATAAGTATGTGGTCTATGGATAAAAACGAAATTACAACACCCTTTCCATGTTGTACCCTTTTCTTTATTTCTCTTGCCTTGCCTCAACTAGTTAGGACTTCAGTATGATGCTGAATGGGATTAGCTTGAATAGATATCTATGCCTTGTTCCTGGACTTAAGGGAAAAGTGTATATTTCATTATTAAGTATGGTTTTAGATAGATGCCCTTTATCATACCGAGAAAGAGGTCATCTTTTTTTCTTCCGAGAGCTTTTACTATACACAGGTGTTGAATTTTGTCAGATGCTTTTTCTTCATCATTTGGGACGATTATATGAATTTCCTACCTTATCCTGCTAATGTGGTGAATTATATTATTTGACATTTAATTCATTTTTTGCTTTTTAGGGCTGCACCCGCAGCATATGGAAGTTCCCAGGCTAGGGGTTGAATCAGAGCTGTAGAGTGGAGACCAGTGGAGTCTCCAGGTGTTATTAATAAATTGTCTATTTCTCATTTATGAGACTTTTTTTAAGTAGGAAAACTTATTAGAAGCTGAGTCCAGCTCCTGAACAAAAAGCTTTGTATGTTTTTCAGGCCAACTACAGACAATTACAAAGGCTTACCTGATGCGCAATTTTGATGGACTATAGTCTCAAGGGATTTATAGGCAAGGATTCTGGCCCTCTGGCCAGCCATGTTCTTACTCATATATGCATTCTTTGTATATTTACCATCCTGAAGTCTCCTTTTGGAAGACCATGAAGTCACTTTTCTCCATTCTGACTCAGTACTGAGCACTTTTCCATTCCTAGCCCTTCTCCCAGCCTCTGGGTCCACTACTTGGCAGGTGACTTTTGTATAAGGCTCCTTTGGCAGTGAGAAGATTCCCCACACCTGTGCTGATCCACGTGACCCTTGCCTGGAGCCATTCCATGGGAGAAAATGGAACAGTGGGGAAGCCAGCACTTTCTCTGGAGAGCCTCTTGCTCATACTATTGCAGCAAGCGATTAAAGGCTTGACCTTTTCTTTCATTTTAGCTGTTGCCTTAATCAGCTCGGCACTCTCTAGCTCAGCCCAGCTCTTGACAGGGCTCTTTAACATGATTTCATCTTATTTTGTGACAGTTTTTTAAAAATACAGGAACTGACTGCAAATAATATAACTTTGACATTTGCCTATCACACAAAGTAATAATAAGTATGCACAGTTTTGCCATTAATTGCTTATTTTTTTAAAAAAATAACTTAAAACTTTACCTATATTAAGTAAAAGCTTCTTAATTCCCCTCCAAAGTTCCACTGTCTCCTACCTTCTCTGGAAGCAAGCACTAAAATGAATTTGATGTATTTGTACCTAGGACATGCTTTTCTACTTTTGCTCCATTTATATGTATCCATAAATAATATGTAACATTACTTTGTGAGCTTTAAGTTTGTATATAAGTGGTAAATTGTATATTAGCCTTTTGAAATTTATAGGTCTGTCTTTAAAGTGAATTAAACTGATCTAACTTCCATCAAGGCAAAGTTAAATCCAGATCTCCTTTCTAATTGTTCATTTTCTCTCTCAACTTCCATATCTCATTACTAAAGACAAGCAGAATTAGATGAAAGTTCACCTTGTCCTCAACAGGGTTATAGGAATAAGGAGGCTAGACCTCTGTTGGAAGATCTCTCTTTATGAAAAGTAAGCATATAGTTTCCATGCAAACAAGACCCAAAGAAATTTTCAGAGCTCTTTAAAAGCAGAGGATCTGTTACATACCCTAACCATGCCATGCTCTGGCCTCGCAGTTGGGGAGTAACTGAAACTAGTTGAAAATACTCATTTCCCTAAAACTGACAATACATTACAGAGTGAGAAAGGCTTCTGAGATCACTCATTTCCAACTGTCTTAACCTACAAAGTATGAAACTGAGACTTCCCCCAAAGATTAAATGACTTGTGCAAATTCACAAGCTAGCCAAACCAGGGCTAGAACTCAGGTCTCCTGATTCTTAGTTTACTGCTTTTATATGAATTACTGATTACTGAACTGGGCTCTGTGGAAGCATCCTTGGAGTAAAATGAGAAGATCAAGCAAGTGAGTTGTTGGGCCCCTATCTCTTTCCACCCAGGGTGCCTCAACTTTCAGTAAATGTTATCTCATCACAATTATTATTTGTCTACGTAGGCTGCAAGGACTTAGATGTACTTTGGCAACTGTTTTCATACGAGCTATGAATGTATGAAGTTTGCTGTCTCTGCTTTTATACTATAAGCAAGATGCCATTATTTTTGCTAAATTAATTTGAAGGAGTCTCAAAAATTCATCTAGACCCTTAGATTTCATTGGGCCACATTACCAAGTAATATCATTATCACCACTGTATCGTTCACACATCATGCTAAAATAAGTAAAATGGAGGGATTTACAACATGGTTATTTTAGTCTAGTTAAAATGTAAAGCTTCTACATAAAATCATCTTTGGAAATAATTTATTTACTATAAAATATATACATTTTTTATTCTCCTTTAGACTATTTTTATCAAATAATGGTATATCAGCAAACACTGTTGGTTGTCTATCCAAATGAAATTCCCATCTTCATTACTAACAGAACTCAGATGTGTTACCCAAGGGCCCATCCCTGTGGAACCCTGTATGTTCCAAAGGTGAGTGAGTACACTGATCTCTGTTCCAACCCACATGCTCCTCTTTTCAATGTGGTGTTTATATGCTTCCTTGAACCTTATAACTGCCCTGTCCAATAGAGTATGCAGGAAGTTACATGTCACAGGACTTTGGAGGTTAGGTCACAGAGGAGCAGCTTACACCTGGCTCTTTTTTTCTTGGGATGTTTGTACTTAGAACACTTTGTAAGGAAGGCAGGCATCCACATGGAAAAGGCAGGTGTAAATGTTCTAGCCACACCCCCAGCTGTTATAGTCTTCCAGCTAACAGCAACATCAAAATCAGAGGTATGAATGAGAAGCCATAATAATTTCACCCTAAGCCTTCAAGTCCTCCAACTGAGGCTTCAGACATTGTGGAATAGGGAGAAACCATTCCTGGTATGCCCTGTCAGAATTCTTGACCCTCAGATTTCACGAGCATAATAATAAGGGGTTGTTTTTTGCCACAAAGTTTTAAGGTAACTTGTTAGGAAGCCATACTAATTGGAACAACACTGCACAATAAAGTCTGTGATATTCAGAACACTAACTCTATATCCACTCCTAGAGGTTGACTCTAACCGAACTAAGCAAGGGGTCCTCAATCAGAGTCTTTCATGCCTCCATGTGACATTTGGAAATGTCTGGGGACATTTTTGGTTGCCACAACCAGGGAGGAGGTGCTTCTGGCATTCAGTGAGTAGAGGCCAGAGATGCTGCCAAACATCGGGCGATGCATAGGACAGCCCCTCCCCACCCCCAACAAAGATTTAGGTAGCCCAAAGTGCCAATATTGCCAGCGCTGAGAACCCCTCAACTAAGCCAACCAATAGCCTTTGTATATCAAACTTATCAGTTAGTAGCCATGTGTGAAAGACATTCTTAACGGTCTTATTAACAGACTTGAAAGACTATTCTTAACAGATAGGTAGAAGAAGAAAGATGTTAAGGCATCTGATCAAAAGGAGATCAAATTCCAAGTTTCTAAATCTAAACAATATGAAGCTGGGAACCTCATTTTTCCCCAAAAATACTAACTGTACTCCCTTGTCTGATATCTGAATACAAGTGAAAATTTATAGCTGGGATCATCTTTTCTGTTACCTATTCACTAAAAAAACCAAAACAAACAAACAAATAAAAACCTGTCCTTATAAAGTTTTGGTAATGAAGAAGACTTGTAAAGAAACTTATATATCATACATTATGGCCACATTTTATAGATATAAATTTAATATTGTAGGGTGCTTTCCTGTGTGTTTAAAGTTATGTGGGATAATAATATTCAGATTGGGAATCTCAGATTTCCTCTATTAGTCAAAAAAGTTGGAATTTCCCTCTTTGGCACAGAGACAAATTAACTGATGCCTCTGGTAGCTTCATCTTAAAATAATGTGTATGAATGATTATTAGAGCCATAGGTCTACGTATAATAGATACTTAGATATCAATTATTAAGATTGGGGTTCTCGATTAATGTTTAAAAAGACTGGAGTTCCCATCGTGGCTCAGTGGTTAACGAATCCGACTAGGAACCATGAGGTTGCGGGTTCGATCCCTGGTCTTGCTCACTGGGTTAAAGATCCGGTGTTGCCATGAGGTGTGGTGTAGGTCGCAGACCCGGCTCAGATCTGGCATTGCTGTGACTCTGGCGTAGGCCGGCAGCAACAGCTCTGATTAGACCCCTAGCCTAGGAACCTCCATATGCTGTGGGTGTGGCCCCAGAAAAGACAAAAAAAAAGAGAGAAAGAATTACATAAATATTTCAAAAATAAATAAATAAAAAAGACTGAATTACACTTTGATATATATTCTAGATTTTTTCCCACAACTATGAAGTTATACTTGTGATTTCAGACCAAGTATTTAAAAATCACTATCCCTGAAACTTTTTATCAAAGAAGAGAAGCTTTACCTCTTTGATAGCACTACCTATAGCTGAAAAAATAAAGGTGGCTTGGGAATTTTCTCTGGAATTTTTTGATAATTCCTTTTTTGGGGGGAGGGAGGCACAGGTGCTGCATATTGAAGTTCCCAGGCTGCTAGGGGTTGAATTGGAGCTGCAGCTGCCAACCTACACCACAGCCACAGCAATGTGGGATCCTTAACCCACTGAGTGAGGCCAGGGATTGAACCCACATCCTCATAGATACTAGTTGGGTTTGTTACCACTGAACCACAATGGAAACTCTGATTTTTTTGATAATTTTATGGGAAAGGTGCCAGTGAACTTAATACCTGTGTTTATCATCTTAGCCATACCAATGTCTACAGAAAGGAGTGTTATAAATACCACAGCGTCTTTACATGTGAAGGTCACAATGAGGCAAATGTATCTAAAAAAAAAAATATTTAAATAGAACTCATAGCCTTTCCTTGCTTGAGACTGACTCACTGTCCATTTCCTTGGCAGCAGAAGTGACCCTGTGTGTAGACCATGTCCTGGGACATTACTGCCTCTTGGCCTCTTGGTTTGCACACTGTACTTTTTGTGGCCTAGTTCCCCAATATTGCAAGTCTGCCAACTGTATAGGGTATAGTTGCCCAGTGGAGGCAGGGAAACAAGTTCAGTGTTTAGGGAACTACCAGAGTACAAAGCGGCCCTACCTTGACCCTCACAACTCTGTAACTGTGGTCCTAAATGAGAGCATCACTCAGAGCTTTGGCTGGATCCCACACCTCCCTTGGATCACCATACATGGGATAATCTATGCAAAATGTTTGACACACAGTAGGTGTTTAGTATGTGGTAGCATTTTCCCATGCCAAGGGTCTTGGGGAGGGGGTTTATTGTGAAAACATGTTGGCTATATTTAATCTGTTCTGCAGTTAGCTTTGAAAATTATGACTGTTCTGAGGTTATATAAGCCTATCTCCGTCTCAGGAGAAACTGAAAATAGTCTTAGACTCAGGCATTCCTTCTTTGGGACTATCCCTGGGCTCGACTGTCTCACTGCAAGAAGCAATACTCAGAGCTGGAAATTTTCCAGGGCAAAGGGTGTGGGATACAGCAGCTCCTGAGAGGGGGAAGGGGAGTCAGCAGATTGGCTCTGGAGGCTGAGTCTTTACATAAGTCCTGGACAAGTCCCTGGTACTTGGTGCAGGGAAAGACAATAGTCTGCAGCTGCTGGGAGGTGAGATGCAAGGGAACAGAGGGCCTGGTCTTGAAGTTCAGATCTTGGTTTTGCTGTGTCTGTGCCACATATGGTGGAGACTTCTGTTACAGTGGCTCCTATTCTCTCAACACTAAAATGGGAAGTATGGTTTCCTCAGTCTAAGTCTTAAGTCACAGGACATGAGGAGGATGGATGAGGTTGTGTCAGGCACCCTCACCAACCGGATCTTGTGCAGGTTCAAGTCTGCTACTTGAGTGTGGATTTTCCGTATGTCTCTCTGAGTGCACCCTACCAGAGCTGCATCCCTAAGACAAAGGCTATATCCCAGTCCATAACCACATTGGGACTATTTTCCTCCAGGCTCTGTATATTCATTCAACAAATATTTCTTACCTGCCTACTGTCTACCAGGCAGAATTAAGTGCTGAATGCACTGCTGGGGGTGCACCGACAAAGAAAACAGGACGCTGCCCTCCTGTGAGTTGTGGTTAATTTGGTAAGGGAGAGAGACAATGAATACATAAACACATAGATAAATAATTTCAAATTATCGTGAAGGAAAACAAAACCAGGTTGAGTGACAGAAAATAATGGAAGGAGAGGTTGGGGGGAAGATGGTCAGGAAAGGTCCCTTTGAAGAGAGGCATTGAGCAGACCCTTGGAGGCTGAGCAGGAAGGATGCTGGGCACCCTCGGGGATGGCTGGGTGCAGTTCCCTGCAAGGATTCCCATTCTGCCTGGTGCTAAGAGCCCCTCCCTCCCCCAGCAATTCTCTTCCCAAAGCAGCCTTGGCTTTCTCTATTCTGAGCTGTGGTGTGGGGGTCTCTCCTGTCCAGTTTGCCCAAGGCAAGTCTGTGTTCCTGCTCTTCCCTCTTCCCCTTTCTGGCTTCCACTTCCTACCAGAAATTATTCCCAAAATGCATCCATCTGTTTATGTGCATGACAGACTGAAACCACTGAGTGCTAGATCACTTCGCATCTTAAAGCACGTTTTTCCTTCAGTGTGAATGTGGCCTGATGCCACATACAGCTGGAGATCTCCAAGCAAACTGTTTTCAGAGGAATAAAGTGTCCAAATGATTCCCGAATTAATTTGATCTCATACAGCAACCTCATTTTTCCCTCCATTCTTCTACCTTGCAGCACTTTAATTTATATGCCAATAAACTGCCATGTGCAATAGCTTTGCAATTGTAAGCCCTGTTCATTTATCAGTCATTTCACACGGTCTGTACCTCTCCAAGATTTAAATGTATGCATCTGCTTCAGTGTAAGCTCAGGCAGTTCTATGGGTCGGCAAAGAAAATGTCTAGAAAAAAATTCACCAGCATTTCTGCTTTAATACTAAGCAAATAAATAAAAACTTGAACATTTAGTTAAGACTGATCATCTCAAATCACCATGTAAAGGTTAAATGTTGCATTCTGTCTGACTTTATTTCAGGATTTAAAAGTGATAGCAATCCAATCTATGCTTTCATTTCTTCTTTTTTTTTCTGCCAAAAGGCATGGAGTGTTTCCCAGGTGTTGTGAAAAAAGTCAAAGTAGACCATCGCATTGAAAGCAAATATCATCTGAAAATCAATGAAGGTCTCACCCCACCTCTTCCTTCCATATTTATCTGCAGTACACAGAGAGGGAAATTTTATAAAATAAATATTTTTGAAAAAATCTCCAGCGCTCAGCAAATCGAATTGAATTAAAGTAACGATGACCACAGAGAACAAGCTCAAGATAAAGGGCAAAACCAACCACATGTTTCTCTCATGTCTTCCTCTGAAATCATGGTGCTAATCCTCCTGAGCATAATAGGGGCAAAAAATAAAATTCATCTATGTCTGAGCTGAGAAATATAGCCTGGTTCCTGTTAACTGTACGCTCAAAACCAGGTAACCAACCTGTTGTATTCAAAGGTTTCCCACTAAACTAGGAACACAATCCAAACTCCAGCCAGCAAGGCCTCTATAACTCAGCCGGGCTCCCTCCCGAGCTCTCGCCATCCCTCACCTTGCTCCAGCAGCTCTGGGCTTCCTTTCAACCCTTAAACACATCAAGCCTATTCCTGCCTCCAGGTCTCCTCATCTGCCTGGAAAGCTGTGGCTGCAGGCAGGCATTCACTAAAACTGCTTCTCCTCTGAGCCTCGCCTCACACGCCGTGTCCTAGAGAAGTCCGCTCATATTCTCTCCTGCTTCACCTTCTCTGCAGCACCTGTTGGTCTCTGAAATCCTTACTTATGAGCCAACTTTATTTTTTGTCTCCCCTCCTACACTATTAGCTCCTAGAGGGCAGGGGTCTTGTCTGTCATTAACTGCTTTATCCTCTAGAAGCTTTATCCTCAAGATAGCTAGTTCAGACCATAGAAAACAGACAAAGGGAAGAAACAAATATGATCTTCAGAGAACAGGCTCTTGAATGGCTGAGGTTTGACATTATCGCCAGGGTATAAAGACGCCCCAGGGTGGCCCAGCACAGCATCAGCTCTTCTAAAGGGTGGGGTGAAGCATTCATTAAGAAGACTGCAAATGGACTGGTGCCTCTGGGCATGGAACTGCAGATCCCACTGTATTTTAGGGAAGATAAACTGTCCTTTCACTGATGAATCAAAAGGAACACTTCCAGATTCTTGAAATTGCAAGTTATCATTTGTAAAGTAAAACTCTTTCAAAATTTTATCAACATCAAAAAACTTTCAGGAAAAGATGAAGAAAAAGAAATGAAATATATTCAGTGTTATCAACTTGCTGCTGAGTCACTTTTCAGGCTAAAATGAAAATAATTCCACAGAATTCAGATGCTTCTATACTTTCCGGTTATCCAAATTCCTGAGAGGTCAACCCTTTGTTCCCCCAACTCTGAAATATCTTAGTTACACCTCAGGGCTTCCTTAGGCCAAAGAAAAAAAATCATTCCCAGCCCTCAGGGCTATCCCAGGCCCTCTAGGCTTCCAGGGGTCCCTAAAGCTCTCAAGCAAATGATTCACTGCTCCCTGGCCTCAATGCCAGAATGTAATGCCTTTTGACACAAATCTGACAGTTCCGCAATCCAGTGCCTGATGACATCCCAGCATCTTAGAAGCAGAGGCTGTGCTAAAACAAGGCAACCCTATTTACCTCCCACACAGTCCCAAATTCAAAAATCGTTTGCTGCCCAGGTGACAGATCGTGGGAGGGTTATTAGTCACATATAATATCTACTTCTTCTGCTAAACTACAACCTAAAATTTAGACACAGAAAGCTCAGGTTTACAAATATTAGTCAGACGGTTGGCTTAAAGTTAGCGCCAATATTATGTAAACATCTAAGGCTTTACTTTCTTTCAACAGGTTACAGTCGTGATTCTCAACTTTCAGTGCACATTAGAGTCATCTGGAGAGCTTTTACAATGCTGTTTCCCAAGGCCCATTTTATGCCAATTACATTAAGTATCTCTTTGGGTGGGATTTAGATATAATTTTCCATGCTCCTAGTTGTTTCCAGTGAATGTGTGACCAAATTTAAGAACCACCGAATTAGAGAAAGACCTGTATTTAGAATCCAATGTGCTTTTTTGGCTTCCTTTGAAACTCTCTATGTCATGAATGACTGTATTTATACACAACATGCACACACGCAAACTCAATCTATGCTCAAAGAAGGTGGGATGGTGGTTACACTGGTGGGCAGGAAAGGCTGTCACTGGAAGGAAACTGAGGGGTGTTCTGGGAGGCTGACAATGTTTTGCTGTGTTCAGTTTGTGAAAATTCATCAAGTTGCCTGTGTATCATTATGTACACTTTTCTGCATGTATGTCAAACAAAAGTAAAAGCAAAACAAATAAAATCTACTCTCTCTCTCTTTATACCTTCTTTCCTTTCTCTCAAGTGATATTTTGAAATGTTATTTCCAAAATGCGAAACTGGTCCAAGATTAAATACAGCTATACTTCAGCACTGAAACCAGCAAAGCTAAATATCTTAACAAGGTTTAGTGATATCCCTAATATTAAAACAGCTATTTCCTGACACATGTAAGAAGAAATTAAAAGGTCTCTTTCAGTTGTTGTTCAACAAAATAGGAGAAGCAAACAACAGTTCAACAAAAGAAGTTTCCTTCTTTCTTTTTCTTTTTTAAACAGTGCTCATAAAAAATTAAATCTGTATTTGTCTTCTTCCTTTGGAATCTAAACTCTGTGATGGCAGGGACCATTTCTCACCTCTTTACTATGTTATTTATCTTGATAAGTGCAAAGCATAGACTATTTGCTTAATCAATATTTGTGGTGGAGTAAAAGAATGAAAAAAAATTAACAAATACTTGGAACAGAAGCTGTCTCCTTAAAGGCCCTGCCTTTTGAATATTTTATGTACAGCTGTCCCTTGAACAACACAGGGTTTCAACTGCGTGGATGTGCTTATGCTTGGATTTTTTTTCAGTAGTAAATACATTATTACAGGACCTGCAGTTGGTTGAATCAATGGATATGAACCATGAAACACCGAGGACCCTGGTACACAGGGGATTATACAGGGATTTTTTTCAACTGTGCTGACAGCTGGTGCCCCTCAACTTCAACACTGTTCAAGGGTCAAGTGAATATTTTTTCTAATCTGTCTACAAGCTGATAATGACTAAAATATTTCTCTGATAATATCACCTCCTGTTTCAAACACATGGTTACAACTTCCCTTTCATCAAATGGCAAGCTCTAAGCTGTTCTACCAATGGCTAATGGTTTATGTTATGCTTCTGTTAATAAAAACTTTGTTTTTAATCCTCATGATCCTCCTCCTATACCTATCTTGTGATCAAATGCATCAGTAAATGCTGACTTAAGCCTTTAAATACCAAAATGCATTTTAAGTCTTAGGAAGGCACAGACGCTGAGCATGCAACACTTCACAAGTTTATTGAGACATGCGACTCTTTATTCAAACGGCATACCCTGGGATTATTGTTTCTCAAAACCCAGTTTGGGGGACATTAGGTTCTATTATCTAATAGAAATTCCTTAGTCTGATATTCAAGGACTGCAAGGATCTGGCTTCATTCTATCCTTGCTTTATTTCTCAATTCTATAGACCAAACATAATGTGAGTTCTCTTATCTTAGCCTCTTCACATTCTTATCTGTCATCTTCCTTCACTGGGATTCTTTTTCTTACCTCCTTTGCCTATCTCCACTCTAAGCTCAGAGCCTACCTTTTCTGACCTCTCTAGTCTATAGAAGTCTCCCTTCTAAATACCTACTGTAACTGTACAACTCATTTGGCAACTGATCAAAGTTCCTCACCGATAGTAATATTACCCAACTACAAAAACGTTTGTGTACAATTTCCCCCAAGCTGAAAACTCCATGAGAACCCATCTGCTCTTTATAGTGTTTCCTTCCCAAATGGTCTGGTGAGGTGTTTTTAGCACCATAACTATCGAACATGGGTTAATAATTGTTTCTAAGGTATATTCACCAGTGTCCCTTGGAAGATAGTCCTTATCAAACCCAAAATGATAATAAGGATAGCTATTTCAGCTGTTAAACTTCTTCTCTTCCTCTCAAATGCCCCTTAATTCTTCTAAGCATTCTTTCCCAGCTAATTGGGAAAGCACCAATGACTTCCACTAATTTGAAAAAAATTCCCCAGAGTCCTTTCTTTTAACCTTGTTAAACACTGCTTATATGTAAAAGTAAAATTAAATCTGCTTAATTTGTTTTGAATAAGATCTAGCAGAGAGTCAAATGAGTTAAATGCTGACTGCAAAGTTGTAAGGAAAGCTGTTGTCATATCTGCAAAGTATCTTTCCATTTCTCATGGTCCTAAACAGTGGCATTCCAAAAGGTGCCTTCCAAAGCATTTGACATAAATCGTAGCAATGCTTTCTTAGGTCAGTCTCCCAAAGCAACAGACATAAAAACAAACAAAAAAGGGACCTAATCAAACCTATAAGCTTTTGTATAGCAAAGGAAACTATAAACAAAATGAAAAAATAACCTACAAACTAGGAGAAAATTTTTTGCAAATGATGCAACTGACAATATGCAGTTCATACAGATATATATATATATATAAATTCAAAAAATCAGCAGATCTAAATAGACATTTCTCCAAAGAAGAAATACAGATAGCCAATAGGTGCATGGAAAGATGCTCGACACTGCTATTATTAGAGAACTGTAAATGGAAACCACAATGAGGTATCACCTCACACCAGTAAGAATGGCCATCATTAAAAAGTCCACAAATAACAAGTGCCGGAGAGGGTGTGGAGAAAAGTGAGGAAAACAGTATGGAGGTTCCTCAAAAAACTAAAAATGGAGTTGTCATATGATCTAGCAATCCCATTCCTGGGCATATATCTGGAGAAAACTATAATTCCAAAAGATACATGCACCCTAATATTCAAAGCAGCACTATTTACAATAGCCAAGACATGGAGACAACCTAAATGTCCACTGACAGATGAATGGATAAAGAAGATGCAGTACATATATACAATGGAATAGTACTCAGCCATAAAAACAATGAAATAATGCCATTAGTAGCCACATGAAAGGACCTAGAGATTATCACACTAAGTGAAGTCAGAAAGAATAAGACAAAGGCCATATGATGTTACTTATATGTGGGATCTAAGGTATTATACAAATGAACTTATTTACAAATCAGACTCACAGACATAGAAAACCAATAGTAAATTAGTTTTAAAGTATTTACACTTTTAAGGAGTTCCTGTTGTGGCTCATTGGAAACGAATCTAACACCCATGAGGACACAGGGTCAATCCCTGGCCTTGTTCGGTAGGTTGCTGTGAGCTGTGGTATAGGTCACAGATGCGGCTCAGATCTGGCATTACTGTGGCTGTGGTATAGGCCAGCAACTCTGATTTGACCCCTAGCCTGGGAACCTCCATATGCCACAGAAAAGACACAAAAAATTTGACAAAAAAACAAAAACAAAAAATAAAATATTTATACTTTTAAACATAAAGGAGCTAGTATTCTTAACCTACTAACGGAGTGATGTAATTATAGAAACAACTAGATTTAAATAGTCACATACAAAGTACTTCATTGTGGAGTGATTTAAAATAGCCTCAAACATAAAAAAAAAAGAGAAACTAAAAGTCTAGGAATAGCTAAATAAATTTTGCTACTATAGTATATCCATATAGTGGACTATTCTGCAAATATTGTAAACTATAATAAACTCTAATGCTAGTGAATACTTAATGATACAGGTAAATGAAAAAAAGATAAAAACACTATGTATAGCAGGATTCTAATTCTTCAGCTTAGACAAAGGAGTACTGACTAAAATGCATGATTATACTACAGTAGTTATCACCGAGTGACAGAATGAGTGATATTAATTTTTTCATACAGCTTTACATTTAATAGATTTCTAAATGAAGCATAAGAATTTCATTAGAAAAAAAGAAATCAATATCCACTGAGATGTTAGTGTTCAAGTATTTGAATTAAAATTAATTCATAATACACATCAGTGAGTTATCTTTATATGTTGGTTTATGCCATACAAAACAAGCACTGTTTAGCCATACCATTATACATACCAAAGATTCCTCCCACTACCACCGGGTATCCTGGGAGAGTCTATTCTTGGATACCCTTTCCCTCCTTTTTACTTCAAATTAGTATGGGGGCTACTGAGGACTTGAGGTGCTAAAGTGAGCCTGTCTCTCTAGAGTACAACACTTTTGCAACTTTATTATGGATGAATTTGTTTTAACTCTAAAACATTTCTAGAAGTTAAATGACATTTGCATTTGTGCTATATTTTTAAAAGACATATCTTAAAGGCAGTCATTTAGATCTTATTTAAACATCAGAGGAACTTCTAAAGAAAACATTAAGCACAACAAACCATAACTATAAAATCATCCCATATACTTTTTTGGAAATAAAGAAGCCGTCAAAAGTCATCTATATTATCACTTCTGACTAAATAATCTAAAGCTCTACAAACCGTCATAAAATATATGTTTTCACAGCCTGGAGAGTCATATTATTGGATGTATTATAGACATTTAATTCACTAGTCAAAATGGCTAGTGTTGCTTGAATAATTTCCCAGTATGGATACTAAAAACATGTGATGGATGAGGACCCTAAGAAACACAGCTGCCTGCATTAGACAGTGGAGGAGCATCTATTGGATGAAGTCTTTCAATCTATGTTTATCCACCTAGTAAGTCTAGTGAGTTTCCAAGTCAATGATGGGTACTGTCTTCAGATGTTCTCCTGAGAAGTTAAAAAAAAAATAGCCCCTACCTAAGCTACCCCTTCAGAGTGTATTTAGTCAATGAATGCTTTAAAAAACTATTCTTTTAGAAAACACCCTAAGACCATCTTCTTGTAAGAGTGACATTTACAAAGAGCAGCATGGGGCTTATCTGAGTGCTGCAGAGAAAAACTTGGCTAGAATAGAATGGTGCTGAGTTATACAAAAGGAAGAGGGACTGAGTGAGTAACACTGAAGGCAAAACAGAGGGGACAAAGGCAGAGCCTAGGGCTTTTGCTGCAACTGTATTTAAGTAGGCCCCATACTAGGGGACTTCCAGCTCTTCAGAGAGTCCCCAACAAAGGCACCTATGATTTAACAGTAAACACACCTCAAACTTCTCTTTTTGTAAGAGGGCAAAACTATGTTAACAAGTTTTTTAAAAAATATGCTAGGAAATACGATTTTCTCTTAACTCCCAATTCTGTATATGAAGATTTTTTTCCAGTCATTGTGACCTCACTCCTTATAAATGCTATTTTTGATTCAAATCTGACAAATCATTTTCAAATATTAAAAATAAATCAGAAAGGTAAATTTAGGATAACAAGTCTTCTAAACATAAATTTACCATATTGGATAATGAATATTATTACTACTGAAATAGAAAAACTCATTCATTTTTCACTGATTGGAGTGGTTAAGTTATCATTTGTTACAAGGCTAGTAAGATAAGCCCATTATGAGGAATTTCATTATCACTCTTTTATGTGAAATGTCTGTTTGTTGCTCTAGTCTCTCTGCACTGAATGTTCAAAGAGCCTTGGCCATATGCAGATAAAGCCTAGTCTAAAAGTCTGTAATGTTTTGGATTAGCTCATAAGAATAATACAAAGCGGGCTAACCTACACATAATAGGGATTCCAGAAGGAGAAGAAAAAGAAAAGGGGGTGAAAATATATCTGAAGAAATTATAGCCGAAAACTTTCCAAATCTCAAGGAAACAGATATGAAGATACAGGAAGCACAGAGGGCCCCAAACAAGTTGAACCTAAACAGGCCCACACCAAGACATATTATAATAAAAACGGCAAAAGTTAAAGATAAAGAGAAGATTCTATAGGCAGCAAGAGAAAAACCAAAGAATTATAAGGGAATCCCCATAAGGCTATCAGCTGCTTTCTCTACAGAAACACTACACACTAGAACAGAGTGGAAAGATATACTCAAAGTTCTAAAAGGGAGAAAATTTGCAGCGTAGAATACTCTACTCAGCAAGAATATCATTTAAAATAGAAGGAAAAACTAAGAATTTTTCCAACAAACAAAAACTAAAAGAGTACAACAATACTAAACCTATTCTAAAAGAAATACTGAAAGGGCTCCTCTAAATAAAAAAAGAACTAAGAAGAAATACGATGGAGGAGTTCACACCTGGGAAGGAATCATTTAAATAAGACAGTGTACAGATCTAAAAAGAAACAAAAAACCTATTTTAAAAGCAACAATAAACACAAGGAACAGCAAAAGGACAAACATGAAGATGTTAAAAAAAGGACTTCAAAATCATAAAATGTGGGGAAGGAAATAAGAAAATACAGACGTTTTTTAGAATGCGTTTGGGCCTATATGACTATCAGGCTAAACCAAGCAGATATAAGAAGGGGTTTACATACTTGGAAAACAGAGCAACCACAAATCAAAACCAAATATTACATTCACAAAAACTATAAAGAAGAGGTTACAAGCATAAAATAAACCATCCAACCAAAAAAAAAAAAAAGAGAAAGGAACAAAGGAGAAACACAGAATCACCTGAAAAACAAGTTTTAAAATGGCAGTAAATACATACTTATCAACAATTACCTTAAATGTCAACGGACTGAATGCTCTAATCAAAAGACAGAGAGGATAAAAAAGCAAGAGTCTACAATATGCTATCTACAAGAGACTCATCTTAGGGCAAAGGACATATATAAATTGAAAGTGAGGGGATGGGAAAAGATATTGCATGCCAGTGGACAAGACATGAAAGCAGGAGTTGCAATACTCATATTAGACAAAGTAGACTTTAAAATGAAGGCCATAAAGAAAGACAAAGAAGGACACTATTTAATGATAAAAGGATCCATTCAAGAAGAGGATATTACAATCGTCAATATATATGCCCCTAATATAGGAGCACCCAAATACATACAACAAATACTATCAGACACAAAAGGAGAAACTGATGGGAATACAATAATAGTAGGAGATTTTAACACCCTGCTCACATCAAGGGACAGGTCCTCTAGACAGAAAGTCAAAAAGGCAACAGAGATCCTAACTGACACAATAGAAAAGTTAGACACAATTGATATTTTCAGGACATTGCATCCAAAAAAATCAGAATATACATTCAAGTGCACATGGAACATTTTCTCAAGGATTGACCACATTCTGGGGCAAATATGAAACTATTTTTCTTTTCAAGGTAGTATTTGATCTAAGAATAAAGGATAAAAAGGGAGTGGACTAGAAAGAATAACTTTTTTTGGGGGGGGGTCTTTTTGTCTTTTAGGGCCATACTGGTGGCATATGGAGGTTCCCAGGCTAGGAGCTGAACTGGAGCTGTAGCTTCTGGGCTCGCCAGAGCCACAGCAACACGGGATCTGAGCCGCGTCTGCAACCTACACCACAGCTCATGGCTACTCCAGACCCTTAACCCACTGAGCGAGGCCAGGGATTGAACCTGCATTCTCATGGAGGCTAGTCAGGTTCATTAACCACTGAACCACGAAGGTAACTCCCAGTAGTAACTTTTTTTATTACCTACAATACACTCACAGAAGACAATTAGCAATGTGTTTTATTTATTTATTTTTTCCTTTTTTAGGGCCAAACCTACAGCATATGGACGTTCCTAGGCTACGAATTGAACTGGAGCTGCAGCTGTCAGTCCAAGCCACAGCAATAGCAAAGAAGGATCCCAGCTGTGTTTGCAACCTACACTACAGCTCATGGCAATGTTGGATCCTTAACTCACTGAGCGAGGCTAGGGATTTGAACTGCATCCTCAAGGAAACCAGTTGAGTTCATTACTGCTGAGCCATAATGGGAACTCCGAGCAAGGTGTTTTAACAGTCATATGCCCTAAATCACATGTGACAGAATAAACAGTGCCACTGAAGAGCTAGAGGTGGTAGAGGAAAGTCTGTAAGCAATGGATAGTATTTTATAGAAGAAATTCAGCATCCTCTCTTCTGTTTGAACAGAGTTTTTCATAAAGGATGCTCTTCATAGCACTAATAGCTTTTTAAAATTTATTTTACTGAAATATAGTTGATTTACAATGCTGTGTTAATTTCTGCTGCACAGCAAAATTATACACACACACACCTTCTTTTTCAGATTCTTTTCCATATGGTTTATCATAGGATATTGCATGTATTTCCCTGTGCTCTACACAGTAGGACTTTGTTGTTCATCCATTCTTCATAGCACTAATTGTAATGATAAATATAGGAAAGCAATACATGCCTAAACTGTGGGGATTTGTTAAATGTATTTTGGTCTATCCACATATGGTAAGCTAAATAGTTATTACACAGAATGTTTTTCAGTGATAGGAACAACAAATACATATTTAGGAAGACAAGATAATAATGCAATTGTCAACAAGTTATTCTTGTCCTAAGATTATGAGTAATTTTTATGATCTTTATACTTATCTTTGTTTCCTTTTATAAAAATAAACATTTTATATTTAAAATATTAAAATTACAGTTAAAATTTGGAGAATAAATTTGAGCATTTTTAGGGATGTAGGGAGAATCTAGGTGGGTTACAGCGAGTGATAAATGATAATGTATCTTGATACTTTTGAGCAATGTATATTTATTTGGAGATAGTTATTAGTTAACGTTCAATAGGCTAAGCTGCAGAAACAAACTTGCAAATCCTAGTGACTTAAAAAAAGCTCACTCTTCCAAAGTCCAATTTGTTTCAGGTAGTCCTCCTCCATCCTGCAGCCACCCCATGTAGAAAACACGTCCTCCAAAATTGCCACAGCAGAGAAAGAGAAAGACAGAGGAGACACCCTGGCTCAATCCATTTTACAAATCATTGTGGATATTTCATTGTCCAACTTACTCATATGGCTCTCAAACTTACTGCAAGGGAAAATGGGAAATGTAAAGAAACACATGGATATTTGGTGAACAATAAAGTCTCTGCTATACAGTTTTATAGAAAAACTAATTACAAATAATTGAATTAAGATCATTTTTGACACAAACGTACAAACACTGCATGTATCACACATATCCATACTGAAATTGTACCTTGAATTTCACAAAGCTAAAGTCTTCATGCTTTTCTTTGGCTTCCAAAGTTTCTAAAGTAAACATATAAACATAAATCTATTTTCTTTCCCCAATTAGTGAAAGAACATTTAGGACATCCCCCCACAAATTTTCACTATGAACATCCTTAGACATGTCTACTCATAAACAAGTGTGAGGTCTTTCTCTAAAGAATATATTTAGAAATAGTATTTGGGGGTTGTGTATCATATAAAGTTTACATTTGCATACGCAAAAATGTATGTGTATATATATATATATATATTAGCTTTTATAAATGCTGGCAATTTGCATTCTAAAGTAGCTATGCTTACAAAAACAGCAAGTGAGAATTTTGGTTTTGGATTCCATATATCCCCACATTGGATGGATGAGAAATGGTGTCTCTATTTCCATTTGCATTTCCTTAATTGCACTCGAGTTTGGGCATCTCTTTACATGTATATTGCCCAATTGCGCTTCCTCTTCTATAAATTTTCTTTTGAATTATTTTACCTTATATCTATGTATTTCTTCATAGAAAAGTTCTGAAGTTTGATGGCAAAAATCTGCTTTTATGATTTTTGCTTTCTGTATACTAGTCAAGAAATCTTTTCAAGGTCACAAAGATAGTTTTCTCTATTTTCTCCTAAGAGCCTAATTTAAAAATTTTTCATACTTGTAACTTCAATTTATCTGGATGTTCTGTGTGTGTGTGTGTGTGTGTGTGTTTAGAGGTAAGGATCTGACTTATTTTCTCCACATAGAAGTCTTTTGTCTCAACAGCATTCACTGAAAATTCCTTCTCCGCTATTTTATTATTATTATTGAAATACAGTTGATTTACAATATTTCATCAAGGTGTGTTGTACAACAAAGTGATCCAACCCTCCGCTTTTTTAAAATATTTGCCTTGTCTGCATATAGGAGTGAGATGGGGATGGTGGTAAAGAAAGAGAAGGTGATTAAAGGGAGCAGTTGAAGGAAGTCTCCGCTGGGAACTTGAAGTTTAAGTTGAGGCATGCAGGATGACAAAGAGTTAACCAGGTGCAGAGGGTAGGGTGCAGGTAGTGGTGAGGAGCAGGGAGGGACCAAAGATGGATCCGCTATGCAAAAAGGCATTCTAGCATGAGAAACCTTGTATTCTTTGAAAACGCAGCATCTCATTCAGTGCTCCGTAATAGGTATGGATTCAATTTGTAAAATGCTTCTCAAAATATGTCCTCTTAGTATTTTTAAAATTCCTACCACCACTCTATACAGTATGAAACTTTATCACTGCCACCTACTTAGTAACTGAAGAAAATTTACAAGTGTGGAATGTAAACAGAAATAAGAGGCAAAGGCTAAATATATGTGATGATAACCACCACTGGCTAAAAATCAACCCTAATCTGCATAAAATTTCCAGAGTTTTCAAGATGAAGCTTCCTTAAACAAACTGCTTTAGCAGCTCTTCTTACTGGGATATCTTGAATTTCTAGATGGGAAGAAATTTCAGTAGGTATTTGTCTTGTTTTATTTTAGAAAAATTTTGTTTTCTTTCATTACTTTACCTCCCAACTAGGACATCAGGCCAACAAATGTCCCTGCCTTCTTTTCTCCTCTTATCTCAAAGAAATTCTAAGCATTTTGTTATACATCAAAACTAGCAATCTGTGGCAATATTATCTTAAAAAGAAAATCATAGCAAAGGGAATAATCTTAGAGTAAAACAAGTTTTTTTCCCCAGATTTAGCACACTATTCTTACTGTGCCTACACTACGGCTTAAAATAACTTCCGAAGGTTTTCGAGCCATTGAAATGAGTGAACCCTACAAGGAATTGAGCTGCCAAGAGAAAAACCCATATGAGAAAACCCATCTCAGGTGAGCCCCTGTTTAGTAGTTATCTAATAGCCCCATAGATTAAATGAGGCCTTTCTTTCCTGTCTGACTCACATCTATTACATAATTACTTTCTTTCTAGCAAGTGAAAGAAACAAGAAGGAAGAGCTATATAAAGATCACAATTAATGATGACAGGCAGTTTTCCACCAGATGAAGTCTGTATTGTGAGTTGCATAATCAGTACCTCAGCAACCTTAGTTCTCTCTGCAGAAGTCATAGCTTGGCAGAGTGGGAGACAGGGCTGCTATTACTTCATTTTTTTTTCTTTTTATAAAGATTATATAGATGCATTAAAAAAATGAAGAAAATATAAATCAGCAACTAAAAGAAGATATCAACATGCATGACCTCACAAGGAGCATACGTTCCTTCTCCCAGTTTTTCCATTGAGCACAGGGCTACCTCAATAGGAGACTACATCCCAGACTTCGTTGAAGCTAAGAGTGACCAAGCCATTGAATTCCAATGAACTATGTTAAATGGAAGAGAAGTACTGTATTCTCTCCTCTGTCCTCCTTTCTTCCTGCACTGTATCTACAAAGATACAATGCTTGGAAAGGATAGAGGGAATAACTTACCCAGGAGTCCTATAACTGTGACACGCAATTTAGCTGTGGACTATTTACTTCTATATGCTCATGGGAGAAGGTTTAGCTTTCTAAAGCTTCTATTCTCATGCTCCTTGGTACTTGCAGCTAATCCTAAGCCCTGAAACTTGTAGCAAGTACCTAAACCCTGACACTTATCTATCTATTCCTAAAAATTCTTGTATTTTTATTACCTATCTTTTAAGTTTTTAAGTATTCACAATTATTTTAAGTATTCACCTCTTTCAGTTTTTGTTTTTAGTTTGTTTATTTTACATTTGGAGCTCATCTAGCATATGGGAGGCTTCCTTATTTTAATTAATTTAAATATAGTTTTATTCTTTTGAATTGGAGTTTTAAGTAGGTGTCAGAGGAGGATGTTTTTCCTTTTTATTGTCAAAACTTTCAGCAAAATCAGACACTATAGAGAAAGCCAGGCAATAACTTACTCGTATGAATAAAATGGGAGAAAACCAAGAAAACGGAGGCATTTTCCTAATTGGGACCCACCATGCATGTCCAACAAGCAGTTGGCATTGAGAGAATGAGGACCCAATATTTACAATCAAGGATGAAAACAGCCTTTTAATAAGAACTCTGTTATTTTTAAAGGATGGTGGCAAGGAATTATGGAAGAATTATCCCTACGCAGGAGAGTAAACTTATCTGAAGGGCATATTCATAGTGAAGGAACTATAAAATGGAAGTTTTTCATCTTGAAGGCTGATTACAGTTAAAACCAGGCTTTGGAAAAAAAATATAAATTTAAAAATAAATATAAATAAATAAAATCAGGCTTTGGATATTAAAATGTCTCAAAGAGTTGTGGCAGCTCTGGTTAGACTGGGGTTGGAACTTGAATTTTTGTTTATTGTTGTGGTAGGCAGAATAATTGCACCCAAAGATATCTATATCTTAATCCCAGGTTTTAGTCTTTATTTAAAAGATGGTAAAAAATACCCTATGGGACTAGCCTGATATGAAATATAAATGTACACATTCACTTTATTTGCTATATGAATTTTCTACCTTTTTTTAAGGTATGAGCAAAAAATTCACATTTATCTGAAAACAAAATCAACTGGAAAACTACAAGAATATGCTTTTGCATTTTATTTCCTCCTAATTCATACTTATTGTATCAGATTTAAATTAAACAAAACAAACAAATAAAAACCACCATTCTCTCATCGCAGAGTTTGAAAGCACTACCATAGGCCAGAAGTTTTCAAAGTGTGGTCAGGGACCAGGAACCAGGAACATCAGTTTCCCTTTGGAACTTACCTGCAATGCAACCTCTCTGACCCAACACCAGGACTATGGAATCAGCCACTCAGGGGTGGGGCCCAGCAATGTGGGATTTAACAAGACTCAGGTGATTCTGATGTTTGTAAAGTTGGGGAACCACTGCTTTAGGACATGCTACTTTGTTAACACAATTCTCATAACATGTGTCAGGCACTACTCTAAGCATTCTGCATTCATACAGTAATCCAAAGATACTTTTATTATCTGTTTTACAGATGAGGCAATGGAGGTCCAGAGAAGTTAAATGGCTAACCTGAGGTCACACAGCTAATATGTCCATTACAGTAGTTCAACTGTCCATGCTCTTAACCATTACACCAGAAAGCCTAAGACTGATCACGTAAGTAAATACTAAAAGGTATTCGCTAGCCAGCATATTAAGCTTTTCAGGAAAAAACTGCTTTAACACAATTTGATCATATGTCTCCAGAAAGTTAAGGAACAATTCCAATTTTATTAGAACATCCATGATGGACACATATTTGGTAATATGGTACTGTTAGAACCTTTTATATCACATTATAGGGCAGAAAGCTTTTGTCATGTCAACGCTGTGTACTGTTGGCATATTTAATTCTTTGTTTACAGGTAACTGGAGAAATATTTATTGGATTCTTACTATATGTCAGGCACTATGCTGCACACTAGGGTATGCAAAGATGTATCAGAAATTAGATAACACACATAAAGCACTGAGGATATATAATGCTACGGTATAGAGGATGGAAAATAACACAATAAATGTCAGCTCTCATTGTTAGGAAGCTGATCCTTCTGCTGTTGCTTAGAATAGTGAAACACAGGAACTCAACTGTAAACCCAAACAGAACACAGTAATACTGTAGCAGAGAAATGAGAGTCAGGATGTTTAGTTGTTCTGTAACACTAATACTTTTACGCTAAATGAACAGTACTAATAAGAGAAATAATCTCTTCCCTCCTTGCCTTTCTCTTCTCTTTCCACCTCCTCTGTGAAGTTCAGCATGCTGAATGCAGGACCCCATTTCTTAACGCCTGCAGGCTTTTTCTAGAACTGAATCATGAATTCACTTATCTCAAATACAAAGGGACAGAAATAAAATATATTTTCCTAAGGAAGAACTGAGAAGGCACCTAGAGATAAATGTGCCACTTCCTAGAAGCCAAGATTTCCAAGGTGAAAATAATGCCATTTAAACATTACCTAAAAATTGTACAGTTTGGCAACATTCATCATTTACCTTCAACATTCTATTTAAATAGAGTAAGTGAAACAAAATGGCAAAAGGTTGACCAAGTGGAGAGAAAAAAATTTTAACACTACTCAGTGTTTTCCAGAACTGCCAAAAAGCCTGAGTTATTAAGTGCTTAATCCATTTGTGCATCTAAATTTTTTAATCGAAATTCTATCTGAATTCTATCTGACAGATAATTCAGTTTCAGTCCTGAAGATCTGTACTATCTGTCCACACAGATAGATAAATAGACAACTGTCAAATTTTCAATTTGCTTTATGATAGCAGAAATAGCCTAAGTAATTGAAGAGATGATACAGTGACAGCCCCGAAGAGGACATGGATCCAAACACATCTGAATCTGAATTGAACAGGACTTGACAGAGAGTACTATTATCCGAGTTAGTATTCGATCGGGGACATTTTGCCACAGAATGTATGATTGTCTGGAGGACAGATATGAAGCCAGATCACTGTATATCACAAAGTCTGAGAAGTCACTACCAATTATCAGAAGGTTGTAGTTTACTTCTCAGGGTCCTACTTTAGCCGCACTGAGGCACTGCCTGATTCTAGTATGAATAACAGGAAAATGAGAGAAAGAGCCAAAAATGATACACTCTCGAAGATGTTCCAAGTTCTCATTTTTGCCACAACCCCACATTTCCATCTGATATTTAAGAAAGAGAAGGCCTGGCACCTCCTTCTTTCCTATCACGATGAATGAAGTGGATGTGTTCTGGTCCAAGTTCAACCCTTCCACTTACTCACTAGGTCTCATACGCCTTTGTCTATTTAAGGGCTTCCCTAGTAATAATATTCACTTCTCTCCTGTACCATCATTTTCCATCTCTATGGGGCCATCCAGAGCCATGAAAACACATTGTACTTTTTCTCATTAAAAATAGTCTCACTTGATCTACAACTTCCTCTAATACTCAAATTTTCTGCTTCCCCACACCACAAAACTTGCAGCAAGAATGGTTTTTACTTGCTGTCTCTATGTCATCTCATCCATTCCCGCCTTGGAATCATAGTTTGTCTTTTGTCATCCACCACTGCACCCAGACTGGTCATGGCAATTCCACTTCAATATTGCTAGATTCGGCAGGCCACTCTCATTCCTCATCTTACAAGATCAACTGGCAGCATCTAGATTTCTTGAAATGAAATGTGTACATTCAATGTTGAATACTCTTCATCTTCCATACTTCTCAACCTCTAACCAGTAGGGCATCCTAGGATATTTTATATGTATATATATATATATATGTGTGTGTGTGTGTGTGTATACATATATATGTATGTGTGTGTATATATGTGTGTATATCCATACTTACTTACCCACCCACTCAGTTTAACGAAAAGAATATTACTATACTTTAAAGTTCCCTTTATTCCCCTCTTCCTCTGTGATTCCAGTCTCTTTACCTCCCTGTCTAAGGTAACCATCATCCTGAATTTTCTTCATTCTCCTGCTTTCTTGTAGTTTACCTTATATGCTCATGTCTCTCTCTCTCTCCTTCACACACACACACACACACACACAATTTCACTCTATATAAACAGAAGAATGCTTCTGCAATATTGTAGGATTTTTATTGTGTATACCTTAAGGCAAACATTATGGTACTTCCTTACATTATTAGTTACAAATATTTTAATAGGTATCATGTAGAAAAGAGGATGATGAAAATCAAGCAAGATGGGGAAATGCTATTTTAAACACATTCTCTTACTGCAGATCTCAAAGCTGTTAATAAGCAATGTTCACTGAGACTTCCCAGTGAACACTGCCAGCACTGGCCATATACAATTGACCTTCCTTTTTTAAGTGCACCTTTTATTTCAGAACATCTGATAAGATGCTATGCTTTATATCAAAAGGTGAAATGTGCAACTGTTTTGAGAGAAACCCATGTGTGCATTAAAAGCATCTCATCTCCTCACGAAGAAGAGCATTAGTATGGGGGCTATGGGACGGTCCCATCTAGACCCCCAACAACACGACTGCCTGGGTGAAGTGAACAAGACCATGGAGCAGGACAAGCATTTTTCCCCCTACATCTTTGGAAGCATGATAAAAAGTAAATTGGTTACAGAAGTCAAAGTGTGAAGAATGAAGTCAAAGTGGAAATGAAATTAATTTTTGGATGAGGATATCATCTGAACATGTCTATACTTGAATTAATCATATTATCTCCAAAACCTAGAGATGATATTCAAAATAAATCTCAATTTAGAATACACAAGGATAAATGAATCACAGAGGATACAGATATTTAATCATAAATAACATCTCCCTTAGATAATTTATAGAAAGTATTTATAAAGGTCCATTAATAGTGATTCAATTTTCACAAATTATGGTCTGTTTTCTTCATATCATAGAAATTATAACATGAAGAGATATTCATGTACCATAATCACAGCTTTTAGATAAATGTATAACTAAAATAAACATATAAGTGGACATACTTCTCTTATATATGCTAGTAATTTGTTTTTTCTCCTAAAAGTTCACATTGACCTCTCTAATTTAAATAATATGTCCAGGAGTTCCCATTGTGGCTCAGCAGGTTAAAAACACAACTAGCAATGAGGATGCAAGTTTGATCCATGGCCTCATTCAGTGGGTTAAGGGTCCAGCATTGCCATGAGCTGTGGTATAGGTGGCAGATGTGGCTTGCTATGGCTGTGATATAGGCCAGCAGCTGTGGCTCCGATCCAACCCCTAGCCTAGGAACCTCCATATGCTGCGGGAGCAGCCCTTTAATAAAGGGCAAAAAACAAAACCAAAAAAAAAAAAGAAAATCAAGATGTCCAAATTCTTCCTTCAATCACACTTATACCAGGATCTGTATATTCTGAGGTTGGGTTTTTATTACTATGATTGTACATTAGTATTATTCCTTTATATATTTCCTTTTGCTATTTTATTTAAGTAATATATTTATTTTATTGACTTGTGACCCTTTGGTGACACTGTGTCCCTGGCATTCGGGGTGTGATTTGAGTTGTCAAAATGTCATCTTCTTATCATTTTTAAAAGAATACTTGCTACCATTTTAAATAGTGTTTTTATATCTTCTACAATGTTTTTTCTAATAATTTTGAAGAGGAAACATTCTAGTTCTAAAATTTTTCTTCTGTTTGGAGCTATTTTCTTATCTTTCAAATATGTCTAAGTATCTTCATATTGTCTTATATCAACTGTTCACAAATAAGACCCCAGGGACAAACTTGGACACCACAGTAGCAGCAGTCTGCTAACGTAAATGCCTGACAATTCTGAGAATGTTTCCCACAGACTAAAGTTCTCTAAAACCACATGTTCACATGTAATACCTAAAACCTCAAGTGTAAATTTGTTACTCATTTTATTAACTGAAAATAACTTATCAAACCTCAGAAATAGCTAATTACTTATGTTTTGGGGAGCTTGCATGGGAAGATTCAAGATGTGTTTTTGCCAGCATGGGAGAAATAGTAACCACTGAAAAAGAGATGGAAAGAGTTTCTGCCATGTTTTTCCTGTGGGCAAAGTGATTAATCCACAAACTCTGGCAAGGAAATTAGAAAAGAACTGATACTTTGTCCTTTTCATATATATATATATATATATATATATTTTTTTTTTTTTTTACTAGAGAGCTAAAACATGCTAGCAATGACACTGCTGCAGAGGTACAATTTCTTATCTTTCAACTCAGACCATCTGACTGTCACATTCTCTATCGCTGCCAGAGCCAGCACCTCCTCGTGTGTTCCTATGAAGGCATTCTCAGGGTAATTTATTATGTTCCTAGTCTACTGCCAAACTGTGACATTTCTGCCTCCACATCATTGCTGAATCTGTCTTCACTTGGCCCCATTAGAAATTCTCTACAATTGTGGTGGTTTATTCTCCCTTTAATGTCATAATTTTCTATCTAACCTCTCCCTGTGTATTTGAAAATAATGAGCTCCTTAACTTCCTTTCACTGAAGAGTTGACATTTGAGCAGAAATTTAAAGAAGATGAGGGAGTTTTCCAAGAAGATATCTGGACTTCAAGTCCAGAAAGAGGAAACAGCCAATGCCAAAGCTGGAGGGTGGGTGCACTCCAGGCTTGTGCGTGGAAGAGCAAAGAGGCCAGTATCACTGTGGCAGAGTGAGAGAGGCAGGGAGCAGTACAGTGTGAGGTCTGAGAGTAAAGAGGGGCTGGGAAGTAAAGACTCCCCTGCTCAAGATTCCTTTCCACCTCCTCACTGGGAAATCAGGGATCAAGACAGAGATCTAGAAACAGAGACACAAAGATAAAGACAGAGGTATACAAAGATATACAAACATATATGTGTATATGCATATGGTAATTGCTTTAGTTAGAATCATACTGAAATTCAACAAAATTTTAATGTGCTGTGGTAGAAATAGATGCAAAAGACAGGGTCCTGCTCTTAAAAGATTTACAGTTAAAAATATGATTATAATTAAAAATGTAAACAATAACTTTTAAAGAGACACATGCACCCACATGTTCATTGCAGCACTATTCACAATAGCCAGGACATGGAAACAACCCAAATGTCCATCAACAGATGATTGGATTTGGAAGATGTGGTATTTATACACAATGGAATACTACTCAGCCATAAAAAAGAATGACATAATGCCATTTGCAGCAACATGGATGGAACTAGAGACTCTCATCCTGAGTGAAATGAGCCAGAAAGACAAAGACAAATACCATATGATATCACTTATAACTGGAATCTAATATCCAGCACAAATGAACATCTCCACAGAAAAGAAAATCATGGACTTGGAGAATAGACTTGTGGCTGCCTGACTGGAGAGGGAGGGAGTGGGAGGGATTGGGAGCTTAGAGTTATCAAATACAACTTAGAATAGATTTACAAGGAGATCCTGCTGAGCAGCATTGAGAACTATGTCTAGATACTCATATTGCAACAGAACAAAGGGTAGGGGAAAAAATGTATACATGTAAGGATAACTTGATCCCCTTGCTGTACAGTGGGAAAAAAATAAATTAAAAAAAAAAAAAGAAAATTGACAGAACACTGTAAATCAGCTGTAATGAGAAAATAAATAAAATCATGATATATATATTAAAAAAAAGAATGGAAAAAAATAACTTTTAAGAGGTATGAAAAGCCATCATCAATAATATAATATAAGGAAAGATATGTTACTCTATGAAGAGTGTCTGAAAAATATTCATTCATTTAAAAAGCAATTTGTTGAACACCCACTACGAGCCAGGCACTATGCCAGGTATTGAAATAGAGGAGTGAACTTAAATTCTAGTGGAGGGAAACAGAAAAATTTTAAATAAATATACATAAGAAATGAAGATAATAAAACTCATATAAAGTAATAAATTCCATGCAATTGGAAGTACTACGAGGACTAGGGTAGTCTGCAGTTTAAGATAGGATCAGGAATTCCCATTGTGGCTTAGCAGAAACGAAACAGACTGGTATTCATGAGGATGCAGGTTCGATCCCTGGCCCCTCTCAGCAGTTTAGGGATCCACCATTGCCGTGAGCTGGGGTGCAGGTGGCAGACGCAGCTTGGATCTGGTGTTGCTGCGGCTGTGACTGTGGCATAGACCAGAGGCTACAGCTCCAATTCAAACCCTAGCCTGAGAACCTCCACCTGCCACGGGTGCAGCCCTAAAAAAAGATAAAAAATAAATAAATAAAATAAAATAAGCAGGAGTACCTGACAGGTTTAAAAAGAAATTTCTGGCTACTGTCTTGAGAAGAGACTACAGACGACAAGAATGGGAAACAGGGAGGCTTGTTAGAAGGTTCTTGCAATAATTTAATGCTCAATGATGATGCCTCAGATCAGGGTGACAACAGTGGCAGGGGTATGAAATGGATGGATCTGGTTACGTTTTTAGGGTAGAACCAACAGGATTTCATGATGAACTTGATATGTGATATAAGAGATAAAAGGAAGCCAAGGACAAGCCCAAGATGTTTGTGTTGAGCAACTGGCAAGATGGAGTTGCAACCGACTGGTAGGGGCATTCTGCTGGAAGGTGGAGAGGGAAGAAGAGCGGAGGAATGAGAGGATGAATGGGGCTGCACAGAACTCCAGGGCTTTTTCCACCACTGCTTCTAGTCTTCTAACCTACCCTACAGAAGAGAACAAGTGACCTGGTATCACACTCTTCCACCCACCTTGAAGGAGATAGTCCAACTCTCTGAAGTCTTTTCATTTCAGTTTTTAGCCAATATTCCTGAACTCCTCTAGCTATTTATGGATTAAGAGTCTCTATTTCCATACTCTTTCAGCCATCTCAGCATGAAACAACTATCCCCAGGATACTGTTTTCTCAGAAGTGCTGCCATGCGCACGAATAACGACTTTCCTTCCGATTTCCCTTTTCTCTTTCGCTCTGGTTACAATCCAAATGTATCTAAATGACACTGAGTTAAGACATAGTCTAGATGGGTTAAAAAACTGTCTTAAGGATAGAAATGTAAGCGTTGAGGAGAAATTTCCCTACAAAATTTCCTAGATAACTGAGATTTGAGAAACACTGGCCAAGTTGTAAAACATGGAACTTTGTGCCCTATGTTTGTCAAAAGAGAAGTGACTATACCTCAGAACTGAATGGCTACCATTTTCCCTACAAAGCACCAGAGCTCCTTGGAGAAAAGGCTGATCCAGGGCTGTAGCAGAGAAAGTACTTTCTGTTGCACTAGAAAGTAAGTAAGCACTCAAAAAAATGATGAAGTCATATCAAAGCATGCAGGAGCCAGCTTGAAGAGGCTCCCACTGGCCAATTCTGGGTTAATCTGAGTATCAAAATAAATAATAAGAACAGATTAAAAGCTTGGCTGCTTCCACTATATTCTTATGGTCTCATTCTCATTCTCAACTCTCTCTCTGTTTTTGTTTCCTGCCCTTTGAGATCTATGCATGGAAGCAAGAAGCTCCTGGTTCTTCTCTGCTTCTGGATGATGCATGTGCTCTACACTGGAGAAAAGTCCAAGTTTTTGTTTTAGACTTTGCGATGATGATAGAAAAAACAGTCTTTTAACTAAGTTAGGTTCCGTGCCACTGAAACCTGATAGGATTATTTATTAGATTTGACAGATAAAATTTCTATTTTTTAGGTAAAACAATTGAATATCAGAAACTTAACAACATGGCCCATCTGAGGTTATAGGTGTTTTACATCAAACTCCTTAGAGCCAAACCTCAAGCTATTTTAAATCAGTTCCCCATGTTATGCTTTGTGCCTTTTATTTATTTGGAAGCCTAATGAGGAAGGGGTAGGACATGAGCCTCCCTGATGACCCTGTTTAATTCCGCCTGAATCTCACATCCACACACTATCAGAGGGACCGTCAGAGATAGAAGAGAATGCTGGACCAGGAGACCAGAGACTAGATTCTATTCCTAGCTTTCTCATCACCTAGCAGAGGAAAGTTGGAGGAGTTGCAACTTCCCTCAGGCTCTCTTCTTTGCAAAACAGAGACTGAATCAAAACTAAGGTGTGTCTGATGTCCCTTCCAGTTCTAATCTTTTGCAGCTCCTTTTTTACAGGGTAGTAGGGTGGGGAGGAAAACACCCTGAAAATAAGTACCATATTTATACATGTATTGGTGCCCTTTATAGAAAAGCACATCCATCAATCAAACAGATAACCAAGATTAAAGGGAGAAATTCACTTTGTTAGCTGAAACTGGTGGTTTAGTCAAGCTGAAAACAAATTTCTAGACCTCATATTTCTTAAAATGTTTTACTAATCCATGAAATGTCATTTTTATGTGATTTAGCAAGAAAATATACTTTAGTTGATATTTTAGAGCTCTTTTTCCTTTCTTTTATAAATTACATAAAAGTTTTTTAGGTGATAATGAAGACTAATCATTTGTTCACAAATGTATGGACTTCAAATCATGAGTCTCTTTTGAGAATCTGTAAAAAAATGTTTTAAATGCTTCGGCTCTCTGCTACCCAATTATAACAATGCTAAATTTAGTCAGATTTTGGTTTGTCCTTATCTGCACAATGATGATAATCTCTAATTTGGTCTTTCCAATATAAGCATTGTTATGAAATCGTCGGTAGTCTAAGATTGCTTAGAAAAGGCAAAAATAACCTTAATTCTTGCAAATCTGTACAACAATATGCAGCATAAAAGAAGAGGCTCATTGCATAACAACTCAGTAGAACAGTGAATATCCTCAAAGTGTCCTTCCATGGAGTTACCAGCCCGAAAAACTCTACTTTATTCAAGAATACTTTTAAAAAAAACTGCGACCCCCAGTAAAATTTTTATGAGCAATTCTGGTACAGGTCATACAAGGAACAGAGAAAGTAGTAAGATATTTAACAGATATGTATAGGTTAAATTTACACCATCAAATAATTAGATCCTTTGGCTATATTATGCTTATTTCATCATTTTTATCACGTATTAGCAGAGGTCCTCTTTATAGCAAAAACTCTAGCCAAAAATCATAAACTTAATTTCTGCAAAACCCAAGAAAGCCAATGAGCTCTGGTCTAATGACCAAGTTTTTCTTCTTGTCAAGAATGTTCCATGCATGTACACCCATGTACCCAAACACACGCTATGTGGCCAAAGATTTTGTTATCAATTTCTGAGACACTATCTTCCATTCTCTCACCTGAAATAAAGTTATTTTACTTTCCAGACTCAATCAATAACATATTTTAATGTCCTTTCTTCCCCTCCACCTCAAGCTACATCTAAATCTTCATTAAGTCATTTGGCCCTTTCTGGCATGAGAGCATGAACACTAACTTATTTAAAACCAAGGTACACGGCATGAACTTGGGAGCTATGCATTAATATTTCAAGCAATTGCAGAAAGAATTTATGTTATGAAAGATGAAATAGGCAGGTAGTTAAGCATGAAGTCAACATGATGGTATATCCTGATGTTCCTGTTGGACAGAATTTGCTGTCTTCTGTTTTTATCCTCCCAGGCATAATAATAGAATTGTCAAGCAGAATGTTGTCTTTTATTCCTCTTAAATTTCCATTTCTCTCTCCTTTTCTCTGTACTTGATATCTTCACAGGTGTAGGTCCATCAGCTATCTTCCAAAATTGGACCCCAGTCAATGAAAGGGTTTCTAATAACTGCTTTGAACTTTTATCAGCCTAACATGTATTATTCTTTCAAATGTCTTTGTTTTCTGCTTCTGTTTAAGGGGCTTTAAAATTCTTCTATAGATTTTTAGGCCCATGCTCCTTATTATGACCACTTATAAGTATGAATCTTATAAATAAAAAATAAAGCAAAATTTGCTAACATCTAGGAATAAAATTAAAAAGTGTTTTAATGCCTAGCTATAGGCACTAAATAAAGCTGTATAAATAAGGACAATCATCCTGGTCTTCCACAATTAAGCAGATTATTTGGAGGCTATTTCAATAGTATGAAAGCCATTAAAGTAGGGTATAGTTCCAAACACATCCAAGTACAACCTCGTTCATTCATTTACTGCCTATTTACTGTGCTTCAACTATGGTGATGCTGTAGCACTTAGCTATGGCCCTGAGCTAAGTGCTGCAGATACAATATGAGCAAAATGGAAACAGGCCACTGCTTATAGAACTAGAGTCTGTGCAGGAGAGTGACCTTAAGCAAATAATTGCACTTTGGAATGTATAGTTATAAACTGAGAGAGGTGTTTTTAGAAAGATACCAGGATTCCACGAGAAGTCATTATAAGGATTTTGACTCATATTGGGGTCAAGGAAAGCCTTTCTGAAAAAGTGATATTTTAGTGGAAACCTAAAGGATGACTAGTTGTTAATTAGGCAAAAGAATTGATGAGATGGGAGTGGGGGAAAAGAAGAGAGGAGGATTCTTCAAAACTGAAGGAAAAGCATGTGAAAAGGTCCTATGATAAGAGGCATATTAGTTTCCTGTTGATGCTGTAATACAGCACAAATTCTGTGGCTTAAAAGAATGCAGATTTATTATCTTACAGTTCTGGAAGTAAGAAGTCCAAGATGGAGCTTATGGAACTAAAATCAAGGTTCCATCTAGAAACTCAAGGGGAGAGTCTGTTCCCTCGCCTTTTCCAGCTTCTCGGGCTGCCTGCATTCTTTGGCATAAGTGGCTCCTTCTTCATCAAAGCCAGTAACAGCCAGTCCATGATGCCATCTCTCTCTCTTTCTTCTGCTTCTCTTTTTCACTTAGGAAACTTGGGCCATTCTGACAATCCAGAATAATCTCCTAATCGTGGCATCCTTAATTGAACCACATCCGCCAAGTTCCTTTTTCCGCGTAAGGTAACATGTTCACAGGTTCCGGGGATTAGGACTGTGGATGTCTGTGGGGAGCTGTTATCACGCCTACCATGAGAGGGATTGTGCTTCACTTAAAAAGGGAAAGAAGGTCAGGGTAGGTAGGTAGGTAGGTAGAACGTGAGGAGAAAAGTTGTTTTGGATGAGGCTGGGGGTCTGGCAAGGACCACACTATACATAACACTGTAGACCCTGGCAAGTGTTTGATTTTATTGTAACAATGCTGAGAAGCTACAGAAGTGATGAGAGGTTAGATATGATGTTTTAAAATACCTTTCTGGCTACTGAGTAGAAAATATGTTTTAAAATAGCAGGAGTTCAGGAAAAAGATGATGGCATCAGTAACGACAGATATTCAGATGATTAAGATATTCAGATTACTGAGGTCATTTCAGGTCTTTCACTTCATAATTGTGACTTTGACTAGGTATCTGTCTGGTAGTTGAACAGGGAAAATTAAATGCTACAATGTACAACATGCCATTTATGCAGGAACAGTACCAAGCATGATAAACAGTCTTTGTATTATTATACTGCTTCTATTATTAATTACTGTGTATAATCCTATGCTAGTAAATTAGAAATTTAAGTAATATGGATAATTTTATGGATAAATAAAACATGATCATACCAAATAATTTCTATCTTAAGGAGAAATATAAAATGTGATTCAAGAAACAGAAAACCTGGGGAGTTCCCATTGTGGCACAGCAGAAACAAATCTGACTAGTATCCATGAGAATGTGGGTTCCATCTCTGGCTTCGCTCAGTGGGTTAAGAATTCAGTGTTGCCGTGAGCTGTGGTGTAGGTCACAGACATGGCTTGGATCCACACTGCTATGGCTATGGTGTAGGCCAGCAGGTGTAGCTCTAATTTGACCCCTAGCCTGGGAACTTCCATATGCTGCAGGTGAGGCCCTAAAAAGCAAAAAAAAAAAAAAAAAAAAAGAATTGGAAAACCTAGATAGAATCAAGTAAGAACACTTATGAATAGTGAGTCAAGAAAGATGATTAGAAAATGAGGTATTGCAGGGGGATAGGATCCAAATCATGTTGGGTCTTGAAGTCTAGCCTAAGGATTTTGGCTTTTACTGTAGGTAAATGGGAAACTTTTTCAGAGCTTTGAGAACTGCCATGGTCTAACTCTGGCATTCAAACTGATAGATATTTTGAAAACAGACAGCTGGTAGGGGGTACGCATGGAAGAAGGGAGGCCAGGAAGTGACAGTGGTTTAGGCTAGGGTGGTAGCTGTGAACTGGCCAGGAGGGGTCAGATCCTCGCTATGCTCTGAACGGTTTTCCAGTGGATGTGAGCAAAGGGAGGGGTCAAGGATGACTCTCTTGAGTAACCAGAAGGAGAGAGTTGCTAGCCTGGGAACTTCCATATGCCACAGGTGCGGCCCTAAAAAGCAGAACAAAACAAAACAATGGAGTTAAAGCTTTTGAGGCTATGTGAGATCACCAAGGGAGAAGAAAACGTAGATTAAGAAAAGCTACAAGGACTGGATCCTGAGACTCAAGTATTAAAAAGTTGGAAAGAAGATTAAGAATCAGCAAAGAGCCTTCGATGGAGCAGCTCATGAGGTAAGGGGAAAACCAAAAAGAATGTGGCACCCTGGAAAGTCGGCCTTTTCCTTCTCTCACATCTACTCATTCTTCAGATCTCAGTCAAGTGATATTTTATTCTCTAGACTTGTTAGGGGTCTCTCCTAGGTTCCTCCATAGCATCCTGTCCTTACAACTCTTCCTAGCTTTTGTCACATTACATTATAATTGCCTGTACTTACTCATCTCCTCTCCTAAACTGTAAGCTTCTTGAGAAGAGAAAGCAAGTTTGTCTCACAGAGTATTCCCAGATTAGCACAGCACTTAACACACAAGAACTGCTGAATATAAGTACTTCAATGGAACTAGCAGAGTTCGTATTTATTTTCTGGTTACAGACATGTTACTGGTGTGATCGGAAAAGTCTATGATTATGGCATTGTCCCACACTACTTTGTTTCCTTTTCTGTGGAACCATTTAGAATTTGTCAGCATTAACTATGTGGTGTGTCTCATGGTTCTGATCTAAGGAGAGGGGAAGAGGAAGAAAACCAAGATGTATATGTATATACCAAGCATGCCTTTCATATGTGAGCACACTCACCATTTAACGGAAGCATTTGTGATTTCTTACAAAATCGGGAGGAAAAGTACAAGGAGCTCCATTTTACAAGAGGAGACAAAGGTTAGTTTAGAAATGCCAGTCAACTTGTCTAAGGTCAATCAAGAGGAAAGAGCCAGGATTTACACACCTATAAAGCCCTTGTTTATACATCTATCATATAACTATATATAATATAGATAGAGGCATACAAACTTGCATACAGGTATAGATACATAAACAAGTAATATAGTATATTAAACATATATACATACATAGTAAAATAAAATGGCTGTTTTCAAAATGGAATTATAAAATTATGCTACTTACCGGAAAGTACAGAAGCAAAGACCCAAAAAGGATTGTTTCCAACAGGATAAGGCCTGAAGCCCTGATGCTCTAAAATCAAACAAACAAAAAAAATGAAAATGTCATTGTTAATGGACATGTCTAGGCATGGAAGAATTTTATATTATTGAGACAATGCCTGAAGCAGAACAGCATTCTTTGGGGTGGGGGGGCACATGGATAACTAGAACTGACTAGGATTTCAGACAGGTGAATTTAATTGAAACATGCGCTAAGACTGATTATAAAGGTGGGGATAGATTTAATGATACTGTCAATAGCTTCACGGAATTTTGTTGTCTAAAATTTGGATCACTGAATAGTCTGAGAACACTATTTACAAGTCCTTCCGGAGTTCCCGTCGTGGCGCAGTGGTTAACGAATCCGACTAGGAACCATGAGGTTGTGGGTTCGATCCCTGCCCTTGCAGGGTTAATGATCCGGCATTGCCGTGAGCTGTGGTGTAGGTCGCAGACATGACTCGGATCCTGCGTTGCTCTGGCTCTGGTGTAGGCTGGCAGCCACAGCTCCGATTCGACCCCTAGCCTGGGAACCTCCTTATGCCGCGGGAGTGGCCCAAGAAATGGCAAGAAGACAAAAAAAAAAAAAAAGAAGTCCTTCCTACTAGAAATTTACAGACACAGAAGATTTTGCTTATGTTTCTGAAATATTAGCCACAAGCGTATTTCTGAATACTATCCCTAAGCCATTTCACAAATACCCAAGCAATGGTTTCAGTGGATAAAATAAACATATGTACAAGATCTTGCCATCTCAATGGTACATCTCCACCATGTCAAAAATATATCCCCCAAAACTCAGTAACAAAATTTCACTACACAAATAATATAAATCACATTTAAAAACATCTTGTGAAATACTCAAATTATTCTTAAAATTCAAATGAGTAAGTTGATTTTCAAATAAATTTTCTGATTATTTAAAGCTTGCTAAGCACAAATATACTTGATAACCTTAAGATATTTTGTTAGACTCAAAATAGCATTATCTTCCCAAAGCAAAATTCTTAGAGTTATGACAAGAAATAAAAGACCAAATAAATAATAAATCTTATTTTTTAATAATGAATTTTACTTTGATAAGTTCAAATACCAATATAGAGTAATTACACTAAGAATACAAACACAGAACAGGTCATCCTAGAGAACCTGTGTTTTCACTCATTACAACATAAAATGTAGACACAAATTACACCTGGTATAAGTATGTTATCTTAACAGGAAAATAATTTCAAGAAGCTCAATTAACTTTGCAACAATAAAAACAAGCTGAAATGCTAAACCACAAGTCTATTACTTTTTTTTAAGGGCCACACCTGCAGCATATGGACGTTCCCACGCTAGGAGTCAAATCAGAGCTGCAGCTGCTGGCCTAAAGCCACAGCCAAAGCAACATGGGATCCGAGCCTCATCTGCAACATACACCACAGCTCACAGCAACACCGGATCCTTAACCCAATGAGCGAGGCCAGAGATTGAACCTACATCCTCATGGAAACTAGCTGGGTTCTTAACCCACCAAGCCACAATGGGAACTCCCACATTTTTTTTTTCTTTTAAGTGCAATGAACCAGACAGCCAGAGAAAATTCTAGTTACTTTTCAAAACACTGGTAGGACATTGCTAGACACAGAGGAATACTTTATGTAATCCCTCAAAAGAACCCAGGGTTTTCATTAATCTAAGAATTTGGGAATGAAGAAACAAGTTTAGTCAGTGAACAGGCTTGATTATTTGAGTAGCTTCCCACTCTTGGTCATTATTTTAGCTAGCAGATGCTCTTAGTGAAAAGAAAACTTCTATCAGCAAGACCTTAAATGGGTTTTAGCTGGTAGAATTTCCCAGAGAGCAAACTACATTCATAACTGATTATGAATACATGATAGTTTATTTTTTAAACTTTTTCAGAAATGTCACTAATTTAGAGTAATAGTCCAAAATACAATGCAAAAATTCTTGTAAAAAATCTGTGCAATTCAGTTTGAAAACGGGGAATATGAAAAGAAGCTGCAAAGCTTAATGGAAAAGACAAAAGTTTGCAGTTAATGTCATCTCATTCTGAATTATGAAACAACCACTTTAGTTAGGTGGCCTCACCTGTAAAATGGGTACCCTAACCTCTGCCTTATTAAATCTGACAGCTTTAATAAAACATGAAGTCTACAAAAATGGTTAGCATCTTGTCTGATATGTAATAAGTGAGTATGCATTTCTCAAGGTAGAAAACAGCAATAGAATCACGAATTTGAAAACTACAGAAGTATATGTAAGTAGCATGAATATTTTTTTAAAGATTGGGATCTAAAATGACCCCAGAGGAGCCAAAAGCCTGACGGTAGGAAACAGAGTAATTCTTTTTTTAGAGCTATTAGGTTCTTACTGTGTTTCAGCCGTCAATACTACATAATAACAGTTGTAGCTGTGCATGCTTTCACATATTCTCAGACCAAATAACCTGCCTCCTTTTCATCTGGATGTGTTGAGCAATCTCAAATACTTCATTGCCTTCCTCCTGGTTGGGCAGAGGAATTAATGATTTCAAATTATAAACTGGAACTCTGACAAGCAGTTCCATAACCAAAGGAAAGGCCTGTTCAAAACACGTCCTTTTTCTTTCAAAATAGTCTTGGGCTGAGTTGGATTCACGGCCTCACAGAAGGAGCAGGTTACCTAATAGGTGGGACTTCAGGGACAAAGAAGAAATCCCATGTCCCTGAACACTTCCTCATGGCCTTATTGGTACTAGAAGTTCTTCTAACTGGAACAAAGCATTTTATTTTGTACTTGGTGCTAACACTTACAAGTGCTGTATGTAATACACTGACTCTAAGTTCAACGTGAAGAATAGGAATCTCTCCCTTGGAGTCTAAGGGATAGGATGAGGAAGGAGAGAGAAGGGGTTGAAAAACAAAGATCGATGGAAAAGATAATGAGCAAAATAACAGAGGCCAAGAAAAAATTTCATCTCCTTCACAGTTTTGCCTGAGATAGAAATGGCGGTATGGAAATCTTTTTAACTGGAGCTGCTAACTAGAAAACTCCTGAAATACTTTCTTAAAAGATGATCAACAATATACAGAGGAGAGGAGGTCCCACCTAACTCCACTCCATCCCATGTTTCCCATTTCTTAAACTTTCAGTACTGACTTACGAAGATTTACAACGGTCAGATATCAAACCTGTAGACAAAAGGGAAGGGCTAATCTTACTACACCATTTTCATAAAACTATGTCTAAACCAATTTCTGAATTCCATAATCTTGGGAAGCCAAGTATAGAGGCACGAGATTTAGCAGAGTAGTGGCTGTCACAAGATTTGCCTAGGATGTGAGTACCAAAGGAAGCTAAGTCACTGGAGTAAGATGATAAGAATGCTGAAGTCTGAATGTTTTAAAAAACAATTAAAATAATCTGTCTTTATTTCCTTGATCCTATAGGGACTAATTACTTGATTTATATTTTTTAAACATTTTAACCTCTGGGGAAATTAATGTATATCTTGCTAAAGCAGTGAAGCTATTTTTGATCATAGCTGATTTTTTCAGCCTTGCAGCAATTACAATTTCTTTCTATTACAAAAGGAACCTCTGAGCATGAAGACATTTTTATACAGCTAGACCTCAGTATGGAAGAAAGCAAGAGAATTAGATTTTGAAAAGAATGAACCAGCATAGGTTTGGATGATAAACCAAGACTCTATAACTCTATATCATTTTTAAAAAGAATTAGCCATCCTGGCAGAAGGACGTTCTCACGAGCTCCACTTTTTCTTTTACTTCTTCTATGTCTGCAGAGTAAACCACGGAAAGAGAGATTACAAATGAAACCAGACAACCACTTGATGAAATAATTACTCAACAATGAATTGGAAGCAAGACATGAAAGGTGATCCTGAAAAGAACCCTGACAATAAGAGGTACGAGGATACTGTTTTCAGTAATTTTACTTACAGTTATAAAAATGGATGAGAACAGACTCATCCAGTTTGACAGACCACATGCAGTCAATCAGTTTGTCTTAAAATACGTGAAGAAACACGGAAAAAACAATCAGATTTAGAAAAAAAAAATCTATCAAGGAATAATAGATCAAAATGTGGCTGGTTAAAATCAACAGTAGTTTTTCAGAGAATTCTCAGCAATAAAAAAAGGTATAAAAAAGCAGAAAAGCAGAAGAGGAGTTCTCTTGTGGTGCAGCAGGTTACAGAGCTGGCATTGTCACTGCTGTGACTTGGGTTGCTGCTGTGGTGCACGTTTGATCCCTAGCCTGGGAACTTGCATTTGCCATGGGCATGGCCAAAAAAACCCAAAAAACAAAATAAATAAAGGCGGAAGAGTATGGTTGACATAGAGATTCCCAAAGTGAAACACAGTGATTCAGAGAATGATAAATCCATGGAATAAAACACATGGGCTTTGTCTCCAGATGGTTTGGAATCTCAGCATTGGCTGCTTACTGGAGGGTGAGTACTGGCAAGTTGCCTGACCTTCTGAGCTTCACTTTCTTCATTTATCAAATGGGTATAATGACGCCCACCTTGAAGAACTGTTGTAAAGACTAGCAATGATGCTGCCTGTCACAGAGCAGGCTCTCAGGAAACGTTAGTTAGTGCATCATCAATCTTTCACAGACAGACAGATGAGGTGGGGTCAACATATTGAAGCTCACTCAACACCCTGAGTTGTCAACAAAACAAGGTCCTGTCATCCACAGCTGCTGATTCTCAAGTGAGGACAATTTCCTCTGCACATTCAATCTGACCCTCAGTCACCTTCTTACCCAAAGGAACAGGACTGAATGCAATACTATGGCAACAAAAATATGTAGTATTACTAGTGTATTTAAGAATAAACTACAACTAAGGAATTGGGTTCAGATATTATTTTTAAAAGTTGCTAGTTGATTTAAAATTCCCAATAATTTTATGGAAAATATTAAAACAAATTGTCACGCTGCCCTGATTAGGAATGCTTTTTGACTTCTAAGACGTCACGAGAAAGCCCGTTTTTGTATTATATGGTAATGTGCAGTGGTGCTGTTAGACCTTCTAAATTCGGAGTAAGGTATAGAGTTTCATATTATTTAAAACACTACTGCACACTAAATAAAGAGAAAGGTCAATGATATTTTATGTATGTGAAAGAAGAAATAACCAGTCATTCATTACTAATTACAGTTCACCATTTATTGCCAGGCAGAGACGTCTCCAGGTTGCTTTTGCAGGATTTACATGAGATATACACTTGTTCCCTGTGCTTTGTTTCAGATACTGTGGATAACTTAGAGGTGTTTCCCCAGTGTCTCATCTTTCAAGAGTTCAGTGCCTCATTTTATGACTCAAAGTTGCTGATTCTCACTGCTGCTGCAAAATAACTTAGACGCACGGGAAGGAACACTTAGAACACCTTTACTCAGCCATGCTCATCCCTGCTGCTTAGGTCTAAAGCAACTTCAAGACAAAGCACCTCCTATTAGACTTTGTCATCCCCCAACTCAGGCTCCCCTAAGATGCCACTGGAATGCATTCCCAAAATATGGATGATCATGTCCCAATTTGTCCTCATTTTCCCCACAGCTTCTTTGCAAAACAGCTGCTACTTCTCTAATCTTTTTCAACTTCCAGTTCCCTTTTCCTCATTACTAATAAATAGAGTAACTAATATTTCACTACATAATGGAGATGAATTCTCTAAGTGTCAAAAAAAAAGCATACAGAGATGAATGGCACAGACTATTTTACCAAAAAATCCTGCCTTGAGAAGGATTACTTAAAGTGGCATGAAATTATTGAAACAAAAGCTGTCACTTGCTTAGTCTTCTATTACTGATTAAAAGCTGGTGAAAATAAATTAACATATTTTCAAGTAAAAAGTTGATCACCGAAAGAACAACCCCCCCCCCATGAATATGGGATGGAATGATAATAATATATCAAGTACTTTAAAATTTGACATTAATGAGACAAAATACTTCGGTTACTTTTTCAAATATCAATCTTTGTTACACTGAGGTAAACTCAAATATCATCTAGTCTGACATCAATCATTTTTTAAAAACATAAGCATATTTTATATACATAGAAATTTAAGAGACTTGACAAATGATTCCTCAGTGTTATCTGATTGCTAAGTAGACAGATCTAAGCAATCTTTCTTTATCATGTGAACTTTCTAATCTTGGAATTTTTTAAAAAATTTGTTGTGTTGAAAATTGTGTTCTGCAAGTTAACTATTCTAAAATACTACTGCTCACTCTGCAGTACTACTGCAATAGAGCCCATCAGATGTATGCTAGACAACATGAGCTCTCCTCAGGCTTCTTAAACAGGAAAAAAAAAAATGTGACAACTGTTACAAAAATGCTCTGAATGGTTAAGCTTGTCTTTAACACATTGTCTGTCTTCTACAGCATGTGTAGAAGTGCATGGAATGACTAGACAAAGTGTAAAATGAAGAGACATTTCAGACTCTCTGATATTTGGAGAGAGTCTAAACATTCTAGGACTGGTTTATGTCCCTTATTTTATACCCCACACTAACGCAGAAGGTTTCAGTTCTGACAAGGCATTTACAAAATTTCACATAAAGAAATTATGATGAGCATTTCAGTGACTAAACCAACAGATGATCTAATGAGGTATAAGAGATGCCCCCAATTTGCAAGTAGAGTAAGCAGTTCAGAAATTTAAAATAGCAGTATTATATCTGTCAGGCAAAAAGAAAGGTATATTATGAAAGGTTGTAGGAAAACAACTGCTACTTAGATGCAAAGATCATGGAGATAGGAATTCAAAATTCAATGTCTAAAACAGTTCTAGATTAGATGGAGTGAATTGGAATTAGATTTTCCTCAAATTTAGGAACATTAAGAACAACTGTTAAATGGATATTATGAAATTCAGCTACATGGAGTGCATCTTTTTTTTATTTAGTCATTTTATTTTTATTATTATTATTTTTTAATAGTTATTTCCCCAATTTTTTTCCTACTGTACAGCATGGTGACCCAGTTACACATACATGTACACATTCTATTTTCACACATTATCATGCTCCATCATAAGTGGCTAGACAGAGTTCCAAGTGCTACACAGTAGGATCTTATTGCTAATCCATTCTAAAGGCAATAGTTTGCATCTATTAACCTCAAGCTCCCCAACCACTCCACTCCCTCCCCCTCCCCCTGGAGTGCATCATTTTTAAATGTATTTAGCAAAAGACAAAATGAAAAAAAAGGGAGTTATATATTAACTAACACTCTATTTACTTTTTTTTTTTTTTGGTCTTTTTGCCTTTTCTAGGGCCGCTCTCGTGGCATATGGAGGTTCCCAGGCTAGGAGTCGAATTGGAACTGTAGCAACCAGCATATGCCAGAGCCACAGCAACGCAGGATCCAAGCTGCATCTGCAATTTACACCACAGCTCAAGGCAAAGCTGGATCCTTAACCCACCGAGCAAGGCCAGGGATCGAACCTGCAACCTCATGGTTCCTAGTCAGATTCATTAACCACTATGCCATGATGGGAATGCCTCTATTTACATTTTGATTGTCAATTCTAACCCCTTGTTTTACTAAATTCTACTGTTTCAGTTAGTTTTAATGTTTATTAGCAAATCATTACATGTTTGCAATTAATTATCTTGATATTTTAGCTTTATATTTTATGAACATGTTTCAGGAAATATTTTCAAATAATAAATTCATGAGTTTCAATCAGAAATAAATGCTAACCCTTCAATACAGAATTCAAAAGGTCACACTGGGGGTTGTTTTAATTAGCCTCCTTTCTTCTCTGTGTTGGATCCTATTTAGTTATTCTTTGCCTTAAAATGTATTATACAAATACATTAGGATTAGACTGACTCAAAAAGATACAAAAGAAATAATTAAGTACAAGCAGAAATTTGAAAGTAGAGAATTACTGAAAAGTTAAAACAGTGTTATAAAATCAAAAATTAGGAGTTCCCATTGTAGCACAGTGGAAACAAATCTGACTAGTAACCATGAGGTTGCAGGTTCGATCCTTGCCCTCACTCAGTGGGTTAAGCATTTGGTGTTGCTGTGAGCTGTGGTGTAGGTCGCAGATGTGGCTTGGATCTGGTGTTGCTGTGGCTGTGGCGTAGGCTGGCAGCTGTAGCTCTGATTAGACCCCTAGCCTGGGAACCTCCATATGTCCTGAGTGCGGCTCTAAAAAAAAGCAAAACCCCCATTAGAAAAAATTTAATAATGTAACAGATTTTTAAAAAGCAATTATGTTTAACCTCATCAAAAGCTGAACTATTACTAAAGCAGTTTTCTAGGGAGTTCCCTGGTGGCCTAGAGATTAAGAATTTGGCATTGTCACAGCTGTAGCTCAGGTTCAATCCTTGGTCTGGGAACTTCCACTTGCCTTGGGCATGGCCAAAAATTTTAAAAAAGCAGTTTTATGAAAGTAACTGATACTTGAAGCTTTTTAAAGTAATGATTCCAAATCAGTATCTTCAGTCTAAACCTTTTTCTGGAGCTCTAGACCCATATTTTCACTTGGCTATAAAACAGTTCTACCTGAATGACACAATTTTTCCCATTTTCCAGTCTGCTTTTCTCTTCATGTTTCCCATCCTGGTTAATGGTAATCAATTACCATTAGGGAATTACCAGTAGGTAATCAATTACCTATTTAGTAGTAAAACTATCTAAAAACATACATCTAGAGGCTAGAAATAAAAGTGGTTTATGAAATATTTATGGCTTTACTTTTGGGAATTTTCCAGAACCCCCTCCAAATTTTGTTAACCAAATGTCTTACTAAGTAAATGAATAAGTAGTCAAACAAATGGTTAAACTGAAAAGCAGCATAAATGCAGATCCCCATTAAAGTGGAGAGGAATTCACTTTTTTGTTGTCTTTTTGTCTTTTTTAGGCCAACACCCTCAGAATATGCAAGTTCCCAGGCTAGAGGTCAAATTGGAGCTTCAGCTGCCCATCTACACCATAGCCACAGCCACGTCAATCCGAGCCTTATCTGTGACCTATGCCATAGGTTGTGGCAATGCCGGATCCTCAGCCCACTGAGCAAGGGATGGAATCTGCATTCTCATGGATACTAGTTGGGTTCTTAACCCACTGAGCCAAAATGGGAACACCAGATGTTCTTCACTTTTAATCCATGGGCTCCTCCACAACTTAGAGGAGGTCGGAGGAAGAAAGGAGGGAAGGAGAAGAAAGCGTCTGTTTCCATTTGGTTTACCATACTGCCAATTCTTGGGTTGCGGGGTAAAATGGGTGGGGCGAATGGGCTGGTGGAGGCAGAGGGGGCTCAAGCATAGAGGGGGGGCACTATCCTGTCAGCTTTCAAACAGGCGTCTTCCCCTGAATTCACTGCACTCTCTTGCCTTCATCTCCTTCACTTCAGACAACCAATACCTTCATGTCACCCTTTCTATCACCTCAGCCAGGCCTATGCTCTTCAAGGAAGGCATATATTTCAAGAGAATTCCCTACTCCTCCTAATCCCCAGTTTCTACTGGCTTCCACGCCTTAATCTTACCTACCCTTTATAAATAAAAGGGATACGACACATGCCAATTAGGGTGGTAGTGATTAATAACAGTTTAATGGTTGCTCCTCCAGGTATGATTAGAAGACAAAATAGCCAACACTTAAAAGCTAAAGGCAAAGATCTTGCACTCTGAAAGTTAAGAGAGTGAGGCTGCCAACACAGTGAACCTGCTGGTGCCAGCAAACATCACTGCCCATGACTGTTTCTTCTGAGATTGCTCCTATATGGAAAACCAAGGTGTCTACATTCAATGAGAAACTGGAAGGCAGAGGGTCCTTTTAAGAATAAAAGGGGACCCACCCCATCAACCGTACCTTCTGTTGAAGATTTTAAGAAGCCATTCATATTTCGAAAATGTCTTTCTTCCCAGTCGTGCATTTAAATTTCATCAAAAATAAGTCTATCTCACCGTAACTACCACATGTCTGTGCCTCAGAAAAACCCCTGAGCCTTTGTTGAGGGCATGCTAAGTGAGTAGGTTTGCTTCCCTTTATTCTTTCTTTCTTTGAAGCAGAAGTTTGTATAACAAGGAAGGTGCCTCTGAACTCCAGCTTTCATTATGTGACAGGTTTCATGCCATGCTGAGTAGGTGGGACTTCAAGCTCCCTTCCACCCCCACGAATATACTCCACTTACTATAGTTTTCTCTTTGTTTCTTTTATGGTCACATTTTAAAGACCATGAAAGATATATACATGCATAAATTCTGGGAACGAAATCGCCCATTCAGAGGAAAGGGAAGTAAATCCAGAACCACTGTACTGGGTAAAACGGGGACCTGGAAGTGTACCTAGCATTGTTAATTTCTTCATTCAGTGGCATTTCTCCCCATCGGACACCTCTGACATCAACTAAGTGTTGATAATAAAGCTGATAGTAAGTAGCAACAATGACAGTGACAATAACGATGACAGTCAAGTTTTTATGCCAGCCATTATCCAAAGCACTTTATGTTAATTAACTCTCACAAAAACATTTAATTCCCTTGACAAACAGTACATACTATTATTATCCCCACTTTATAAGTGAGGAGGTTAAGGTTTAGAGAGGCTAAAATACTTGCCCAAGGAAGTTGACAGAAGTGACATTACACAATGGTCTCGCTCAGCCTTGCCCCTCTCACTTTCACAATCCAACTTTTAAAGCTGCCATTTAAAATAGCATCTGGATAGCAGCTCCTGAAGGAACCTTTACTAACCTCCCACTGAAATAGAAAGACACATGTGAAATACAAAATCACAGCCCTGCTGTGAACAGGAAATTCAAAGCAGAAACACAAATGAGAAAAAGTACTCATTCTCACAAGTAACCAGGAATTGCAAATTAAAAATGATATATTTTCCATTAGATTGAAAAAGTTTAAAAGACTGATAATATCAATTACTGGTTAGAATGGCAGAAAATGGGCACTTTCAAGCTGATAGAAATACAAGTTGATAGAGCCTTTGATTAAGCAGTTCTGAAGGGTCTATCATAATTTTAAAGGTCTATACTTGATTATACCTGCAACTCCACACCTCCTTTATCCTTAAGGATTACTTGCGTGTTTGCACAAAAATATATGCACAAGAAAGTTTACCAAAGCACTTCTGCTTTAATATCTAGTGAAAAAGTTGAAACAATTGGGATACCTATCAAAAACAGAGAATACATAAACTATGGTTCATTGATAATACATACTACATACGACTTTTTAGAAATCATTTTTTTATTTAAGTAATAATCAACTAAAAATCCTAAACGCCAAAAAAGGAAGGAAAAAAGAAAGAAGAGGAAGGATGAGTGAAAGAGTAGGTAAAAAAGGATGAAATATAACCAAGTTAGAGTCTCTTTACTAGAGACTTAGCCAAAAGCTTTAAGAGGAGGGGTATTCAAAAATCATCTCTAAGATCTGGCATGTAGTAATAAGTTTTTATACTGGGGGGGGGGGGAGGAAGCAAGATAATGAAAACATAAAGGGAAAAAATGGAAAAAGTAAAGTCCAGAGAAAAAAGGAGCAAACAAAAATTTTACCACATAAAGAAAAAATTCACAATGCCAATACCTCTCAGAGAGAAATTTAAGGTAAGAAAGCATGGGGGCAGGGAGGGACATTTAATATCAATCACAGTTATCCTGTTCTTGCAAGCTATAACCACCAAAAACCTGAACATGGTGAGAGTCCCAGACCTGGCTTCCTCTTCTGCCTGTCCAGCCCCCCAGCCCCCATGCTCACTATGCCTCTGCCAACCTGGACGCTCTCCTCCTCAGGGCTGTCAGAGCTCATCCTGCTCCCTCACCCTGACCTGTTTCCACCTCCTTCCCTAACCCTCACCTAGCTCACTTCAATTCAGTTCTCAGGTCTTCTTTTCACTGACTTTTCACACGATCAAGCGTTTTTAAAATGTCTCCTCTGAAATACACTAGGGGATAGACAGAGGAGTTTCAGAGAACTACCCAAACCAGGTGAGCTGCCATGTCTGTGCTCATACCACAGAGTGCCTGCATGAATAGCATACTTACCACAACTGAAATTAATGTTGAAAGAAACATTCGCAAGCATCACTCCCTAACAGAAAGAATACCATAAACGAATTGCCACATCTTGATGGTGAGGCAGGGATGCTTTTTAAGCAGGCACACAATAAGTATGCCTGATAGCAACTTCGGGATTTTACACCACCCCGGAATTGTCTATTAAATACCATGCGGTAAGAAAATGAAATAAGAACTGTAAAGAATAGAACTGAGACAACACTGTGATCTTACACAAAGTTGCCCCAAGGAAGTAATCTGAGTCACACAAGATTTAGTTATGAACGTGTTTCATAGACAGCATCATTTGTACTGGGAGAAAATTAGGGACAATCCATATGCACAAAAATATACAAATGGTAAAATGAATTATATTATACTCTATAGTATAATAATATGTGATAAAATTCAAGGTTGGGGCATATTTAATGAAAGAAAAGTATAAGACTATAATTTACATATATGAAAATAATTTTATAGAGAATATTTTAAAAACTAAATAGTAGACTTATAGGTAATTTTTACATTATTACTTAAAATTCCCAGTATTTCCCAAACTCTTTAAAATATATTCATGTTGCTTTTACAACACAAAGCAATTTAAAATTCTACTCTTACAAAAAGACTGAAAACATTAAAGTTATAAAAAGATAACTTCTAACACTGTAAATCAACTATATTCCAACATAAAAGTTAAATTAAAAAAAAAGATACCTTCTAAAACTGCTACGATTAAAGAAACTGATAATACCAAACATGCAGTGGATTTAGAGCACGGGGAATTTCCATACATTGCTAATGGCAATATAAAATGGGAATTTAAAAACTGTACAACCACTTTGGAAGGTGGTTTGGCAGCATCTTATAAAAGTTAAAAATACATCTGCCCTGTGACCAAGCAATTCTACTCATAGGTAAAAGAAAAACATTAGATCACAAAAAGACTTATAAGAATGTTCACAGCAACTTTAGATATAATAATCAAAAAGAGGAACAACCCAAATATCCATCCAACAGGAAAATAAATTATAACAATATGCTCACAATGAAATACCACTCAGAAACAGAAAAGTGTTGATCAACATGGCCAAGGTGAGTCTTAAAAACTATATTAAAGCCAGAAAGAAAAGAGAACACATTGCGAGATTCCATTTCTCGGGAGTTCTAGGACAGGAAAACTAGTCTGCAGTGTTAGAAATCTGAACTGTAGTCATTTCTGGTTTAAAGGTGGAGAGAGGAGTGGGGAATCCCCTGGGAAAGGGCAAGAAAGAACTCTCTGGGGCTAATGGAAACTTCTATTATCTTGATAAAGGTGTAGATTACATGAGTGTATACATTGGTCAAACCCAATGCACTATATAATTAAGATTAATGCATTTCACTCTATGTAAATTGTGCCTTCATAATAAATAAATAACAAAAGATTTGAAACATGCACTGAGGTGGCTGCAGATAAAAAAAAATCAATAGATCTTTTAATACCCCTTAAATATCATGATATTGGTGCTACCAGTTTGCAAGACCTACACACAAAGGGTCGCCTAGCAGAAAAACCAATAGTACACAATTTTCTGGTATTTCTACCATCTGTACCTTCAATCTGTCTATTCTGTCAATCTACAGGTAAGCCAATGACATTTCTATGCTTCCCATTCGTTTACTTCTATCTGATCACTATGCAAAGATGGAAGACAGCCCTAAAAGAAAGGGAGCAAGAAACTGACAGGAAGACATTCAGAGTTCTCTACCCACACTCCAAGTAAGACTAGGAACATCACACACAGGGGGATAATTAAATATGTAAGCTCTACAATCTTTAAGACTGAGTTTTTGGCATACTGGCTTTATGACTTAGTGGCTCTATGTCTTTGTGTCAATGTTATTAGTATTTGTTTTAGTTTATTCTAAAATCAAAAATTCATGTTAAATCAATCCTTTGATGTGCTATTTACAAGAAAATGTACCATAACTATATAAAACACATACACTGCTCATTTTTCAATGCACACAAAAAATTATTTTGAAAATAGTGTCTAGAAATCTATCGATAAATTCTGATTGTTCTTAAATATAAACAATTTGCCATTCATTAAGTTCATGAATTGAATTCTGGTATGAATGAGTTTTTGCTAATACATTTCAATTACGTTTAAATTTGAAATAACATTCTGTGTGGCCCTTCAGCTGGTAAATCACTCTCTTCTTCAGGCCTCAGAAAATGCCTTTTTCCAAAAGGGCATTGTAAAAATAAATAAAGCAGCAAAACCCCCATTTGCTATTATTAAAACTGACAGATGATTTTGCTGATTCCTATCTTATTGACCAATTTAAAATATCACTACAAATACAAAAAAGTTGCTTATTTGTCTTTTGGGAAAAAAGTATCCATTTGCTGGTGAACATTCAGATTAATTCACATGAGAATCTGTTCATATTACCTAGTTGTTTACAACTGGTTTCGGCATATTTTTATAGTAACCCAATATAACAAAAAATAAGCTAGAATACAGATAACATTGTATTACAATCATCAAACTTCCTAAGAGACTAGAACTTAATTATTCTAATCACTAAAAAAGATAATTAATGTAATGTGACAGAGGTGCTAATTATCACTACAATGGCAATCATAATACAATATACAAACTGATCAAATTAAGATGTACACCATGAAAATTTGTACATGTTATATGTCAAATATATTTCAATTAACAACAGGCTAGAACTTGATTTGAGAGCACCAATTATGAAATAATTATATAAAATGCTTTTGGTTTCTGTCATTAAAATGACCATATTCACATGTCCAGATATTAACATGAATGGCACATATGCCAGATAAAATATAAAATGTTCTGAAATACATGAAAATCCAGAGACAAAGTATGCTCTCAAGAGAATAAAATAGTCATTAAAACAGAATTGACCCATTGATGCTAAATCGGTTCAAGAACTGTCTAAACTACATTCAAAGTCTCCTATTTTTCAGTCTCTGCTTTTGGAAGGCAAGAACTCTCACCATATGCCTGTGATAGGAAAGCACAAATCGTGAAGGCTGTTCTCAAAGACTTGCAAAATTTACAAAGATTTTGTGACTTCCTGACTCACTGAGAGCTGTAAATAGATAGAGCTTATTTTAAGGCAATTCAACATTAGTTCTCTTGATACCAGGCGAATAAATAAATCAGAGCAAATGGACATGAAAATAATTTGATTACTTTCCCTTTCTGAATCTTAAAACACACATCCTTCAGGTGATTCAAGTTTTAGATAAAGACTTAGAAAAAGGGTTTTCTTATCTGAACTATTCCTGGGTGACACACAATAGGAGTCAGCCCTCCTCTTCACACCCTTTCTCTGGGATTCTTAGGTCATTCCCACAGTGTCCAGTCCGTGATGACCCCCAGCCTGGTAACACAGATCTATCCCTAGTCCTGACCTCTTTTCTGAGCACCAGTCCTGACTTCTCCAACCAGAGTCCACAGATGACTTCATCTCAGGCATGTCCAAACCAAACTCATTTTTGTCCACTCAAACCTCTTCCTTTGAGCCCCCTCTCTGGGAATGGCTTCACAATGTATGCAGAAAATCACATTAAAATCTTTAGAGGCATCCTAGACTCTTCTTTCTCTCTCTCTCACCACTGCCAATATCATGCCATCTCTACTTCTTAATGGTCTTTGGAAATCATTCCCTTTCTCCCACCCCTAGTGTCACTCTTAGTTCAGGTTTGTCCTCATTTCTCCTGGGAAGTAGTATAATGGACCTCTAACTGGCCTCCAAACTTGCAGTCTCACACATTCTTGGTTATCTTCTACAGTGAGTCAGGGAGATTTCTGTAAAATACAAATGCAACCATATCATTTCCTTTTTTAAATCCTTAGGTTGGTTTGCTATAAATAAATCCAAATTCCTTATCTCAGCATTTGAAGTTCTTCATGTTCTAGCCTCTTTCGAACCTTTGCAGTTTCAACTCAAACACTCCATAGACCACATGCTGTGTTTCACTGTGTTCCTTTTAATCCCAAGAACTTGGCAGATTTTGTTTTTCTACCTAGAAAATTCCTGCTCATCTTTCAAAGCAGTTCAAATATCGTCTTTTCTGGAAAGATATTCCTAACATTACTATGTGGAATCAAATGTTATTCCCTCTGATACCCACTCCTATCTACTTTTTCACTTACTATTAGGGTGTTTATCTACTTTTTCACTTATTATTAGTGTGTTTATGTCTACCCTTTTCATCGGCTACTTGGAGCTGCTTGAAAACCTCACAGAAGGCATGGAGTACATTCCTCTGGTAAGGCTTTGTATTCCATTTCAAGCTTAAATTTTAGCTATGTTTTAGGTATAGTTTTCCCCCAAATAGTTAATAATATTGAGTTGCCACATAGCTACACAAAGAATGTGTATGGTTTTTTGGATGCCTGATTATATACGGAGAAGCTGATCTGATCCTCTTCCTCAAGAAGCCTAATGATCTGGAGATTTCCAGGAGTGGACCAGAAGCATATACCCCATGACAAAGGTTTTCTAGTGAACTCCACCTCAAAATTATGCAGATTTGAAATTCAGTAATATCATAGTCCTCAAATTTCCTTTTGGACAAGAAAGAATGAATGAACTTCAGAAATCAGGCAATTCAACAGGAGTAATGTCAAATAGTGACATTACTCCTCTCTGCTGTTTTCAGTTGTTTTCCATTCTTTCGTTCAACACACACACACACACACACACACACACACACACACACACCATGAGTTCCCACTCTCATGGAGTATTCAAATTTTTAGGAAAGATATGAAGCAGAAGTAGTTGCTCTAAAGTTGTGGTTCTCAAAGAGGGTAACTTTGCCTCCAAGAGATATTTGACAATGTCTGGAGCCATTTTTAATTGTTACAGCTTGCATTTAGTGAGTTGAGATCAGGAATGCTACTTATAATACACAGGACAGCTCCCTACAACAAAGAATTATGTAGTCCAGAAGGTGAATAGTGCCAAGATTGGGAAACACTGTTCTATAGGAAGAATACTCAGAACTACAATAGCATATTAGAAAATAAATCTGACCAAGAGCAAGGGCTTGGGAGAGGCTTTCTTGAGAGTGATGGATGCTTGAGACCTAGAAGGAGATAAAGGGGCTGAGTAGGTGGGTGGTGTTGGAAGGAGACAAGCAATGGTGTTGTAGACAACCATAGGTACTAAGTTCCTGGGGTGCAGGTCTCATCAAGTGACAGACGGGTATGGCTGAAGTGCCAAAAGTAGTAAATGTTGAACTTATAAAGATAGCCAATGTCAACTGTTCCATGCGTATAAGTTTAGGATTTTGTTCTCTATCCTAGAGCAGTGAAAGGCCATCAGAGGGTTCCTAAGGAAAGAGACTGGTTATTAAATGATTAAACTGAATTTAGAAAAGATCTCTCTGGCTACAGGGTAGAGAAGATCTTGAAGAAGCTGGATGAATACAGGACGTTAGTATAAACATGCAGGGAAGAGATGATGGTATCTTCCGCCAGGATGGTAGCAGCAGAGATGGAGAAAAGTGTGTCCACTTGACGGAATTCACGGTGGGCTGGCTATGAGGGGAAGGGGAGTGTCAAAGACAACGTGGTGGTTCTAACATACTCTTTGTCTCTGATGGAGGGCGGTGGCAGGAAAAAGTGGGAGAGATTAAGTTTGGCAGAAGGAGATCCAGAGCTGGTTTTAAACATGCTGACGTATTGAGATACAAGCTGAAATATCAATCAGGCAGCTGGGACTATGGATCCAGAGTGCAGAGGCAATGTCTGAGGTTGCGTAGGAAGACAAAATAGGAAAAGAAAGGATTTAGGGTTCAGCTGAACTCCAGCTGTCTCTGCTATTTACACATGAATCTCATCTGCTGTCTGTTTTTGTTACATTTGCCTCATGCAGTCACGGCTTTCAGCTTATTTCCCATATTTATCTTGATGGTGAGCCACTAGAGTTTGCCTTCTGCATTGTTGGTTCATTTGTTGTTGCCTAACTGTTCATTTACTTTCAGGAAAGCATTTCTCTGTTTGCTTATTTGTGTCAAAACAAAAAAAACAAAAAAACCCTAAACCTCCTTTCTAGTTTGTACAGCTTTTAGTGTCTTAGTCACTTCATGCTGCTAATGCCAGAGTTGATTAATCAATGGCTTTCCTCCAAATCTGACCTCTTTCAGAATCTGCTTTCACATGTGTGTCCTCTCTACATTCACAGACATTCAAAAGTAAAATTTCCTTTTGGTTATTTTGCGGTCTGGGGTAAACATCTCAGGAATTTCATTTCATTGAGTGAATTGTGACCAGTTCAAATGGCCCCTTCTCTCTCCTTGTGCTCCACTGTCTCTAAAAGTCACTGCCCACAGAAACACATTTCCCCTTGGCTTTATTTCATGGAAGCCAAAAGGATAGAGTAAATATGATTTCTAAAAGTTTCAGTGCCTATGTGATTGCGAAAAGCATAAGATTAAATAAAGAAAGGTCTCATTTCTGCTTCCCCAGATGAGAAGAATTGTTTTTAGGTGTGACCTCCAGCCATAGAAGAGGACACAAAGGATCATTTTCAAGGTCCTAAGTCCACAGTTCCCAACCCTAGAGGTAAATGCGAAACAACTATGACAATTTAAAAAATAAATGTGCTTGGAGACCCCATTCCAAAAAACTTATTCCTAAAATCTGAGCAGGAGTACCTTCATCCAGATTTTAAAAGGCTACACAAGGCATTCTGAAATTGTCTAATAGATTTAACTGACACCCAGCCAATCCAAGCACGAGACTTCACTGGAGATGGGAATCACCCACCAGCAGTAAGCATGTAGTAACAGTGCCTAAATAGGCCAGCCAGGGCCTGGCAGTCTGGCGGAGGAGAATCGTGGAATGAATTACAAAGGAGAAAGGCCAAACCCCAAGTCACAAGAGTCAGAAACAGCAAAACTATTTATCTTGGCACCGCCAGCACATACTTTTCTAATCACTAACTGAATCAGGTGTAGAGACACCTTTAAATAAAAGCAAGTAGCCAGAGCTCAGCAGCAGATCCACGGATTTAGTGAAGCATCTGTGTGTGGTGTGTGCTAAGTTGAGGGGGTTATGTTGAATAAGAAGAAAATATTCTAGATATAAAATGAGTGCAGAAGCTCAGAGATGGAAGATGAGTAAACAGTAAATATGGACGATAAGATTTCCTATAATAATTATGTATTAAATTTCTACTGCCACAGGCCAAGAAAGGTTACAGCCTTTCCTATTTGTTTTAAGCTTCTCTGCTATTATTATTCACCTTACTTCCCTGTCCTTACTAGTTTTCCTAAGGAAAATGAGGCCAAATGTTTTAGAAATGAGACCATGAGTCCTACCTTTAATCTATTTTAAATTTGTGTCTTACGGCTAAAAATTGACTGCATTACTGAAATGTCAAAAGTGATTCTATCTGAATATTATCATCTGAAATAGAAAATTACATATACCCTTAAGAGCCCTTGGCAGGCTTATAGAGTATTTACTTAAATTTAGTAATATTTTATGCGGAAATAATAAAATAAACTGGGAAGTCATTAGAATAGGTAAACAACCTTTAAAGATATTTTAATTTCTCCAAAATCCTGCACATTTCCAGGATCTTGACAAATAAGAAATTATCACTTTATTAATAAGCATTATAAAGATAATTTAAGTCTCACCGACTTTACAAAACAAAAGAAGGGTGAGAAACAGAGTCAGTGAGAATCCTACTTCTCCTGAACTTAAACTTTTTCTCATGAAAACCTTGCTTTCTTGCAAATGAAACAAATGTCCCCCCTTTCAGATGTATTTCCTAGGTACTGTTGGTCGGGTGCTACCCTGGATAATTAAAAGGGAAAATGGAAATCCATGCTTTTCTCCCGCAAATATCAATTAGCAAGTCAATTACTGAAGGTGTTATTGAGGCCCTGTTTTCTCTCTTACTGGTGATGGCAAAGGAACCCAGCTCAAAGCACAGTCAAGAGCATGTCTTTTCTTAAGAGTCCAACGCTACCTCTCAGGGGTACACAGAGCTGGGCCCAGCCCAAAGCTCACCAAGGCTCAGCAAGCATTCCATCCATTTCTCTTTTGTGATCTGTACCGAGAGACAAGAGAGAAAATCTGGAGGAAGTGTTCAGATTCAACAGTGTAGCCCCAGAGAAATGCATCATTTTGAAATACTGCAGACAGGAAAACCTACCAAGAACAGGTTCACCTTCTGCTCCTAGAAGGGGAGAAGAGTATGGCTTTTACAGATGTGGAAGAAGAAAACAAGACAGAACTTTGGTTTCATGGCAGCTCATCTCTAATAATCTCCAATGCAAAGGAAAAACAGCTAACTCCCTGTCATGGTTGCCAGTCCAGTCCCTGAGAGCCCTATGGTTCTATCTGGTGAACAGAGAAAGCCAAATGTAAATATAAGGAAGGGGGACAAATGAGCTCTGCAGCCAAAACGGCCCCTGACCTTGAGTTGAGGAACACTGACATAGGAAAGCAGAAGAGTCTTCCAAATACATGGGAGACACACACTGCACTCTAGCTGAGCAAGATCCACCCTCTAATATTCTAACAAAGTTAAAGTGAATATGAATGAGCAGTGGCCCAAGAACTCATGGGCCAAATGAAATTCTGTCTCAGTAGAGTAAAAATTTTAATAAATTGAACATTATGATCCAAAGCAGCCAAGCCTTGCTTCTCCAGGCCTGCAGAACCTAGAACCTGGCAGTGGACCTAGGCTCCTAGCAGCTATGTTCGAAATGCAGACTGAGGCCTAGCTGTCCTGCCTCTTTGCTCAACTACCAGCCTGTAAAAAATTGTTTTGAAATTTTAAGTTCAGGATCTGAAGGGACTGGTGTATCACAAAGAGAACAGCAGGTCAAGAAACTAGCAAATGCTCCAAATTAGAAGCAGCATTGTAGCTAACAGAAGTGGACTGTATGGTGGAATTAAAGGATGCCAAGGTGACCTTTTAGCCAAAATGAATGCAGGCATCCTGATTTTTGTCTGAAATTCCAGCACTATACATTCACTCATTTGGGTCTAGGCTATTAAGTATATTTGAGTTCCTTATGAAAAGACATAAGGAACTGGAAGGCATGGAACTGATGAGCCAGGCACCAAGAGACAGAAAGACAGGGACAGAAACCGAACCAGACAAGTGGTGTATTTTAAGTGACAGCCAACGTTTTCAGTAAAGGGCCAGATAGTAAATATTTTAGGCTTTCCAGACCATACCACCTCCATCACTACTCAATTCTGCCACTATAGTGTGAAATCAGCCAGGGACAACATGTAGATAAGTGAGTGTGGCTGTATTCCAATAAAACTTTATTTATGGACACTGAAATGTGAATTCCATACAATTTCCACGTCATGAAACAGTCTTCTGATTTTCTTTTTGAAATAGTCAGCAGGTCATAGTTTACTGATCCCTGCTGCCTTAGGAAATACAACTCAGAAAGTAAATCTTCCCCACTTCAGTTTTAACTGGGATAGGTCCAACTGTAACTAGATACAGGGCTTCTGTGCTAGAAATGGCTCATGATGCCACATAACTATAATACTCCCACCAAAGTCTTATAAAATATGTTCTTCTCACTGAATTTGGAAGATGTTGCTTATTTAATTATGAGTAAAAAGCAGTTTTCATTATGACCTCAGGAGTATCCTTAAGCATTATTTTCTCCATTTGTAACTGATGATACTAATTACTGTTATTTCTCTCCCTCCTGGGATTGTCCTTAAATTAATTAATGGTCACACATATTAACGTTTTAAATGTAGTAAGAAACTTGGAGAGAGAAAACTTTTTTTTTTGTCTTTTTGCGTTTTCTAGGGCTGCTCTCATGGCATATGGAGACTGTATGGTGGAATTAAAGGATGCCAAGGTGACCTTTTAGCCAAGGTTCCCAGGCTAGGGGTCGAATTGGAGCCATAGCCACTGGCCTACGCCAGAGCCACAGCAATGCGGGATCCGAGCCGCGTCTGCGACCTACATCACAGCTCACGGCAATGCCGGATCCTTAACCCACTGAGCAAGGCCAGGCATCGAACCCGCAACCTCATGGTTCCTAGTCGGATTCGTTAACCACTGTGCCACGACGGGAACTCCCGAGAAAACATTTTGTAAGTCCACTTAAGAAAAAAACAAATGGACATAAAGCAAAATATCTGTAATTTTCTTAAATGACAACCCTTTGGTTAACATAACCATCTATGCTAACACTTTGTATCTTCTCAAACTTCTGACTTTTCTTTCCTTTCAGCAGAACTTCAGAGAACCATCTGTGCTTTCCTTTTTGATTGGGGCTCTTAGCAGTCCTTCTATGTGCACGCCCCCGTCCTTCCCCTACAGGGGCTGTGCCAAACTTGCCACAGTAGCCTCAACTCTCTACCCCATTCTCTTTGAGAACACTCAGTAAATGACCTTATTCCAAAACCTGGACGGAAAGTTCAAGATAGAAGTTCTTTAACTTTGTTGCCTTGAATTATTGACATCTGCCTCATAAACATCACCATTTCTCTAGTTTCAGATCTAATTAACATCTTCTGTCCAAAAGTTCCTGTTGTGGCTCAGAGATTAAGAACCCAATACAGTGTCCGTGAGGATGTGGTCCTGATCAGTGGGTTAAGGATCCAGAGTTGCTGTGAGCTGCGGTGTAGGTCACAGATGCAGGATCTGGTATTGCTGTGGCCGTGGCATGGGCCTGCAGCTGCAAGCTCAGTTGGACCCTTGGCTCGGGAACTTCCATATGCTACAGATGTGGCCCTAAAAAGAAAAAGAAAAAAAAAAAAAAAAGATCTTCTGGGAGTTCCCCTCGTGGCGCAGTGGTTAACGAATCCGACTAGGAACCATGAGGTTTCGGGTTCGGTCCCTGCCCTTGCTCAGTGGGTTAAGGATCCGGCGTTGCCGTGAGCTGTGGTGTGGGTTGCAGACGCGGCTCGGATCCCGTTTTGCTGTGGCTCTGGCGTAGGCCAGTGGCTACAGCTCCGATTAGCCTGGGAACCTCCATATGCCACGGGAGTGACCCAAAGAAATAGCAAAAAAAGACAAAAAAAAAAAACAACTTCTGTCCAAAGTGATTATCTCCCCCTGCACTCTGGATCCTGTTCCTCTCTGTTCTTGGGGGTCCCTGCTCCATGTTCTCCTATATTTTTAAGCTGCTCTTCCCTTCTTTCTCTAGCAGTGTATAAATATGTTCCCATCTTCAGAGATAAAACTCCCTCAACCCTGAGTCTCCTCTTTGGCCATTTAGTCACAGCCTCCTTCTACTTACCTTAGAGCCAAGCTTCTTCAAAGAATGCTATGCATTTCTATTCTCTTCTTTTCCATCTCCGATCCTTCTGAGTCCACTATAATCTGACTTCTCAGAAACTGCCCAGGGAAAAGTTTTAAGTAACTAAATAATCATCAAATCTATACAGTTCTTTTCATCTGGGGTTTATTGAAAACGCTGTAAGAGAGTGACCTAATACTGTATTTTTCTATAGGACTAAACGATTGTTCTTAGACCATTAAATGCAATCTCAACCAAAATCCCAACAGTATTTTGCATTGAGTTTGACAAGCTTTCCCTGAATGTTAAATATAGAAGAGTGGAGACTAAAAAAATATCCAAAAGATTTTAAAGATTAAGACTACCAGCTACCAAACACTCAAGTCCCAGTAAAATTACAATAATTAAAACCGTGTGACATGGGTGTAGCAATAAACTATTTTAGACTTCATTTTTCTTCATGACTCTATGGTACCTGCTCCTGTTAACAACTCCAACTCTTTTGAGTCCCTCTCTCTGTTTCTATAAAATTCCTCTACTGACGTTGGCTCATAACTCTCAATCCTCTGCTCCCTTTCATCCTCTCTTTTCTCCTATCTATGCCAAAGATGCTGGCTCAAATGTCTCCTATTCTCACTGTAGACATTCCCCTGGGAAAGCTCAGAATGTGTCATGGTTTTAAACTCTCATGGTCCAGTCAGCACTATTTTTCTGCTCCCTTTCCCAAAGAAGATTCCTGGAAGTTTCGGGTACCTGTGCTTCCTCTGCTTCCTCAATCATTACAGAAAAGTACACTGCTGAGGGTGCCAGTGAACTCGGTTGCCAAATCCACTGCCATACTTTTCCCTCTCACATTATTCTATCATTCTGCAGTCCCTCCACCCCCAACTTGGCCACTCTCTCCTGCTTTTGGATTCCGTCTTCTGGATTCTGTAATATGACTCTGATCTAGCGTTCCTCCCTTCTCTTTGGCTACTCCTCAATTATTCAAAAAGGGTTCTTGGCATTTTACTTTTCTTCCAAGTTTTAAAGAGTTCAGTCCTGAGCATTCTCTTCTTTTTCCTCTTTGCACATTTCTTAAGTGGGTAATTTCACTTTCACAACTTTAAACTCCTGTCTCACTGCTTATAATTCCTAATTTTTAGCTTTAGCCTAAACTCCTGCACCTCAACTTTCAACTCATATATCAACCTGCCCACCTGACAGCTCCACTTTGACTCCTCACAAGTGGTAAACCATCAGGGTTGCCAGACAAATAATGCATAGAAACAAAAAAATACTGTTTTAGTGTTACTTGGAAATATTTGTCAAAGACATATGAAATATTATTCATTGTCAATCTAAAATTCAAATTGAATTTGGCATCCTGTTTTTATGTGCTAAATTGAAAACTCTAGTTGAACTAATGTCCAACATGGAACTTTGATTTTTCCTTCCACCACCCTTCAAACCAGTCTCTGCAGTGTTTCACATTTTCTTATATTTAGCAGATAGAACCTCTCTTCACCCAGTTCCTGAGGCTATACCCCTGAGAAGATTACATTTGATTTTTCTTTTCCTTTCACCTCTCATATCAAATTCATTGGTAGGTCCCATCAATTCTACCTCCAAATGTATCTCAAATTTAGCCTTTTTGCTTCCCTACTTTCCGGGGCTGTCATTATCTCTCACCTAGTCCAACTCAACTGACCTCTTATCATTTTCCCCTACCTTTACACTTGTCCATTACTAATTTATTCTCTGGAGAGCAGCTAAAAAAATTGAGTTTAATAACTACATGAGATCATTTATCCCCCCTGCTTCAAATCCTTCAGTGGCTTCTGAATTACACTTCAAATAAAACAGAACTCTTTAGTCTGCCCTTCAGAACTCTGGGTGAGGGCGCCAGACTCTCCCTGAGCTCATCCCTCCCCACCCCCACTCGGCTCCCACATGCATGCTGGGATACTTCAAGTGTCTGCTCCTTCAGTTCTGGGACAGGTCAAGCTTCTGCCCACCTTGGCACCTGTTCTCTACCTCCTGGTTATCCTGGAGACCTCAGGTTAAATGACACTGCTTCAGAGAAGTCCTTCGAAACAGCCCATCTAAACAGAGAACCCCCAACCCTGTTACTCTTTGCCAGCCCTCTCCCCTTCCTCATTTTACTCTCTTTCCTTCATAGCTCTTATCAGCACTGGTATTTATTTACTCACTTAGCTTTACCCTAGAAGATTATGAACTCTGAACACAGGATCGCAGATCATTCCTATATGGTTCACTATCCATAAACAATGGCTGGGGAACTTAATGCACCTGCGATAACACAGAGTAAATGACTGAATGACTTATAAATGTTCTAAGGTGCCAGACCCATATGTTTAACATCATTTGCCAACTCAACTGCTTATCTCAAAAGCCTGTAGGATAAACTCCAAAATGCTTAGGCTTTTCGGGATTTATATTGAAATATTTCAGTTTCTCTGAATGTGCCCTGGGCTCTCGAATGTCTCTGCATATATATGTGTCTCTCTGCCTAGCCTGTCCTTTTACCTATCAGTCTGACCAGTGAAATTCATTTTTCAAGATTCTCTCGTATGACACTTCTTCGAAGTCTTCTCAAACCACCCTTAAATACTCTTATTTTATGCTGTCATAGTCTGTATACACCCCTATTAATAGCTACTTTCACTGAGCACTTCCACAGGTCATGAATTGTAATACATTTCTAAGCATCCCGCACATTTTAATTTTTACCACAACCCTATGAGATTTACTAAGAGATTCATTATTATTAGGATTTATTATTCTTATCTCCATATTACAGAAAAGGAAACTGAGTCAAAGAGAGGCTGGCAACTTAATCTATGATTTAGGAGTTCTTTTGTGTGAGGCCAGCAGACTTTAGAGTCTCAGGACCTTAATCACTATTCCTTAGTGCCAAGTTCTCCAGTACAAGTTGTGATATACCTTATATTCATTTCTCCATTAGACTGTGAGCCTTTTATGGGCAAGCCAGTATCAAAATTATTTTTTTAAATCCAGCTAAATAATCATGAACAAGTAGTTAATGAAGCATTAGTTTGAAATTATGCAAAGCATTTTGCTTACATGATATTTGGGTTTTAAAAATGAAGATCTAAGGAATTTAGAAAAGACAGATTACTCTCTCACAATATTTTTCAACTAGCAAGCAATCCAGTATACTAGCACATTAATTTTTAAAGTTATTTTTAGCATACTTAGTATGTAACTGGCTTTACCATTCAAATAAGCATAAGTAAATGTAAGTAGATCAAAAGAGGAATGAGGGAGTTCCCTTGTGGCTCTGCAGGTTACAGATCTGATATTGTCACTGCTGTGCCTCCATTTACTGCTGGGGGTTAAATCCCTGGCCCAGGAACTTCCACATGCTATGCACATAGCCCAGGAAAAAAAAGGGGGCGTATGGGGCTTTGGTAGTCATTAAAAATTTTATGTCTCTTAATACATACACATCTATGTAATAATCACGCTAGTTGTTCTTCATAACTCATAGTCAGTACTGCTGCCACCAGATGGAGTAGGAGGTTACTGAAATGATATTTCTTAAGAAGCACAGAAAGTAAGAAATCTCTTCAGCTAAACTATTTTCCTCTACTCTCCTGCTTCTCCCCATATGTACCCTTACCACCACCCTGACATTCATATACATTCACACACACACCCTTAAACCATTAAATATGAGTTATTCCTTAGGTTGGGCATTAAAGGATGCCAACAAATGCAAAACTGTGTAGTAACACAAATGAGCAGAGACAAGGAACACATAAAGCTTTTTAAATGGTAACACACAAGAATTTAATTAATTCAGCTAACTAGTAGGCAACTAGCGAAATAAAGCATAGGACATGTAAAGTTTTGATGTGGCCTAAGGGAATTGAGGAAAAAAAGAATGCATGCAGGCCTTATCACAATGGGGCCTGAGTTGGAGAAGTCTATTTTTTAGAATTCAAGATAAAATTGTAACCACAGGACAGATAGTATAGCACAGTAGTTAAGAGCTACGAGTTATAAAGTAAAACAGACCTGAATTATTAATCCTAGATTCCCCAGGTAGCAATGGATGGGTTTCTTAAATTCTTTATGCTTTGGCTTATTCAAATATAAAATGAGGATAGTAACAACTTCCCTGGTGGCTGTAAGAATTCTGTAACTCCAAAGTCACAACCTATCATTTTATATTTTATTTTAATCACAGCACTTACTAGCCACCTGGTACATTCTTTCTTTATTTTTATCGCCTGTCCTTACCAGTCCTACACTGGAATATCAACTCCTTAAAGCCACAGATGTTATCTGGTCCTGTTCATCACTGTATTGCCAGTACCGGTCATAGTTCCAAGTACTCAACAGATGCTCAGTAGATGGATGATGAATGGAAAGAAGGAATGGAGGGAGCCAGGCACAGAGGGATAGCATGAGAGGAAAAGGTGAGAGGGGAGGAGGAAAAATGGAGAGTGCTAAAACAAAACTTCAGTATATGCTGGATATGTGCTGGCAAAGGCTGATTAAATAACTATGTTAAAATCATTTTCTCCCATCATTTAGTATTCTATAAGATCCACTTTTATAGACTACATATTTAAATGCATGGATGACCTAATCCAATTTTGAACATTTAATTGTTCACAGTTGGTTTGTACTATAAACAGTGCTATAATAAAAATACATACAGATATGAATATATTTGTCTTTGTGCATGTATATGATTTCTTTTGTACAGACTTCTAGAATTGAAACTACTGTGCATTTTTACGTTTATGACATGTAATTCTGAATTGTATCCCAAAGTTTCTACCAATTCGCACAACCATTAGGTGTGTATGGGAGCACCCAGGTCCAAACATCTTCACCAACACAGAGAATTATTATTGGTATAAAAGTATGTGTCCTTTTTTAACCTGTTTTGTAATTACTTGTGAATATAGAGAAAGCATTTTTATTTTATGGTTGTTTTACAAATTGCTGATGAATATTTTTTGCCTATTTTTCTATTGTATATTTTTCTATTTCTTACTGACTCCAAAGAGGGCTTTATCTGTTTTAGAGTAGGAGTGTTAATTCTTTACCAAAAACACTTTTTTTCCAATTTGTCTTTTGATTTTAATTGTTTAAATATTATACTTAGTTCAAAGCTCAATTCAAAAACATAGTGATCAGAAAAAGTATTCATTCCTTATTTCTAATAAAAATATCTTTAAGGAAAGGTAACCTAAAAATGAGTTCAATAATTTCCACAGTAACAAGAGGAAGGAAAGATCTGAAACTCTAAAACTGAGCTGGGAGACTAAGCTCTACTCAGAGCTCATAAAGTATTTTCTTGTTAACGAAATACATTGGGGAATGCATGTTGTAGGCTGGGATGAAGACCATAATTTTTTTAAGATCAATTTTTTTTCTGACACTTTTACTGATACACACCACACATATTTGTCAGAAGAAAAGTAAAAATGAGTATGAGTTGAAAGCATTAACATTTTATTTGAAATACACTTGCTTTTAATTATTTAAAGAAAAGCACCTGTCAAAATACATTTCAGAGTGTGACAAGTTCAAACTACTTGAGAACTGGCTATTAAATTATGGAATAGGATAACACCTAGTAAATCCATTATATCTTAGACAGATATAGCAGTTCATCATTGGTAGAAACCATGAATTTTGATATAATTCTTTAAGAAGTGGGCTATCCCTAGACAAAAGTGGCATGACCATGTTTATCACAAAGGCTCTCCAACATCCTACATGGGTAGTTTTTTGCATTTTTTTTCCTTTTCTCTTTTCTTCTATTTAGACCACACCTGTGGCATGTGGAAGTCCCTGGGCTAGGGACGGAATCTTAGACGCAGCTACAACCTATGTCACAGCTGCGGCAATGCTGGATCCTTAACCCACTGTGCCATAGCAGGAACTCCAGTAGTTTTCCTTCCTTTAATTGTTCCCTGAGCCTGAAACTCCTTCAAGGAGTGGCAAATATGTGGGACGCATGTCATCAGTTTCCGGGCTAATACCCATGGCTACTAAAGTTAGCCAAAAGCAATCACTTTTCAGAATAAATCTATTTGCTGTCTTGGAACCCTTTTTCACACAGTGCTCCAACAGACTGATGAGGGGTGGCAATCATGTTTTAGCTCAAGTTCCACTCATCATTAGAATAATGACTAATCCTACTTAAACAGTATTTGTATTTTAAATAGGAAGCCTTTAAAGGCTGGAAATCTTTCAAGACCAAAATGTATGAGGCCCTAACACTTTGGGCATTAATGCTTGGAAAAGGGATGCTTAGCTTCTTTGATCACGCATTGTGCTGCACCTAATTGTAACGCTGAGGCTGGACCTTTTCAGGCTTCTTATGTTCTAGAGAAGACCAAATGAAAGTTAATTCAGAAAGCATGATGGTGCTTCTCTAACTTTCATGCCCAGCACTTCAAGTTTCTTCAGATATATGTTTAAATATATTTCTCAGAAAGAAAAAACTTTGCAAATAATATGAGGTATCATGTTACAAAATCAAATATTTCATTACAAACGACATAACTTTTACTTAATTCTTGTCTTCTTACCCCCTGTAAGAACAAAAGCATAGAATTTAAAGTTGTGATACTTCCTCCTTTAGTAACTCTTGGAATGGTCCAAAAATCCCTTCAATGAGTGAGTCCTTACATACATATAAGGTCAAAAAAAAAAAATTTCACCTCACATTAGTTAGTATGATAAGGTCCCTATTTGTAATTCAATAACCCCCTGAAGTGCTTACTGCATTAATCAGGCTTGATTTTAGAGCACATACACTATTGTTGCTGATTTCCAAGCTCTTGGGTATCCTTATTTTACCTAAGATAAAAGTCAGTTAGACTAAGTGGCTTGCTGATTCAGTACATATCTATGTAAACTTAGGGTCACACAATTAGAAAATGAAAGCACTAGGATTTTTAACTCCAGTTTGTTGACCCCCCAAAACCTTTATAAATAAAGAGATACAACATAAGGAACAACTGTATAGAGATTAGAAACAGTTGCTGGATTTTAGAATATCATGCAAGTAGGGGACAGCAGCTTAGTGCTAAAAACTAAGAGTGAAATAGAAGAGACAAGAAATCATTGCTACAAATTGACTCTAATAAAATGCAGTCTTTAAATCTGTGGGAAAAAAAAAAGAAATAGAAGAGACAAACTTAGTTTCTCAAATTATCAAAGAAACACTTAAAACATAGCACAGTGAGAATTTTTTTTAAAAAAAATCCTAGAGCCCCAATTTATACTTTATGGGAAGTCCTAAAAGAGAAGCCTAGAAGAACTAGATAGAAGAGATAATATAAGAACTAACATACATGAGATTCCTAATATCAGAAGAAAGCTCAGTCTGAAATTTGAGACTATGGATCAAAATTTTTGCAAATGCCTGAAGAGACAATCCTATCATGGTGGTAAAAGTAAAAAAAGAAGTCAATAAGCATTCAGATGGGAAATTTTGTTCCATAAAAGACAAAAAGTGGGCAATCCTGTCCAAAGTATTCAATTCTAAAAGACAAATGAAGCAGCAATAACAGAGCTCTGAAAGAAAAAGACGGTAACCTCCAGATTTTGCCCCTAGCCAAGGTGTTGTCATGTAAAAGCCATATTTGGTGAGTGGAGGATCAGATATAACATAGATACAAAACTACCCTTTTCTGAACAAACTTTTTGAAAATACAAGTATTTAATAATGAGAAAAGATTAGTCAAAAGTCAGAACTCAAAGGCAAAAAAAAAAAAAATCACAGTTGGAAGGGTCATACGATGAGCAACTAAACCAAAAAAAATCTAGGAAGAAGACTAAATGATAAATTTAAATGTAGTTAGAGTCAAAATATATTAAAGAACTGCTTTCCCTTTGAAACTAATGATGACTCTTATTGGAAGTTGGTGGATGGAGTTCCCATCGTGGCTCAGCGGTAATGAACCTGACTAGGATCCATGGGGATGTGGGTATGATCCCTGGCCCTTGCTCAGTGGGTTAGTGATCCCACATTGCCTTAAGCTGTGGTACAGGTTGCAGACAAAGCTCAGATCCTGTGTTGCTGTAGCTGAGCACCTGCAGCTCTGATTCAACCCCTAGTGCCTGGGAACTTCCATATGCCATGGGTGCGGCCCTAAAAAGCCAAAAAAAAAAGTGGAAATTAATCATAGGTTAAATTTTTAAAAAATGGGAAGGGGGAGATGAGAAAAATAAAAGAAGTACTAAATTTCTCATTCATATTCAACCAAAGGAAATGAAGGTAAATTAGACTTTATCAAAATAAATGTTGGGGCATCAAAGGATACTATCAAGAGAGTAAAAAACAATCCATAAGATGGGGAAAAAAATATTTGCAAATCATCTATGTGACAAGTTTACTATTCAGAAAATACAAAGAACTCCTACAACTCAGCAATGAACAACTGATTCAAAAGTGAGCAAAAGACTTGAATATACATTTCTGCAAAGAAGATATACCAATAAGCACATGAAAAGATGCTCAACTACCACTAAGCTTTAGGAAAATGAAAATCAAAACCACAAGGAGACACCACTTCACATTCATTAGACTGGCTATTTTTTAAAAAAACAAAAACAGGAAATAAGTGTTGGTGAGGATATGAAGGAACTGGAACCCTCAGGCATTGCTGGTGAAAATATAAAATGATCTGGCCTCTGCGGAAAACAGCTCTGTAGTTCCTCAAAAAGTTAAACGCAGGATGATCATGTGATTCAGCACTTCTACTCCTAAGTTATATCCAAATGACCAAAATCAGGGACTCAGCCAAATAATTACACACCAATGTTTACAACAGCATTATTTACAATGACCAAAAGGTGGAGACAACCAAATGTCCTTCGACAGACAAAGAGATAAACAAAATGTGGTAAATACACAAAATGGAATATTATTCATCAACTACAAGAAATGGAGTCCTGGTACCTACTACAGAAATAAACCTATAAAACATTATACTAGGTGAAATAAGCCAAATACAAAAGGACAGTGTAAAATTCCACTTCTATGAAATTTGTAGACAGTACGGAGAATAAAGGTTACCGTGGGTGAGGGGAATGGGGAGTTGTTTAATGATGACAGAATTTGGGGTGATGAATAAGTTCTGGAAATGAACAGTGGGGATGTTGCATAATGATGTGAATGTACTTAGTGTCACTTAATTGTACACTTAAAGATGGTAAAAATGGTAAATTCTTTTAATTATATTCTACCACCATAAATGTAATGTATCTCCCTTTTTAAAACCAAAATAGACATTAGAACATCATAATTAGCCTAGTTAAATTTCATTAAAAAATCAGCTACACTCTACATTAAAACACCTACTTTTCCAAACCAAAAATGAGCAGTTATAAAATCACTTGTCAATTAATTTCTAATTTGAAAAAAGAACTATTATAGGACTATAAGGGAAAATACAAGCTGCAGTAGGTTCGCTTTAAAGAATGACTATCACAGGAGTCCCCACCATGGTGCAGTGGGTTAAGAATCCCACTGCAGCAGCTCAGGTTGCTGTGGAGGTGCAGGTTTGACCCCTGGCCTGGCACAGTGGGTTAAAGGATCCGGCATTGCTGCAGCTATGGTGTGGGTTGAAGCTGTGGCTTAGATTCAACCCCTGGCTCGGAAACTTCCATATGCCACAGGTACAGCCATAATATTAAAACAAACTTTTATATTTATTCATGTATTTATGCTATGTATGTATGTATTTCATTTTTGGCTGCCTTGCAGCATATGGAGTTCCCAGGCCAGGGATCAGATCTGAGCCACAGTTGCCAACTAAGCTGCAGCCTCAGCAACACCAGATCCTTAATCCACTGTGCCAGGCCAGGGATCAAACCTGTGTCCCAGTGCTTCAAAGACACCACAGATTCCACTGCACCACAGCAGGAGCTCCTAAACAAATTTAAAAAAAAATAACTATCACTATTTTTTCCAAACTACTAGCTCAAACATGCTAAAATTTATTAAGAATAAGTCAAACAAAAGATTATTTTTAGAAGTGAAATAAGTTGCTCTTCCTTCCAGTGTTATCTTCTCTCTGAAATTTTCACTTGAAAATAAATTGTACTAACACTTGACATTATTAAGCTGTAAGAAATCATATAAAAACCTCAATTCAAAATAGCTAATAAAAAAGATGTGACTTGTCATAATATTTGGTTAAAAAATAGAAATAATTTCCAAACATTTAATATTCAGAATCTTTAAACTATTGTTTTAAAAATTGCTATTGTTGGAGTTCCCATTGTGGCTCAATAGTAGCAAACCCAACTAGTATCCATGAGGATGCATGTTCGATCCCTGGCCTCACTCAGTGGGTTAAGGATCTGATGTTGCTGTGAGCTGCAGTGTAGGCTGCAACGTTGGATCTAGTGTTGCTGTGGCTGAAGGGTAGGCCAGTAGTTGCAGCTTTGATTTGACCCCCTAGCCTGGGAACCTCCATATGCCATGGATGTGGCCTAAAAAGCAAAAACAACAACAACAAAGTTATTGTTTTAGAAGGACTTACTGGGTTCAAAATCACTCACAGTTTATTGGCAGATTTAATCTTTAATCCAGGGCACAAGGACAAATATATATAATTATTTCCCTAAATGCTTGTGCAGAGTAAAATTTAATTTAGTCTTTGTGGTACTGTATCACAAGCCTTAGCCAAAAATACAACAGAATCTAGTTTGTTTAAAATGACAAAACATTAAATTAACCTTTGACCAATGATTGTTGGTACCTAACAACTACAGAGTTGATAATTTAGGCATGAGCAAACCTCATTTAACTTAATGTTCTCATAATCAGACTAAACAATCTGGCTCCAGAGTCTGCACACTTACCCACAATATTACACTACTTCTATATTGCAACTAAGCTTTTTTTCTTTTGTCAAAACAGATGCACATTGATAGATTTGTAGTTTTTGTTCTTTCAGTTATCAGTGCGTAGATAATATAATGGGAAACTCATAAGGAAAACATCAATATTTCTCCATCAGTTTTCTGCTTCATCCAAAGAAATGTTTCAAAGACACATGAAAACTTGAAAAGGCAAAGCCAAAGTCTACAATCTCTAAACTAGAAATGGTTTATTGCTTTTACAAGTAATCCATTGCTTTTGGTAACTGAAATCAGAAGAGAAAATTTTCACCAAATGTGCATATACATATGAGATCTCTGTTCACTGACTTATTTCTTGCAAATATCTCCTCCTTATATTATGTCACATTCTGTAAAAACTGATTTTCAAAAGGGGACCATCTTAAAACTAAATGTCTAATTTATGTATTCTAACTAGTTTGTATCTATAGAAATTTCACCAAATGACATGCAAAGATAATCTATTCTCATGATAGCCCTGTAAAGCAGAATTTTATATGAATGTCCTGAGAAATTCAAAAGGTTAATAACTTTGGAAATGTTAAGAAACATCGCTCTAGCAAGAACTATCTTCAGTTTTTAAAAAGTATCCAATGTAATAGTCTACCAATTATATATCACTAACTCCATTGAGCACAGCAGTCACTAATTATTAAAATCAATTAAAATTCATAAAGAACTATGTGGTATCCACTGCATAAATGAATTACATTATGCAGAGATAATTCAGAGCAGTTTATTAAAGAGTTTTCAATTCTACCCGCTTTCCCAGTGACAGACTTTTTAAAAGCAATTAATTTTATCTAATAGTGGTTAGATATATCCCAATTCCACTTGCCTGTGACTTTATTATGTACAATTTAACATATAAAACATATTTTGTTGCAAAAGAATGACAGGTTTTGTTAAAAGAAGAGCAATTTGCCTGTTCCTACTTTTTTTGCAAATTTAAAGCCTGGTTCTAATTTGTTGAAGGCTTCTGTTTGTGAAACTGTTTATTTAAAATAACTATTAAAGTCTATAACATTAACACAATGGATACATTCTCCTAGAATCTCAACAAAGGTGTTTTTAAATGTTAATTTGTGTCTTTGTAATACATGCCATTTACAGAGAGCTGTTTTCTTTTTTTAATTCCTAATGGGAACACTTTATACCTTCAATGAGCTCTGTAATCTAAACCAGTCTCTTACAACTGTGCTGACATGAAGAGGTCATATGAATTTAGAAAAGGTGGAAACTGATTTTCTTTTCAATGGCAAAATTAAGTTTCTGAAAGCAACAGAACCACAAATTCTTACACAACACTGGCTCCATATAATCACCTGGGTAACCAGCTGAGGACAACTTCCCAGAAGGCTTCGCACTGAATATTTTGGCATTTCATCCACCCCTGACTGAGGAGCATGCAAACACTTATATTACTCTTTTATTTCTCAGAACAGAACCAAAGGACACCCTCTCTCAAAGGCCATATAAGCTCTTTGCAGGATCACTATCATCCCGAGATACTAATGCAAGACCAAATACATGGTCCTGAATAAATTCATTCTTCAAAGTATAATGTGCTCAAAAATAGCTGAGTCCTTTTACCAGCTTCAAATATGGCTAATAGAAATAAAAATGAAATATAAAAAATATCACACAGCTTTCTAATAACAATATATTGGGTACTGGCAGAGTAAGTTCTTCTAGAGGTCAGGGAGATGAGGTTAAAGAGGGCTTTAAGGCAATGAGGTACTCAAGCTTCAGGCTAAACAGGGAGAAATGTTCTGTTAAAGCAAATGTCATAATAAAGCTCTATATTTTCAATCCCTATTTCTCCTGGGAAGCTAAAGAATATAACTTTCAAACTCTAGTCTGATCCTATTATAGACATACATCTGGTTAATAGAGAAGAAACTGAGATTTGGAAAAATTCTATTTGCTCAAGAGAAGAAATCACTTCATAATAAAAAGGAAGATCATAACCAGGATACCTGGGTTTACCTTTGCTTTGCGAAAGCGGTAGACCACCAGCATGCTCACAAAGTCAAGCAGCATACACAGGGCTTGGAAGGAGATGATAGCAAGTCGCAAATACTTATCTTCCTGGACAAAGCAGGGGCTATCATCAGCGCAGTAGGGACAGCCCTCCCTGCAGGGCAGGCAGACATGGGCTTCTTCGGACACATCCTTTGCATTTCCTGCAGAATGGTGATCTGGACCCCTTCCTGAAAGTTCCAGAGAAAAGCACAGTGTCATTGCACCTCTGAAGTAGGTGAGACCAAACACAGAGTCAAAACACATCCCCACCTCTTCAATCCTCTTCCCTCTTATTAAAGACCTTTCATCAAACGTGCTAGGGGAGAGTGTTACTTTGCCCTCTCACTTGAACCAAATTCTTTTTATCTTTTTGATTAAAAAAATTGTCACTCATGGAGTTCCCGTCATGGCTCAGTGGTTATCAAATATGACTAGGAACCATGAGGTTGCGGGTTGGATCCCTGGCCTTGTTCAGTGGGTTAAGGATACAGTGTTGCTGTGAGCTGTGATGTAGGTCGCAGATGCGGCTTGGATCCCATGTTGCTGTGGCTCTGGTGTAGGCCAGTGGCTACAGCTCCAATTTGACCCCTAGCCTGGGAACCTCCATATGCCGAGGGTGCGGCCCTAGAAAGGACAAAAACAGAAAGGAAAAAAAAAAAGTCACTCAGAATAATTCAGGAAAATTAGCAAAAATAGGACTAAAACTCCTCAAAGGCAAGGAACACTTTTCTAAGTCTTTTATATCACTATCTACCACTCACCAAAGAGAAACCTGTATGGCACAAATCATATTTAATAAATACTTGTTAAAGAATTAACCAGAAGGAAGGATAAAAAAGTTGTGTCATTCTTAAACCAAGTAAATACACACAGCACTTTTGGAATTTCTTGACCTAGATGGCACAGAATCCACAATGAGTTTTTGATTGCTCCTTAATCCAGTAGGATCTCATCTACCAAGTTCATTAGGTCTAAATTAGATAAAATGGTACTTAATCAACAGTTATTTAGTGTGAAGTTGCCTAATCATAGTGTGTTTCTCGCCCGGAGTACAATCCATACTTACTGGCTATCGTACAATTTCCCCTCTGCATAGCCATAAGACATTTCCACACCACGAACTAACCATTGCTGTTGATCTTCCCTTTAATTTTAGATTCTTCTGTCTTCAGTTATCAAACTTAACTTAGCTCTGAAGCCCAAGAACTAAGAATTCTCTTTAACTGTTTGGCATGGACAAATATCCAATTAATAACATATACTTAAAAAAAAAACATAAAACCTATTTCCAACTCTGACCTCAACATGAAAGACATCAGTGAATATATAACCAGTTTAGTATATTACACAACCACACAATTCAGTATACAACACAACTCTGACTGATTGAAGAATTTGGGAAGAGCTGTTTTGGTTAACAGTATTTTGATAACACATAGTTTAACAGAAAATCTTTATTGTTTTCAACTTTAGTTGAAGGTTCATAATCTTTCTAAAGCGTATTTTTTATCTTTATTCCTTCCTTAATAAATACAATAGCAAATATAATTATTTGTTATATTTGATATATTGCTGTTTAAGAGTCTTTATTCTGTTACACAGTGAAAAGTACATGGATTTTAGTGTTCAGCAGATGTGGCTCCCATCCCTAACAGCTCTGAGACATTAGGCGACTTGCCTGACCACTTTGGGTCTTAGTTTATTTATATATGAAAGGTGATTTGCTGTGAGGATTAAAGGAAATAATGTATGTAAACATGCCTGCCTGGCTTTCTTTTCTTCTCCAAATATGGGAGATGTAAAGAGGAATTAGGAATCCACTGATGTCTTGAAGACAGGCAATGCTGCTCCCAAACAAGGAAGTTACAGGAAAGAGTTTAGATGTGAAGAGAGTCAGTGGCATGACAGGCTCCATTTCAGACATGTTAAATGTGAGGTCCAACTCACTGTCCAGAAGAAATATATAATAAGTGAGAAATAATATAAGAGTGGAGTGTGGGAGAAGAGTCAGTGTCACAGTTCTGGGAGTAGAGAAGGTAATGATTAGGAATTGCAAAGAAGAAGCAGCTAAACAGGTAGAAGTTTTTACAATATCATAGAAACTGGGATTTACTGGAACATGGTGGAATGTGATCAGAGAGGGTACCTAAGGAAAGTCTATGAGGTTTAATGAATATTGCACCCTTCACTGACTTTAAAAATAGTAGTTTCCAGAAAGTGGTAAAGACCGAAATTAGGTTGTCAGAGCTTAAGGAATAAAAATGTGATAAAATAGAATATTGTTTCAATAACTGTTCCATTGAATAAAAAAGCAAGAAAAGCTCATGGTTAATAGGAAAAATAATGGGGTCAAAAAGGGATTTTGGTTTTGTATTTTGTTTTCTTCTATTACAGGTGTGGCTATTGAGCACCTTGAATCACTTGAACCTGAAAAATTCTGCAGTGTGTTAACTGCTTTGTAGATTTGAGCTTACTGGGTTTTGTAACATATGACCCTGGCAAGCAGTGGCAGTCACATTTTATCTTCATTTGATGAGTCATTCAGTTTTATAAAAACTTCACTCACTTTTAACCAATCAAAATTTGAGAGTTCCTCTTCACTTAGAACCAAATCTATGATCCACTTCTAGTAAACATAGAAAACTTAGCCCTGACATTTTTCATGACTATTATTTCACTTTTGCCCAATTTCCTCATCTTTAGTTGTTACCATTGCATAGTATCCGTTTCTGTAAGGCACTCCAAGTCATTTGGGGATGAGGTATGAGATAGAAGGAACTAGGAGAATAGTACTGCAAGCTGTACGGCATTTGACAGAAACAAACCATTATTCAATTCAACAACTATTTTGAGTGTCGAATTATTTGTCAGGCACTATTTGAGTGGGATAAATCAGTGAACAAAACAGACAAAGGTATCTGAGATGGAAATTTATGCTTTACAGGGAGAAATAGACACAATCAATCAACATAATAAGTAAAATAATATCCTATGTTAAAACTGAGAAATGCCAACATAGCCAATATTTTATAATACCTATAAATGGAATATAGCCTTTAAAAATTATGAGTCACTATATTATACACCTGTGGCTTATATAATATTGTATAGCAACTACACTTCAATTTTAAAAAATAAACAAAGGTTGAATAATATTCCAAAAGAAAAATATGAGAAGTGCCAAGAGAAGAGATAAGTAGATCAAGATCACAGGCATTAGAGGTGCTAGGGTGGGAGCTACAATTTTAAATAAAGTGGTTAGGGTAGATCTCATTCTAAAGGTGATATCTGGGCAAACATTTGAAAGAGATATGGGAGTTAGCCATTCTGACTTGTGAGTGAAGAGAATTTCAGGCAGAGACAGCCAGGAGTACAAATGCCCTGCCTGACGTGGGAGCATAGCTGGCATATACGAGGAAGTGTAGAGGCTAGTGTGGCTGGAGCGGGATGAGCGTGGGGCAGTGCCCTTGGATAATAAAGTCAGAGAAGTAACAGGGCCAGATCATAAAGGGTGTAGTGGGCTACAGAAAAGACTTGAATTCTTCTCTCAGTAAAACAGAGAGCCAGCACAAGGTGTTGAGTAGGAGTGATATGATATGCCTCACGTTGTTAAAGGATTCCTTGGGTTGTGTAGAGAATACACTGCAGCAGGGAAGGGAAAAAGCATGGAGATTCGGGAGAAACTGCTGCAGGAACCCACAAGAGACTTGATGGTGGCTGGGACCAGAGTTTGAAAGTGAAAAGTGGCTGGATTCAGATATAGTTTGAAGGTGGAGTTGATAGAATTTTCTGATGAGTTGGCTATGGAATGAAAGAGAAAGGAAAAAAGTTAGGGGTGATTCCCAGATGTTTGGCATGAACAAGTGAATGGATGAAGTTACTATCTACCAAGATGGGGAAGAATTATGTGGGAAAGTTTCTGAGGAGATTGCAAGTTCAAACACGGCATTTCAGTGTGAGGATACCTACTAGAGACTCCAGTGATAATGTCAAGTAGGTATCTTGATATATTAAGTCTGGAATCTGGAAGAAAAGTCTGCATGGAAGATAAAAGATAAAAAGGTCATGGGAATTTAGATAGCCTTTAGAGCCAAGAGACTGGATCAGATCATCAAGGGAATGAGTGTAGACAGAGAAGACTCCTAGGGGTCTCCAATATTAATGCCACACAAAGTCCTTAATCACACAAAACTTTCCCTAGCTATGACTCATATTCTTAAACAGTACTGGAGTATTTCCTTCCACAATTGCAAACGCAAAAGGCTTTAACAAGATATTTTCTCTGGACTTAAATGTGACCCACCACTACCAAAGAGCTAAAGCTGCCATCTAGGTTTGGGTCCTCCAAAAGCAGAGCCTGAGATAATGATCTGGATACAGATAACTGATGTGGGAGGTTATTTCCAAAAACAGAAGTGAAGGATAATGTAGAGTGAGACAGGGAAGAAAAAAAGGGCAATAGAAAGTACATCATTGAGTTGGATGTCACTGAGGATAATGGGGGCTCGGTCTTCCTGGGAGTTCACTAAAACCTGCATACAACGCCCCTCGGATTTGCCTCCCCAAAGGATGGGAGGCTAGAGCAGTTATGCAGTACTGGTTAATAGTTATTCCCAGGGGACTTGAATTTCTCCACACTCCTGGACGAGGGCTGAGAAAGCTTAGTGGGCTTTAGAGGAAACCCTGAAGCAAAAAATGAAAGAAATTCTGGGGACACTTGAGGTGAGATACTCGGTAGTGAGGCACTAGGACATACTGGTCACACAGCCCACAACTATCAGCAGCTAAAATCTGAGATATGTCAAGAGTATGTGCTACAGGGCATAGACACACACACACACACACACACACACAACACACACGCTTCTAAGTTCCAAAGTCATATAGAACATATAGAATGCATCTTGAATGCTGTTCCCTAGACTTGAACATACAGACCATAACTGGACTTACAGAGGTGAGCAAGCCTAGGACTGTAACTCTAATTACATTGTTAAACTCTTTCCAACATGTTTACAAAGCAAATTCACTTTGCAGAAGTAGTTTATTATTGCCTGTGGTCCTTTTCTTTCCTTTATAATACTGCATCTTGATCCATTTGTTAGAAATAGTAGAGAATGCAATGAATTACTCCCAGTTAAAACTAGGGCACTGAAATAGTAGACCCCTCTCCCAGTACCTTTTTTTCATACAGACTAGCCAAATCGCAGTGTGATGAGACACTCTCATAAACTGGAATGAGCAAATTACCTAAATCGAGGTTCAGTGAGCTTAAGTCATCACCAAAGGGAAAACCTTAATATCACATTAGGGAGAAAAAGGCAAAACAGTTTCTCTTCACAGATTTTACCAAATTCGACAACTAATATTTGTAGAATACTGTCAAAGTCCCATAAGACATTCCACAATGTTCTAAACATTTGGGTTTAAGATCAGTTGTTTGCTCCTCTTTATAAATCATATCTGAAGATTTTAAAAAAGAATGAAAAAAATTCTTCTGCAATAAAAAAGAGCATATCCTCTGTGAAGTTTTGTGTATATTAAATGCATATAATTAAATTCAAAACATGTATTTGAAAACTTAGATTTTCTTCTTTCCTTCCTCCTTTTACTAGAAAATCTTATTCCTAAATCAGACTTAGATACCATTTCCACAAATGAGAGAAACACAATTTCCTTTCAAAAACTCAATACTGTAACACATCTATCTATCTTTCCTAATTATGGCCCACTCTACATTGCTTTATTTTGTTATTCATATAAATCAAGGTTTTTTCATAATGATCGCAATGTCCCCCAATTTTGTTTACTGGAGAGACTGTTACTTGTTTAGATTCAACCTGTTGAAGCAGAGAGGTGGAGAAAGAATTCAGGAATACAAGCATCTCAGATATTCCTGTTGAATCGTCCATCCCCGCTAGCTAAATGCAACTACCCTGCCCATTGTTCTCCTCACCAATCTATCATCCTGAGATGTACCACAACACAGAGAAATGGTCATGACTGACCCACTCTGTCTCTGTTCACTTCTTTTCCTGATGTTCCAAGGCCATATGACGAACTTTAATTGCTGCGTTCCTCTATTGTGCTTACTGCTAGAGTTCCACACATCTAAATGATGAACCCAAATAAACTGTGAACTTTCTAAACTAAGTCTATGGTTAGACATTTTTATTTTCTGATCTCGATTAAAATTGCAAAAGAGGAGTTCCCGTCGTGGCGCAGTGGAAACGAATCCAACTAGGAACCATGAGGTTGTAGGTTCGATCCCTGTCCTCGCTCAGTGGGTTAAGGATCTGGCTGCCATGAGCTGTGGTGTAGGCCAGCAGCTACAGCTCTGATTTGAACCCTAGCCTGGGAAGCTCCATATGCCGTGGGTACAGCCCTCAAAAGACAGAAGACAAAAAAAAAAAAAAGCAAAAGATCCAATATATATTGGGCTATAAAATACGATCATGCGTCCAGAACATGCCACAGAGAAGCACATAAGCTCTATTATCTTCCTCAGGTAGGAAATAATAATTAAGAGGTATTATGTCTACTGAAACAGTGGCAGCCAGGGATAAGGCTGGAAATGGACATAACTCCAAACAGTTCTATATTTCCTGATATAGGTAATACTAAGTTATGTTGGTTAAATGAACATTTCAATATTCATGGATAAAAAGCAATTTGTTAGAAATGGGAATTGGGGGTTAATAGATGCAAACTATTGCCTTTGGAATGGATAAGCAATGAGATCCTGCTGTATAGCACTGGAAACTATATCTAGTCACTTATGATGGAGCAAGATAATGTGAGAAAAAAGAATGTATACATGTATGTGTGACTGGGTCACCTTGCTGTACAGTAGAAAACTGACAGAACACTATAAACCAGCTATAATGGGAAAAATAAATAAATTATGATAACATTGTATCCTTTGTGCTCAAATAATCACAAGGCCAACACACAAGTGTCAAATAGTAAAGTGCTGTCATGAGAAACTTCCTCTTTAATAACTGTCTTCAATTTATTTGACTATGAAAAATCATGAGGTTCTATAAAGGACACAAAACATTAAAATGGAGAGAAAGCAAAATTGAAAGTCAGAGACTTGATTTCTAAAGCTCAAAAAAGCTAAAATTAAAGATAGATCTTTTTACCTATAAGTGTTTCCTGTAGGATGCAAAGCATGATTAAATAATCTTCTGGTTCCAAAAATATTTTATTAATTTATGCTGAAGCTCTCTATCTAGGACAACAGAATATATGTAGCTAGTAGAAATCCCACCACTACTAGGTAATAATAATGGGCTTCTTATTAATCTAATGAATGGTAACTTAGATTTATGAAGATTTAAAAGGTTAAGTTCCTAGAGAACAGGCTGTGATTTACACACTTCTTTATACAATCAGCACCGAACACAGTAATTTATACATACTGAATACTCAGCAAATAATTGGCAATGATGAAAGAGCTCTCTCAAAAGAATAAACTAATTGATCTGTAATACAAACATATAGTTGAAAATAACATTCAACTCAATAAATCTTCAGCCTTTTCTCTCAAACCATTTATGCATAAAAATTTATTCAAAATTATATTTTTCAAGATGCTAGATATAAACTAGAAAGATATGTTAAGAGTATAAGTTATTACAGGTATCTTTGGAACCTGTGGGATTTAGAAATCATCTTGGCTGATAATTTAATTCTAAGCAACTTGAAACCTCCTCCATGCACAGAATCCCAATCTGCTTTGCTCAAACTTGAAAACAAAGATGATACTTGGAACTTTCAGATAAAACGAATACTTCCTAAAAGCAAATGGCAAAAGCAATTTGGTAATAGCAGCTTTTCAGTCTGCTATATGGGTGATCAAATATGCCGCCTTAAAACAAAAATACAGAGGACATTGGGAGGTTAGAGTAGCACCACAGTAGGACTGGTAAATCTAAACGTTCACCTGCAAACATGAGCCCATCAAAATAAGTTGTGACAATCTGTAACCAGTATGTTAACCTATTTGCTTATCTTAATTTTTTTTTTTTACTTTTCTAGGGCCGCCCCTGCAGCATATGGAGGTTCCCAGGCTAGGGGTCTAATCACAGCTGTAGCTGCCAGCCCATACCACAGCCCCAGCAACACGGGATCCGAGCCACTTCTGTGACATATACCACAGCTCACAGCAATGCTGGATCCTTAACCCACTGAGCAAGGCCAGGCATCGAACCTGCAACCTCATGGTTCCTAGTCGGATTCGTTAACCACTGAGCCATGACAGGAACTCCTGCTTATCTTAATTTTCGTTTTACATTGACATCAGAAAAAAACAAAAATTCTGGACTTTTTTTTTTTTTTTTTGCTTTTTAGGGCAGCACCTGCAGCATATGGAGGTTCCCAGGCTAGGGGTCAAATTGGAGCTGCAGCTGCGGCCCACACCACAGCCACAGCAACTCAGGATCCACGCTCCATCTGTGACCTTCGCCACAGCTCAAGGCAACACTAGATCTCCACCCACTGAGCAAGGCCAGGGATTGAACTAGTATCTTCATGGATACTAGTCAGATTCATTTCCACTGCAGCACAACTGGAACTCCTGGACATTTTTTTATAAGTTTCACATTTACATAAACTAGTAAAAATAGAAACTTTAGAATGCTTAAGTAAACCATAGTACATTTGCTCAATGGAATTCTATGTTAACAATTAAAACTATATTCAGGAAAACTACATATATGTTATTTCAAATAAATATAATATCAAGTGTTTAGAAAGATTATCTATACAGACATTTTTATAAAACCTATAAACAAAAACTTAAATGACCAATAGATTTTCAAATGACTTTTTAAATTCTACTTTTTTATACATTCCAAAGTTTCTTTAAACACAAATATTCAGGATCCTCCAGAGAGCAATGAGCAACAAACTGAATTTTTGCTCCAAATTCCAAAAAAAAAAATAATTAAACTATCAATGCTACAATTACTGAAAACTTTCAGACTTCTGAAATACTTAAGAAATCTATTCTTTCAGCTTTTAATTTTGATATAATTTGAAATGTAGAGAAAAGCCATGAGATCTCATATAAATGGATAAAAATGTGTCATATACACACAATGGATTATTATTCAGCCACAAGAAAATAGGATGTCCTTCTATTTGTGACAACATGGATGGCCTTGCGTACGTTATCCTAAGCAAGATAAGTCAGACAGAGAAAGACAAGTACTATATAATATCTCTAATACAGAATCTTATGCAGAATCTAAGAAACCTCGAAAACAGAATAAAATGGTTGTTACCAATGACAGAAGGTGGGGGGATAAGATTTAAAGCTACAAACTTGTAAAGAGTAGTATATAAGCCGTAGAGATCTGATGCACAGTATAATGAATATATTATATTATTATTACATTATATATATTCATTATAGATTATCTATATTCATTATCTATAATCATTACATTATAATGATATGATAAATATTGCTTCAATGAAATGATGTTACACTTAAAAATGCATCAAAGTAAGAAGCTGCACACCTTAAATTTATAAAATGTAACATGTCAAATTTATCAAATAAAAAAAGAAAGCCCATATATTCCTTATCTGGGATTCACTTATTATTTACATTCTACAGCATTTATTTTATTATTCATATTTTCTCAATATAAAACAGATGTTTATAAATTGATATGTACACCATTTCTGAACCATTTGAGATACTGCATCTCTTTACTATAAACACCTAGGCTTGTATGTCCTGAGAAAAGAACATTCTCATACAAAACCATGGTACAATTATCAAAGTTGGGAACTTTAATATTGCTATGATTTTTTAAAATGAATAGTCCATATTAAAATATCATCATTTGTCATAGTAATGTCCTTTCTAGCTATTTTTATCCACCCAGGATGAAATCCAAAATCATGCATTGCAGTCAGGTACCTTGTCTCTAATCTCTGGTCTGAAACATGATTAGGAAAATAAAGAATTTTTTCTAGTTTCCCAAATCACTTTTCTGAAGAATTTGTAAGTTTTGCTGCATTTTATAAGGTTTTTGTTTTATAAACTACGAATCAGCTAATTTTTAAAGATTGTACCAGACAGCAAACATACAGCTGATGAAAAATAATATATACTAAATGCATAAAATAAATACTAAATTGTATGTCTGAATGCTACTGTTGGCTACACCTTTTTAGGTGGAATAATAAAGTACAATACTGTACATAGTTAAACCAGTAAATGGAGATCGTTTTTTTTAGTGAGTCCTTCATTTTTATGCTGTTCTTTTAAACTCTGTATTGATATTCTAATAAGACTGGGAAAGTTAACACTACTAAAATGCCTTTCTAAGTATTTCATCCCACTTGGGTTTTTTTTTTAAGGGAACAACAAACAGAATAAGAAGGTAAATTAGAAAACTTACGTCCAAAATTCTATTTGAATTCCTGCTGCCAAAACCAAAAATTATATTGTGTACACATTGAGAAATTTCACTTATCATAAAAACCCAAGTGGTAATTTCAGGCACTGCTGATAAGACACTAAAGTTTTTCAGTAGTTTTCTTAAAATAACAGTTTTTTTAAAAAAATTCTGAGGACTTAATTAATGAACAAATTAAAGGGACATTTTCCCCTATTCCTCCTTTATACTTTTTGGATTAAAAAAACATACATCATTATTAATCTCTTAGATTGATATTTCCTAGGAATAAATTGTAAAAGTATCAAACCGGTACATCAAAATGTATCTACATTTTTATGACTTGTGCACATATTTCAAAATGTACCCCAGAGAGTTCTCTTCCTATGTTTTAGGAAAGAAAAACTCTGTGCTTCTGATCTAGAAATAAATGAAGAATGACTTTGAGGTGGGGAGGGTGAATTGAAGCAGAAATTACATATTTCAAGTCTTCATAGCATATACATTATGTAGAGATATCACTATTGTATTAAGGGTTTTGCTGATTAAGATTCTTAAGTGCCAGTAGTACAAACTTGTGTTTTCACAAGAGTAAAAACACAACATTTGGACATTTGACTATCTGGATATAAATCATGCCTACCCTTTAAGGCCAGTTAAAGCTTAAAGCTCTTACATTTGACCTAGGTTACTAATATTGGACACTGAGTTGTATTTTACTCAAGATTGCCCTTATTTGTTGTTTGTAGGTATTGCAATATATTCTGAGATGATCAGGGTCTGTCCTGGAAGTAACTTAGAAACCTCACTTTTTTACTCACTTTTTTTTTTTTCTTCAGTTCTAAACAATGTCTGAATAATCATGGCCCAGTAATATTTTTTGACATATGATTTTCAGACACATAAATCAATCAACAAACCGGTTGATCAGAGGCTCCTACTTGGAGGTGGTGTGGGCCTCAGTGCAGGGAACTGGTTCTGAGAGAAGATTATAGCTTGGACCTTTATAAGACCAGCCCCATGTGCTTATAAGTCACAGTCCCCTTCTTCTTTCCATTTCACAGGCATGAGAGAAAAAGATGAGTCACAGACAATGAACATAACTCAGCTGGAAGTAACAAAGAATCACAACATGTATTGAGAGTTCAGCATTAGCTCTTTATACAAATAATATTCAGCTGAAATCATTATATGGTAAACACCTTCCTTTCCATACACATATTTGATTTTTTATTAGAAATGGAGGGAACATATTCATCAATCAATGTTTGGAGTTAAAATGCTGCAATGAGCTAACCATGGGAAGATACATTTGTTGTTCAATGTTTGATCTGTTTAGAATGATGCAATAACCTGCCTCTAGTCTTCAGCTTAATAATATCATATCCAAAAATTAAGTGGAAAAAGGTACAAGCACATGAGTTGTTCCAACACATCAGGATATTTCTCTGCTTATTTGGTTCAGTATTTATAATATCCACCAGGAAAGAATAGTTAGCAGACTGTGCTTATACTTAACACTGCTATGCAAAAAGACTCCTACTGTTAGCACACGAGTATATATTTGCATATTCTAAGATCAGGATTAGCTAATCTGCTTTCATGTATTTATATCATGAATGGCCAGCTATAACAATAAGCTCGAAATGAAGCCCAGTGCAAAAAAATGTTTTCTATTTCCTCACTATGAATATAGTCAGTCTTTCCCTGTATTTTTATATGCTTATATATACCTCTTATATTCACTTTTCTATTGTTTTCTAGATTTCTATTTCTTGCAAGTGACTTTAATGGTATTTTCTTTGGACAAAAATACCACTTTAGACAGATCTTGGAACAATTCTGATCTGAATTATAAAATCATAAAACATGAATGGACTTTTTTTTGGCTATAGACAATTTATTCATTCAATCTCCACAATGCCTAGTACATAAATACTATAAATAAAAGGATTAAATTCTCCAAATTCACTTTAATATAACTATAATTTGGGGGTATCATATGTTACCTCAATTATTTGTCACAACCATCAAGGGCACAGACCTCACTATTCCTGATTTATGAATGGGGGAGAGTCTCAGAATACATAAGAAACTTCCCAAGTCTCCTGCTAGTAAATGGAGATAAGACTGATACCCATCTGTCTGACTCAAAGGCCATCCTACTACAGAAAGCCCACTAAATTATAAATTGTCTAAGTCACCAATCATTTGAAATTGTGAAGTTTCCTCTGGAAAAAGCACTACAGTCTACTGTGAATGCTGGAAAAAACACTGAGTGGGAAACAAACCTACAGAGCATACAAGTTTTCTATTAGTGCTGTAACAAATTACCACAAACTTGTTATCTTAACACAAATTTATATTGCTTCTATTGTAGTGTAAATATAACTTCAAAAAATTTTATTGATATATAGTTGACTTACAATGTTGTGTTAGTTTCATGTGCATAGCAAAGTGATTCAGTTATACATACATATATATGTATACATATATATTCTTTTTTGGATTATTTTCCATTATAGCTTATTATAAGATATTGAGTGCTATACAGTAGGTCCTTGTTAGTTATCTATTTTATATACTGTAGTACATATATTTTAACCTCAAACTCCTAATTTCCTTCTTATATAAAATATAATATATAGCTGACTCTTAAACAACACCAGTTTCAACTGTGCAGGTTCACTTGCACTTGGATTTTTTTTCACTAAATATGTACTACGGTACTACATGATCCGTGGTTGGCTGAATCTATGTATGTGGAACCACAGATAAGGAAAGCCGACTATACATGGCAGGGGTCGTTGCCCCTAACCTTGTGTGGTTCAAGGGTCACCTATAGTTATATTCATTCTTCTCCTGCTGTAGCTCAGAAGTCCAATGTGCATCTCACTGGGCTACAGTCATGGTGTGATCAGAGCTTCCTTTTCTTCTGGAGGGCCCAGGAGAGACTCCTTTTCCTCGTCTTTTTTTCAGCTTCTTGAGGCTATCTACATTCCTTGGCTTGTGCATCCCTTCCTGCATCTTCAGAAACAGCAACGTAGTCTTTCTCTGACTCTTCTTATGTCCTCACGGCTGTCTCTGTCCACAGCTGGGAATGCTTTTCTGCTTTTCAGGATTCCTGTGACCAGATTGAACCTCCTGGATCAGCCAGGATAATCTTCTCATCTCAATGTCTATAATTTTATCACATCTGAAACGTCCCTTTTTGTACCGTGTGGAATAACATTTTTGCAGGTTGTGAAAAATAGAATGTGCTCATCTTTTAGGTTTGGGGCACTATTCTGCTTACTACAATGAGCTACTCCATGAATGACCAACAGTCAAATTTCCCTGTCAGATACTGCCGTGAGCTGCTGTGTAGGTTGAAGATGTGGCTCAGATGTGGCATGGCTGTGGCTGTAGCTCCGATTTGACCCCTAGCCTACAAACTTCCATATGCCGTGGGTGTGAAAAGAAAAAAATTCTCTGCCAGAGATTTTTTAGTATTTGGGAAAAGCTGATTGTTAACACAAGTGAATCTCTAATTAGCAGTCCAATGTTGTAAAATAATGTAAATAAATAAAAATAGTAAAATAACTAAGGGAAAATCTAATAAAGTATAATTTCAGCTAGTAGGGGAGAAGGAAGATTTTTGGAGGACTATTATATCTCTTTGCAGGCTCATTTTAAGGGTAAAAATTGAAAAAAATCTCTAACCTAAAAATATGTTCCTCTGTTTGGAACTGCAGCAGATACTAAATGGAGGGGATGAAAATGGGCAGAATATTTAAGGAAAGGGGTAAGCAGAATAAACACAAGCTTTCAAATAATAATTATAAAAATAATATTTATTGAGCATTTAATGTGTGCCATCTACTATGATTAGAACATGACATTCATTACATCATTTGATCCTTATTCTATAAAGCAGATGATACCAGCCCAACTTTATATATGGCATAAATGAAGTTTAGGCTAAATAATTTAGCACTGTGCAAATAAGTCATAGAGCCAGAATTCAAACCTAAATTAGACATATTCCAAAGACCAGGCTCTTAACTGTTGTATTAAACTATGGTAAAAATTCATCTCTAACATCAGCAACCAAGGAAGTGCAACATGGTATGGAGTGTGTAACAATAATCGAAAAGAACTAGTCAAAGATAAACAAAGCAAAGGCGATGGTCAACAGTCTAGGAAGACTGATGACAATGGGAATTCTTCCACTAGCAAATAACCCTACGTGCCAGACACTTAGTGAGTAGACTCCAAATCTCTATAAACAATACCAATGAAAGAAAATATAAAAATTGAAAATTAGGCAAATGACAGGCAAAAGCATAAGCCCAGGCAATTAGATGGAGAATTTTCCTACTACAACTGAAGTGATTAGAACCAGATCACACGGCTTTAGTAAGACCAACAGCAAAGTAATGATGCTAATTATGAGAATATGATGTCTAAAAGCTCTTTTAATCTATTCCAAGTTTGGAATTGGACGAGAGACTGGCACTGGAGTTCATCTGCAAAAAGCCAAATATCTCTAGCTCTTCAGCCATGAAACAGAAGAGGGATAGGGAGAATGAGACCCGAGCGTCACAAAAACAACACTCAACCAAAGATAGGTTAGCCTTGTTTAGCAGTTTAGCTCGGCATCGCTATATTATAACCGTTTTCAAAGAAGAGTTTCCCATTTCTTTCTTCCAAGACTACACATTTTTTTAAATCTCTGTTTTTTCGGTGTTTTTTTTTTTTCTTTTCCCCCTTGGTCCTTCTTCCCTCACCATCAACAGCACCAGAGTTAGCAAAGCAGGGATGACTGTCACTTTTAGATGTGGGTCATTTGTAAGCTGGCTTTAACTGGAAATGTACACGAGCTGATCCAAAAGGCAAGAGTGGTAAGACTGAGAGGCTGGTAATGTGTCCACATAAAAGAAAAAGAGATTGTACTGAAGACAGAATTCATAGTGAGACAGATGGATTTGAGGAAGATGAGCTTGTCATAAGCCTGTATTTCATCAACCTGGAAGTGAACAAACTGGATTTGAAGAGACAGTTAAACATGAGTACTTGGATATTCAGAAATCCTGCTACTATCCAGATGTCAGATCCTATTAGCTCTCATATGACCACCAATTTAAAGAGAGATGCCAGGAACACAGTCTCTGGGCTGTCAGCACAATTTTAAATCAAGTTAACTGAACATATCTGTGTTGGTCTTCACAAGCCCTTTGTTTACAGTGGGCTTGGGTCTAAATAGTTTTAAATCACTTCATATTTTAACAGGATTTTTAACAGTCACATTGACATTTTCTCTAAGAGATCAACACCAAATCTCAGCTCCTCTTTCCAAATGGGATATATGACTATAATAAATGTGAGAATTTCAGGTCTTTTTCTAGATTCACAGCTATTAGTTAAGTAAATTTTATCTTTGAGAGGCATCCTTTTCTGTTTTCCATATCCCATTTTTCATATCAAGAAACTCATTTTCTCCCACTGCCTTTAACTCCCAAGTCTTCTTACCACTCCCCTTCTCAAAGTAGCACTAGTTGTTATAGACTTTTGCTATCCCATTTTCCCAGTGATCCACAAAGAATTCATTCTCCAAGAATTCTAGTTTAAAAAACTGGTTATCCTAATAGAATAAAATCTATGAGACAAACTGCTAAGTACCAATGATACAATCTTTACTTGTATCACTGATGTGTGTTTATCTATATTGGTGTATTTATTTGCTTATTCCTCATCTAACTATATCTATGAACACTCATTATATACCATGTACTATGCTAGATGTTTTATATAACCTCATTTTGGGGCTCTTCAATGCTTTCTTTACCTTTGGCTCAAGGTCATTCCTTGTTTCATGGAAACCTCCTCAGGAATATATGTAAACAGCTGCTCATATGATTTGCCTGGCTACTATGACTAAAAACCTAACATAATGTGGCTCAGGCTGCAGCTGTGCAGCAGGTTCAGTCTTGGCCTGGGAACTTCCACATGCTGTGGGCATAGCCTGAAAAACAAAAATAAAAACAAAAACCCAAAAACAAAACTTAACATATGGAGACAGAAATATGTAGTTCAATTCTAATAATAAACCAAAAATATTTTTCAAATGTTTGGATAGTCTTTGGTAGAATGCCCTAGTGAGTTATAACTCATACTTCTTAGGACAAGGAATGAATAATGTTAGTTTTTCATGCAACCTGGCAAGACCACCAGGAAAGATATTTTTGGTCAAAGAACACTTTACTGACTACAAATTATAACATGAAGCTACCTTTCTGTTCTGTCACTGAGGCAGGCTAGTTCTAGTTAAGTATGTACTGAGGTCAAAGCTGAATCACAGCTATGCCCAAATATAGATCATTTTTCTGAAATCTGTGTCTTCTTTTTCATGGCTGCCGTGTTTACAACATAGGAGTTAGACTTATGCAGAGAAGCAGCCTCTTCTTAGAGAGAGTAGGTCCAGTGAAAAACACTGGCTTTTAAAATAAGGAAGAAAGTAGGAGTGTGCAAATTAAATAAAGATAAGTTGTTAAAGGTTAACTGGTTTCTCCTGGTGGTGTTATAAGCAAATGGCACAGTCAGTCTCTGGTTCTACAATATTTAGATGTTTTATTTCCGTCACATAGTGGGAGCTGAGAACAAATGTGGGTAAACCAGATACAAAATACCTTCACAGAACATAAGCTAAAACCTATTTCCTTAATCCCTCAGCACTGAATCACATGTTATGTCTGGACCATAAATGCAAAGAATGTCAAAGTATCGTGGCTATAGCCATTGTCTGGTATACACACACATACACACACACACACACACACACACACACACAGAGAGAGAGAGAGAGAGAGAGAGAGAGAGGGAGGGAGAAAGCATATCCATGCTGAAAATATGTTGTCATTATTGCTACTGCAGTAGTCCTCTATTGATGCATAATAACTTACTGGAAATCTAGAGCTTAAAACACTATTTCACTATTTCCCTGTTTGTGTTGATCAGAAGTCTGGCACAGTGAGGCTGGACTCTCTGCTCAGGGTCTCACTAAACTGAAACCAAGCTTTTGGCCACAATATATTCTCAGCTGGAGCTCTAAGGCTTCATTCAAATATATTCAGGCCCTCACATTTATAGAGTTGAGATCCCTGATGGCTGCCCTTAGCTCTTACGGGCCACCTACAGGCCCTAGGCATGTGGCCCCTTTCACAACAAGCTCATTTAATCAAAGCTGGCACTAGAATCTCTCTCCAGTCAGCTACCATAGGAAGGAAAATTGTTTAATGCAATGTAATTACTTGAGTGACTATATCATCACCTTTGTACATAACATAACCTTGCAAGGGAGTGACCACCACCATGTATTCTGAGGTCCCACCCACATTTATGGGGAGGGGATTGTACAGCACATGTGGGAGCAGAATCTTGGAGGCCGTTTTAGAATTATGTCTATGACAACTGCTACTCAGAACAAGGACTGAATTCTGTGAGTTATATGACTGAGGAGACAGCAAAAGGTTACTTCCAGAACCTAGAAGTTACGGGTAAACTGTCTCAAGATGAAAACAGTACTTTCCAAGAGGAAACCAAGAAAAAAAAATCTGTAAATGTCTACCAAGATTCCCAGAGGAAGACACTCAGGTCTTCTTAATCTTAATGTATCCTTTGAACTATGCCCAGGAGAGATGCAAATTCCTAAAAGACCAATAATAAGGCTGGCAAAGATTTATGATTGACTGTCTAAACGATACCTGTACCTCAGTTTTAGCAGCCTCCAATCCTAACTTCCCATAAAACTACCTCCTTTCTCCACTACCCTCCTTCTTAATGATTATATCCAAGAGCTGGGTACAAGTCAATATGGCAACATTGTATTGTCTAGAGATAAAGTAAAAAAAATCAATATTCAAATTGTAACTTTGACGTCTTCTGGAGTACGACTAAATTACCAGGTGAGCAAGTTTTCATTCTGGAATAAGTACAGACCTCAGAGATATTGTGGGTTTGGTTCCAGACCACTGCAATAAAGTGAAATCACAGTAAAGCAAGTCACATGAATTTTTGGTTTCCCTGTACATATAAAAAAAAATTAAGCTTACACACCATACTGTAGTCTCTTAAGTGTCAACAGCATTATGTCTAAAACACAATGTAAATACCTTAATCTTAAAATGCTTTATTGCTACAAAGTCCTAATCATCATCTGACAAAAGGGGCTTGCCAAAATGTTCAATTTGTTTTTTAAAAAAGCATAGTATCTTTGATATCTTTATGCACAATAAAGCAAAGCAAATGAAAGGAGGTATGCCTGTATATCCCCTGTATAATATGGGGGACTGTAAATATGACAGGATAGCCTTTAATTAGGTCATGTTACTTGGCAAAGTGATGGGATAGTCATACCCATGATTACATTATATAAGAGTTCATCTGAACAGACTGAGGAGATTTTCTTGGTAGCCTTGAAAAGTAGGGTGCAAAACTGAGAGGGTCACATGACTAGGACTAGAGGAGACTTCAGGAGCTGAGAGTAAGTCTAGGCTGGCATCTAGCAATGAAAGTGGAACCTCACACATACAGTGGCAAGGAACTGAATTCTGCCAATGACCTAAATGAACTTGGAAGAAGGCCCCTGAGCCTCAGATTAGATCACACTGCAGATGACATCTTGATCTGGGCCCAATGAGACCCTGCACAGAGGAGTCAGCTAACCCATGACTGAAAAGCTAACCAATTAAAACGGTGCTAGTAAGACGGTGTTGCTTTAAGTTATTAGCTTTCTGATAATTCTTCATATAGCAGAGAGAACTTACATAGAAACAAATTGATGAATAAAATAAGCAAACCCTAGCAAAATTAGCTTTAGGGACTTTCCCAATTGTTTCTACTTATCAAGTAGAGAAAATATTTTCAGGCATTTAAAATGTATTGAAAATGAAAATGACCAAAATAAACACATTTTTGGATGGTACTCCAGAGGATTAGAGATGACAAACTAAAGCAAAAACTCCTTAGGTGATGAAGGAATGCCAAACCAGTGGGGATTTAATCATCTAATTCCAACAAGGTTAAAAGAGAATCTGAATAATTAATTATGGCAGGTATTATGTGTATTCACACACATATGCACAGAAACAAAGGGCACTTACTCCGAAAGTTGTTCACTGAGAAGGGTTGTGGATGATAGAATCCTGCTTTGCAAATGCACTCATAGGCTCCAAGCACGAATCCTAGGCCTTTAATTGGCATACACTATGAAAAAGAAAAGACAGCAGCACAGTTGATCATAGCTTATTTCACAGTATGAAGACCCACAGATATCCATCATTGCAAATGGTAACAGAACTATCACATTTTCCAGAAATAAAACATCTCATTTTTGAACTTTTATTTTAGGTTTGTTTGCCAACAGACACTTTTTTTAGAAGTAGCAAACTGAGTTTTCTTTCTAAATATATGCCATTACAGCTGCAGTTGCCATACATCTTAAACACATTCAATTGCCATAGGAAGTAATTATACACATATTTTTTAAATGTCTCACATATCATCTTATTCCTTTAAGAGATATTTCCTAAGCCTATAAGAATATTTTTAAAGTGATTCCATGCTAAATATTCCCACCAAAGCAAAGGTAAGTAGGTAGATGGACAGACAGACATATAGAATTTAATATATGGGGACTGTTTTTATAAACTAAATATTCAACAAATTTCATCCTTGGAATAAAAAATAAAAACTGATGAATTAACAAAGCAAGTAAACTTTAAAATGCAAATTTGGAAGAGAAAAAAAAGATGGATTAATGATCCAAAGTGCTCTTTACCCAAAATCTGTTTCATGGATAAATGTTCTACGTGTATATAAAAAGAAGAAAAACAATGACTGGCTACCCAAATATGTCACATCTACGGACAAAATGGACATCTCCCAAAAGTGTAATTCTGGCTTCTTTTAAGGACATCACTGCATCCTAGCAAAATTCAGTTTAACATAACTTCATTTTTGCTACATTCAATTACATAAGCATGGTATAACTTCTATTAAAATATAGTTAATCTGTAAAACAGAGTGTTTCAAGAATTTGATCAACATTGAAATTACTTTTCTAATATCTCTCTACCAAGAGCCCAACCCTTGGCCTTTTGGTATTATATTAGAGGAACTTAGAATTTAGTGAACTTAAAAGTTATAAAGTGTCCCTCTGATTTTGAGGCCCTTGAGAGGAAATTCTAAATATCTAAATAATAATCCTCCAATTTAAACTTTAATGATTAGTAACTAGATAAACACTGCATAATAACGTGAAAACTCCACCAAACAGTAAAGTATATGTGTAAGGTAGCAAGAGCTAATATATACTCTAAATTCACAGATTATAGTAAGAAAGTATTTGAAAAAGATACTACAAGCTCTACAAGAGCTTATTGAATATTTTATTTCATTAATACCCTTTTTTTCCCCAACACACACTTATATCCAATTATGTCCTGCAATTAAAAACACAGTTCTTGACCCAGAGAAAAATACAAGAGCAGATGAGTACCAGAGAGTTCAATTGGGTGGGGAAGTATTTATGAAAGAACTATTACGCGCATAGAAAATTCCTATAGGACCTAAATGAAATAGCCATCCTACCTTATAAAGATTCAGTGATATAGTGGGTCAGATCCTATCTGAGGTGTATGAATAAAAAGCCAATTATAACATTTTCTTTGGAGAAGCACTGGTATTATGACAAGATCATAATATTTCTAGTCAGTCAGAAAAGACACATTTGAATTCTGACCCACTAGATACGTGAATTCAGGCTATACTCTTAACTTCTCTGAAACTTTTTTTTTTTAATTTATAAAATTTGTAAGAACTATCATTCAATAAGATTTAGGTACAGTTTAAAGAAGGCAGAACTCCTAATAGGTGAAATATGGGGAATACGAGGAAGAGAAGAATAAAGGATAACTCCAAGTTTTTGCCCTGAGCAACCTTAAGAATGGTGTTGCCATCAAGGAGCCAGGAGAGGCTGCACGTGGAGAAGAGAGCAGATGTTAAGGTTTGCAAATGTTAAATGTGAAGTGTCTGTAGGAAATTTAATTCTCAATATCAAATAAGCTGCCTGATAAAGTAGTATGGAGTTTAGGAGAGGTGTCTACGCTGTATAATTTGGGATTCATTTGCATAAATATGATATAAATCATACAGATGCATAAAGCCATGAGATCAGGTCAGACCAGATCACTAAGGGAATGCCTGTAGGCAGTAAAGGAAATAGGTCAAAGAAGATGAGATTAAGGACATTCCAAGGCTAAAAGGTTAAGCAGAAAGGAAGAAACAAAAGATCCTGAGAGCATCTCCGTGAGGAATCATCGTTAGGAATCATAATTTAATTAGATTGTGATACTTAGTATATAACATAGAATTTCTTGTGAGTTACATTCATCTAGCCAAGATATATCTAGCTAAATTAAGTCTTAGATTCTAAGAATACAGCAGTGTATTCTGCTTTGCTGGAATTTGGAGGTTAATGCTATTCATTTAATCAGCAATAATTCCCTGGTAATGTGACTCAGCACTGCAACAGTGACTCAGCTGAGAATTTTAAATGGTTAAGACAGATCTGAAAGTTTACTGGAATAAAAATACTTCTTTAATAAAAGCTAACTGTAGAGCTAATAGAAAAATGAAGTTTTTCTAAAAAAAAAAAAAATCTAAATCTAGCTGATTAGATAATATCACCAAATATAAAGTCTCCTGAAGCAAAGAAAAAAAAAAAAGCTTCCTAATTTTATTAAGGGAAATACTGCAACAGGAATTATTAGTTACCTCAAACTCTTTGTTCTAGTCTTAAGTTATATTCTCAAAGAAAATTAAAAACATGTTCAGCCAGTAAAATCCAATAAAAGAATATCATTCTGCTACACATACAATGTGTGGAATCAAATGTGCTGTTGTCTACACACACTTGTCCTGCAGTGTATGAGAGATCTTAGCTTATTTTTCTGTTAATAACTGTAATTCTGCACTCAAATTGCCATACTTTCATGCTCCATCCACCACCACCATTGTGTAGCTACTCCAAGTTAGCTACCTCCCAACCAAACTTTTATACATTTTTCAGGATGAGGCAATTAGTTTATTAGTCAGGCTGATCTTTTTTTTTTTTCTTTTTTTTTTTTAAATCTCCGTAAGTATGGTGACTACTCAACCTATGTTTACTGTATATGGACTAAGTAACTGCTTTTTATAGTCTTTTCTCCTTAAAGATGTAGAATATAAACACAGATCCTCACTAAATACAGGAGGAAATCTTCAGAATTTTACTCTGACATTCATTTGAGATATTCACTTTAGATACTAAAGATATTTATTCTATATATTCAAATCTAATCTTTCCACTTTATCTTAAAAGAAGTTCCAGAAGGGAAAAATGGAAAAAGCAGCGCTTTTTCCATAACGGAAGCTCTTCCATGATAGCCTTTGATAAACACTACGTTTTATATTAATGCTTTTTAATATTATTTTATTTACAAAGTAAATTAATTTATTTAAATTAATTACTTAGCACCCTTGTGAGTGAAGAAGGTGCTCACAAGATTAGATGCCTTCTTTGATGAATCTTACCAAGCCATCAGCAGAGGTTTCCAGAACCACAATCAAAATTATTCAGAGATATTCTTTTGTTGAATTTCTTAGGAGTAATCCAGATCCAGATGGGAAGAGATGAAGGCTAAGCCTTTAGAGCAAAATGGACAGACTGCCAGAAGTACACAATTTCTGAGTCATAAAGAATAAAAAAAAAAGTATGGACAAACTTATAACTAGTACAGAGACTGAATCAGTAGTCAAGTACCTCCTAACAAAGAAAAGACCAGGGCCAGATAGTGTCACTAGAGAAGTCTACCAAACATTTTTAAAAAATTAACATCAACATTCCTCAAAATCTTTCAAAAATTGGAGAATACTTCCTAATTCATTTTATGAGGCGAGCATTACCCTGATACCAAAGCCAGATACTACAAGATACTACAGGAAAACTGCACAATGATTCTGTTTAATACTGTGAAAATCTTCAACAAAATACTAGCAAACAGCACATTAAAAGGACTATACACCATGACAAATGGGGTTTATTCCTGGGATACAAGGAGGTACATCTTACAAAAAAAAAAAATAAATCAATGTGATACACCATAATGACAGAATGTACAACAAAAACTACATGATCATTTCAATTAATGCACAAAAAGCATTTGATAAAATTCAAAGTTTTTTCATAATAAAAACCTCAACAAGTTAGGGACAGAAGGAAACTATCTCATAGTAATAGTCATATATGAAAAGCTTTTAACTAACATCATACTCAATGATGAAAAGCTGAAATCTCTTCTTTAAGATCAGGAACAAGGCAAGGGTAGCCACTGTTATCACTTCTACTCAACATAGTACTAGAAGTCCTAGCCAGAGGATTTGGGCAAGAAAAAAAAAAAAGGCATCTAAAAGGAAAGGAAGAAGTACAATTACCTCTGTTTGCATATGACATGATCTCAGAGGTAGAAAACCCTAAAAACTCCTCACTCCCTGCCAAAAATAAAATTTTGGAAAACATATTCAGCTAAGTTCCAGGATACAAAATGAAAGAACATACAAAACTGGTTGAGTGCTTATACACTAACAATGAACAATACAGAAGGAAGTTAAAAAAAAAATCCCATTTATAATAGCTTCACACAGCATGAAATACTTTGGAACAAATTTAACCAAGGAGGTGAAAGACTTATGAACTGAAAACCATGGAACACTGGCTAAAAGAAATTAAAGAAGACAATGGAAATGACATTCAGAGGTGAAAGGATCCAAGATAGCAGCAAAGGAAGACCCTGAACTCACCTCCTACCCCCAGACACACCAATTCTACAACTATGTATGGATCATTTCTTTCTGAAAAAGATCTGGCAACTGGATGAACTGCTTCTCCACAACAAAGAGTAAAAGGATCACACTAAGACAGGTAGTAAAGGAAGAGAAACAATCTTAACAAAAACCCCACTCCTGGAGTCGTGACACAAAACAGAGAAGAATCTTAGCTGTCTGGCACTTCTCTCAGAAGAACAAAGGGTTCCCGCCTCACATCAAGCACCCCAACCCCTGGAATTTGCAATAGGAAGATAAAGCCTGAAAACATCTTGCTTAGAAAACAGAAGTGCTGTAAGAAACTCAGATTTTCCTTTTAAAGGCTTATATGTAGTCTCAATTGCTCACTCAGAGAAGCAAAGAGAAAAATAGCAGTTTGAAAATCTATATATATATAAAGAATGCAGGTCATATTGCAACACGTAATTGGCATGATGTATAATCCATCTCAACTCCTGGTAAACATAACTGCAGGGCAAAACCTGGCCATCTTGACAGTCATTAAGACTCTGTATGGAGGCACTACTGAGTAGTGAAACGGTTAAAATGAGGGCTAAAATTAGATATGTACAAGGAAAGTCTTGTTGGCATTTAAGGGGAATATTGCTTGTGTCTAAGGATCACACTTACATATCATTCAGAAGAAAAACTAATTTGGACAGAAAGATGGAGGCAAAAAATGTAAATACAATAAAATTTATATAATTCAAAATCCTTTAGAAAACTTTAAGTACCTTTTTTTTTTTTTTTTAATTTTGTTTAGGAATCTTCCTAAAATGTGAACCACTTTCTGGCTTCTCTGAACTGCATACCATGAACAGAATTAAACATTTTCTTCATGAATCAGAATCATTACTTTGAACAATAGGCACTGAGCTGTGCTGAAATACACTAAGGCCCTCTGGAGCTGTTGAAGGTTTATGGCTATTTTTTCATATACTAAATAGCCCAACTGTTGTACTTTTTGAGTTATTTGCTTAGCTTTTACGTTTTCTTTTTCCTTCTTTATTTTGCTGTCATATTTTAGTTGTAAAATATAGACTTACTTCTAGAAGTGTCTTTTCCCTCCTATATTATGGTTATAGTTGCTGGTATACATGGAAAGTAGATCAACAAACATACAAAAGCAAGACCACATGAGATAATATATAACAAAGAGTTAATAACATAAAAGTACATAGCTTGTATTTACTGAGTTTTAGTATATGCGAAGTCTTGTTCTAAGCAATGTCTAAGCATTAACACTTTCAACCCTACATCAATTCCATTATTATCTCCTCTTAAAGATGAGAAAATTAAGGCACAGACTGTTAAGATAGCTTGCCCAAAGCTTTAACTAGCAGAACTAGGATTCAACCCCAGTAGTGTGGCTCCAAAGACAGTAATAACCACTCCCCAAGAAATATGAGTATGTTTTAATACCCCATAAACAGTCATGGATGATACTCTCTGGTCACTTTGGAATCTATTTTGACTGTTCTAGGAATTTTATTTTTCCATTCTTCTTGGTTTCAAGCAATATTCAAAAGGAAACCATTTGCTGGATCATTAAATTTCGAGTATGTGAAAGTTATTAATTTTAAAATGCATATATGAAATGTATCTTAAGAAATGCGGTTAATTCCTACACCCTGTTACAAATTTTAAAACTAAGTCTCTCCCTTCCCAAAGCAGAGTTCGTCAGCTCAGATCTTAAAAAACCAATCCTCATTTCAGAGCGCATAAGTAGAGTATCTCTTCTCTACCTGGATTCCTGAAACTAGAAGCCCTCCGGGTTCAAGGAGTCCTGAGGCCACTTCACAGACACTCAGTTGCAAACTAAACTCGGCAAGCACACCAATGGAATCCAGGGAGTTCATGCAGCCCAGATTGTCACTTCTTTCTCCTTGATGGTAAAAACATGGTTCCACTCTGCTTTGACCGAAGACTCATTTGATTCCAGAAAGGGTTTCCTGCTATAATGAATTTACGGAGCCTTATTCGAAAAGCAGATGGCAATTCACAGAGGCATAAAGAAAGATGAAAAGCTTGACACTGGCAAGATGAAGTGGCAACTGGGTCTTCCAGATTATTTTAAAAAGCCAGCAGCTTTTACTTTTATTTTATTCCTTCAATGTAACTTGTGAATAAATATTGTAAAATGTTGAATCTGATAAACTGGAAGTGGATTTGGGGCAAGTTGGTATTAAAACAGGTTAATTATATTAATATGCAGTGACTCTTCTCCACAACTATCAGCAAGTTTATTAAAACAAAGGGAAACAGGAAGCAGGGGAAACTCTAAATGGCCTCTAGGCAATGATAGGGTACACATCACCCACATATTTCATCAAACAATCTTCCAGGAAAACAAGAACTCATGAATAACAAATAATGCAGTATTTTGCCAGGGAGAAAAATAACTATATTTTGTCTCTATTATTCATTAGCTGCCAGAGAACCTGGTTTAAAAAGCTTGATAGCTTGATGGACTGGAGTGGGGTAGAGAGATGCTTTTTTCTATGATAGAGTTAAAATTTAAAAAGAAACTGTTTTCTATTATTAATTTCTGAACTGTTCTTGTTATAGTGAGTGGAGCCAGCTCTCACAATGCAGGGCTAAAGGATGGAAATATAGCATCTGGCACAGACGCATTACAAGTCTACAAACTTCACACTGACACACAGCAAGATGCTTTGTGGGGTTGAAAGTGACTCAGGAAAATTTTAGGATTAGATCTCATTGAGTGAGCAAGCCAATTTTTCTAGACCTTCTTAAAGAAAAAAAAAAAAAAGCCCCAAAGACTTGATAAAGAAAAACTGTTAGTATGCTAAAAAAATATGCTAACAACTTTTAAAAAATAAAACAATGTCTTCCACTAAAGCACAAACTCACTGATGCAAATATGCTCTACCCCTGACACATGGGCTTCCTGTGGTCCCAGATCATAAGCAGTATGGATTTCCTTCTCATGCTTGACTTAATTTAGTGCTTGCTTACTGAACCCCATTGTATGCCCCTTGCTGCAGTAACAAAGAGGAACAAAGTCATGATGTAGTTTCTCAGAGAGTTTATAGCCCACAAGTAGAAAAGCAAAATCAAGGTTCACAGCTAAAGGGCCTCACATATGTTTGTTTTTGAGTAGTCTATCTTTAGACATTTTTCTAGAATCAATTATTGTTAAAATACAAATTGCTATACTAAGAACAGAAATCAATGAAAGAATATATGATTTCAATTTTATAAAATTCAAAAACATGTAAACTTTTAATCAAGTACTGTTTAATAAGGATATATACATACATGAAATGACAAAGAGCAGAAGTGGTAACATAAACTTCAGGATAATGGTTACCTTTTGGTGGGGCAGATGGGTACATGATGACAGAGGAGAGCATAAGGGGGGACCTTGAGGTAATGACAACAATCTTATTTTTTAATCTGGATAGTGGGTACAACCTTCTTCACTGCAATATCCCCAGCTACTAAATAACGCCTGGCATATAGTAGGTACTCAAAAAATACTACTGAAATGAGGGAATGAAGGAACTGACTTTAGTTTCTGGCTGTGATAAATTATTTTATTGCAGGATAAAATTCCCACCCCTCCCAAAAAATCTGCATATAAATGGAAGGAAGGTACAAAGGAACAAACTAAACTAGTACCTATGTGGGGGCATCAGAAAAGCACCAATGGAGCCAAAACTGAGAGGCTGAGATCACAGAAAGACGGAAAATGTACAGATATTTTATATCCTTCATTTAGGTATTAAAAGAAGTATTTGATTCAATGAGGCATTGGGGGAAGACTGGGAATCCAGACAAATGGAAGCTGCTAAGAAGTAGAGAGGCCAGCAAAGTTTTGGCAATCTTATAGTCCTGAGGAGGAAAAAAAAAAAATCAATTTGAGGGTTGCAAAAGTACACAAACATTAAGGACAAAATCCCAGAGAGAATTAAGTGGGGGGGTGGGGAGACTGAGACTCAAAAATTTTTGTTGAATTCTAAAGCAGTCTAGGGTGAAAAATCAAAGATGTAAAGCAAATGCTAAAGAGAAACAGAGTTGAGTTTCTGGCAGTATCACAATATTAAAATCCAAAATTGGAGTTTAGGACCCTCCAAGGATGAAGGGCCCTAGTAAACATCTCAGTGAGTCCCCCAGAGTGCTATATCCTAGAAGTAAGAGTAAATAAGGAGTAGTTTGAGCCTTTCAGAGACTTCTGTCCATCTTTGGGAATAGATCAAGTACTGATTAGATTAAGGTGAACTGTCTCTAAGTATTTATCAGGGACAGGGTAAAGCTTCTAAAAGAAGGTAATACATTCAGAACTACTATAATAATTAAATGTCTGCCACTCACTCTTAAATTATCAAACACCAAGAAATAAATAGTATAAAAAGACTCACAAATGACCAGGCACTCAAGCTAATGACACACATTTTAAAATAACTATAATCAACATGTCTAAAAAAGTGGATAAACACATATCATAGACTAACTGGAAAAGCAAACACACAAAAAATATCTTAAATAGCCAGAAGAAATAAAGATCATACTTATAATGAGTAGCAACAGGTTTGACAACTGTGTTTAAAACAGAAATACACACACACACACACACACACACACACATATACAATGGAATACTACTCAGCCATAAAAAAGAATGACATAATGCCATCTGCAGCAACATGGATGGAACTAGAGACTCTCATCCTAAGTGAAATGAGTCAGAAAGACAAAGACAAATACCATATGATATCACTTATAACTGGAATCTAATATCCAGCACAAATGAACATCTCCTCAGAAAAGAAAATCATGGACTTGGAGAACAGACTTGTGGCTGCCTGACGGGAGAGGGAGGGAGTGGGAGGGATCGGGAGCTTGGGGTTATCAGATACAACTTAGAATAGATTTACAAGGAGATCCTGCTGAGCAGCATTGAGAACTATGTCTAGATACTCATATTGCAACAGAACAAAGGGTGGGGGAAAAAATGTATACATGTAAGAGTAACTTGATCCCCATGCTCTACAGCCGGGGGAAAAACAAAAACAAAAACAAAAAACAGAAGTAACAGAAACCAGAAAATAATGGAATAACATCACTGAAGTCTAAAAGAAGGGGAAAACTTAGAATTGTTTCCCATGAGAAAATATCCCTTCGAATGTGAAATAAATAATGGTATTTCAAGTCAAACAAAACTTGAAAAAAAACTCCTCCTCACCAGACCTATGACAAAAGAAAGGTTAAAAGAATTTTCAAGGAGAAGGAAAATTATGCCAGAAAGAAGTGCAAAAAAGCAGGATAGAGTGAAAAGCAATAGAAAGTAAATATATGGTAAATCTAAATTAACATAGATGGTACAAGGAGGCAATAGTAATAATAATGTCTCAGGGGCTTTAAGATACATACTGAATTTAAATGCAAGGTAAAAGGCAGGGGGAAGGGTAAATGCAGGTAAAAGATGCTGATACATTTTGTATCTATTTTGTCTCAGAAAAGTAAGAGGAATATCATTTAGCTTGTAATAAGCTAAGGCTCTATGTTGTAATCCACAGAATAAATACTGAAAGTAAAGAAAAAGTAACATACAACTAGAAGGCAAAGAAGTGCAATACTAATAAAAGGAAACAACTGATTAATTCCAACTACGGCAAGAAAAGAAATAGAAAGGAACATAATGGGAAGGACAGAAAAAAAAATTAAGATAATATGTATGAATAAAATAAACAAGGAAGAGAAGAAAGAAAATAGAAAGGCAAGCACACTGATTTTTAATAGCAATTTCCTTACAATTTGCAAATACCGTTATGTCATTTTTCCAGTGATGATTAGAAAGTAATTATATTTGTATAAGGCCATGAGATTAATATGATATATACTTACTTTGTTATAAAAGAACAAACAACAAGAAAAACTAATGTTTTTCTTTTCAGGATATGCATTACCTTTGAAATGGAGTGGGTAATGACTATAAGAGAGCAAAAATGGTCTTATTTGCTGATAATATTCTCTTTCCCCCTGACCACTTGTTAAACAAGTATGGTCATTTTGTGCACTGTTCTGTAAATATTTTGCATATCAATAAAAGTTTTAAAAAATAACCAAGTAGCTCTATGAAAAACCACTTCACACAGACTAGGGTGGCTAAAATTAAAAAGGTAAAGAGTAACAAGTGCTGGTGAGGATGCAGAGAACCCGGAGCCCTCATACACTGCTGGAGGGACTGTAAACAGTACAGTCACCTTGGAAAGCAGATTATCAGTTCTTTAAATATAAAGATAGTTCCAATATGACCCAGCAATTCCAATCCTATGTTTATACCCGGGAGAACTAAAAACACGAATCCACACAAAAATGTTCACAGCAGTTTTATTCATAATAGCCAAAAAAAATGGACACAACTCAACAGATAAATAAAATGTGGTCTACCCATATAATAGAATATTATACAGCAATAAAAAGGAATAAAGTACTGACACGTTGCAATATGAATAAATTTTGGAAAAAGCATGGTAAGTTAAAGAAGCTAGTCACAAGACAGCACATATTATATGATTCATTCTTATGAAAGGTTCAAAACAGGCAAATTCAGGGCGTTCCCATTGTGGCCAGCTGGTTACAAACATGACTAGTATCCAGGAGGATGAGGGTTCAATCCCTGACCTCACTCAGTGGGTTAAGGACCTGATGTTGCCATGAGCTATAGTGTAGGTTGCAGACATGACTCGGATCCCACATTGCTGCGGCTGTAGTGTAGGCCAGTAGCTGCAGCTCCAATTTGACCCCTATTCTGGCAACTTCCATATACTGCAGGCACAGCCTTTAAAAAAAAAAAAAGCTAATTCATAGAGAAAGTAGAATATTGGTTGCCAAGTGCTGGGGAAAGGTAAAAATGGGTTCTGGCTCTCTTTGGGGAATGACAAAGATGCTCTGAAATTAGATAACTGTTAGGGCCACACCACTCTGAATATAATAAAAACCACCGAACTGTACAATTTGAAAGGGTGAATTTTATAGTATGTGAATTATATTTCAATAAGGCTGTTATAAAAAGAACAAAGTATACAAAAGACAAGAAATTTCCCTGAAAACTGAGGAAATGCAGGTAATAGAAACAAATATACATGGCATGCAGATAAGGTAGCTATAAAACTCACTTATTTTTGGTAATGCTTTTTTAAGTCATCTTGAGCTGCTATAACATAATACCACAGACCAGGTGGCTTAAAAACAGATTTCTTTTCTCACAGTCTGGAAGCTGGGTAGTTCATGATCAAGGTGCTGGCAGATTCAGTTCCAAGTGAAAGTCCTTGCTGACATGCAGAGGGCTACTTTTTTGCTGAGGCCTCATGTGGTGGAGAAAGAGGGAGAGTCCTGGACTTACTTTCTCTTCTTATAAGGATACTAATCCTATCATAGGGCCTACCCTTATGACCTCATCTAAACCTAATTACTTCCCGAAGTCCCTGTCTCCAAACATCATCACGTTGATGATTAGGACTTCAACATGAGAACTTTGAGAGGACACAAACATTCAGTGCATAACATATATAATGTGTATAAAAATATAAAACGTAAGACTGATAATGTTGGCAGACTGGAAAAAAATAAAAAGAAGCAAATGGATTTTAATAAATGAAAAACAGGAAATTTAATTAAGAATTAAATCAACAGACTAAACACTCATTGGATACAGATGAAAAAAGAATTAATCAACTAGAAGCTAGATCATAAAAATGTCTAGAGTTAAATTTAAGACAAAATAATGGACAATACAGAAAAGAGCATGAGAAAAATAGGGAGTATAATGAAAGTATATAACATACACGTAACTGGAGACCCAAAGGGGAGATGTGGGAGACAGTGAAGCAAAACTACCATTTTAAAAAATAATGGCTGGAAAATTTCCAAAAAATATTAACATTTGAGATGTGCTACAAACCATAACTTGGATTAATACAGAGAAATAACACCTACACATATCAAATGCAAAGATAATCTTTAAAGCTGTTTTCATATATAAATTAAATAAAATTGAATTATGTATAGTTTATATATTTTATTATGATTATTAAAATAAAGTGACAGTTGACAAATAGCAGTGCAAAAGAAAATAATTGGTAACCTATAATTTACACACTGTGAAAATACCCTTCAAAAACAAAAGTAAAATAAAGATATTTTCAGAAAATCAAAATCTGGAAAGTTTTTTCAGTAGCAAACCGATACTACATAAAATACTAATTATTAGAAAGAAAATGATCTCAAATGAAAGCCTGAAGAAGCAGAAGGGAATCAAAAGCCAAAGGGTAAAATTTGGGTTCATCTAGGTTAATTTTTTACTATTTAAATCACTGACATAACTCTATATGTATTATTAGGAACAACTGAAAGAAGACTAAGAGAATATAAGGTACAAACTTGATAGTGATGAGAAATGACAGAAAGGACAGCAGAGGAAAGATAACTAGAAATCATAAAAAAAAAGTTCAGCATTTGCACAGCAAAGGAAACCAAAAAGAAAACAAAAAGACAACTTACAGAATGGGAGAAAATAGTTTCAAATGATGCAACTGACAAGGGCTTAATCTCTAGAATATATAAGCAGCTTATATAACTCAACAGCAAAAAAGCCAACGACCCAATGGAAAAACGGGCAAAAGACCTGAATAGATATTTCTCCAAGGAAAATATACAGATGGCCAACAAGCACGTGAAAAAATGCTCAACACCCCTCATTGTTAGAGAAATGCAAATCAAAACTACCATGAGATACCACCTCACACCACTCAGAATGGCCATCAGCAATAAGTCCACAAGCAACAACTGCTGGAGAGGGTGTGGAGAAAAGGGAACCCTCCTGCACTCTTGGTGGGAATGGAAGCTGGTACAACCACTGTGGAGAACAGTATGGAGGGACCTTAGAAAACTGTACCTAGATCTACCATATGACCCAACAACCCCACTCTTGGGCATATATCCGGACAAAACTCTCCTGGAAAAAGACACATGCACCTGCATGCTCATTGCAGCACTATTCACAATAGCCAAGACGTGGAAACAACCCAAATGTCCATCGACAAGACAACTGGATTAGCAAGATGTGGTATATATACACAATGGAATACTACTCAGACATTAAAAAGAATGACATAATGCCATTTGCAGCAACATGGATGGAACTAGAGACTCTCGTCTTGAGTGAAGTCAGTCAGAAAGAGAAAGACAAATACCATGTGATATCACTCATATCTGGAACCTAATATACGGCACAAAGGAACCTTTCCACAGAAAAGAAACTCATGGACGTGGAGAGTAGACTTGTGGTTGCCAACGGGGAAGGAGAGGGGCTGAGAGGGACTGAGAGCTTGGGGTAAATAGATGCAGAATGTTGCCTTTGGGATGGGTTAGCAGTGGGATCCTGCTGTGTAGCACTGGGAACTATGTCTAGTCACTTATGATGGAACACGTAATGTGAGAAAAAAGAATGTATACATGTATGTGTAACTGGGTCACCATGCTGTACAGCAGAAAAAAAATATATATATAAATAAATGATTTCTTAAAAGTAGAATGAAAAAATAAATTGTATTTAGAATACTATACAATAATGTAAACAAATGAAGGTTATATACAACAACATGGGTGGTTTTCTCAGTCTCAAACAATGTTGAACAAAATAAGTCACATATGCTGATTATTCTGTTTATATAATGTTATAAAAAACAAAAATGAAATATGTCATGTTAGAAATCAGGATATTTGTTAGTTTGGGGGAACAATGGGGGAGGGGGTGATGAGTAGAGGCACAAGAAGGCCTCTTGGAGTACTGGTGACCTGAAAAGTACTTACACAGGTTACCTTTGTGATAATTCATTGTGCATATATTTATGATTCTCTACTTTCATACAATGTTTTTATTTCAATAAAAATTACAGAATTAATATTATGCCATGCTTCTACCTCCTACCCCCCCAATCTTTTATTTCTCTTCCCATTCACCTATCATATGTTCTATTTTTTATTATTCTAATTTATTTGGAAAAAATCATAACATTTTATCTATTTCATTTTTGCTGACAGAGAAGGGATCTATGCACTGATACTGAGGAGGAAGCCTCTGGAAATTAAAAGCAATTATATAAAAAATTATGTAAAACTCAGACTGTGTTTGCACGCACTCAGTTTTTGGCTGCCTCTCAAGCATTTAGAATCTGAATGTACATTTGCATTTCCCCAGTGAAATTTTAGAGGCTTTTTTGATAGTAATTAGCAAATCAGCTAAAGAATAAAGGGCACAGGGTGAAACCAAAAGCCAGGAACTACACTGCCTATTAAATGCTAAATCAAAACTAAATGTTATATTCTTAAATGGCACTGAGCCTTTCTTTTATTATGGGGAAGAATAAAATATTATTTATCACTCATGAAGAAAATCATTTTAATTGGTATAATTGCTATCATTCTCAACTGAAAAACATGCAAGGTTTTTTAAACAATAGAAAAAATTCAAGATTCATAAATGTCTTTAGTTTATCATTGAACCACAAAAGTTTTTTAAAACACAGAACAAATTTTAAGTAAACACTTAACACAAAAATATGTCCAAGTACTTTAGGAATACATATTTTTATATAAACTAAAAATACTGGTTATAAACTTTCTTTATTATATTATCAAAACAAGCCACTGTAAATAATCTTTATGACAAGGAGGTTCCTCAGAAAACTAAGTACAGGAGTTCCCGTCGTGGCGCAGTGGTTAACGAATCCGACTAGGAACCATGAGGTTGCAGGTTCGATCCCTGGCCTTGCTCAGTGGGTTAACGATCCGGCGTTGCTGTGAGCTGTGGTGCAGATTGCAGACGCGGCTCGGATCCCGAGTTGCTGCTGTGGCTCTGGCATAGGCTGGCAGCTACAGCTCCGATTAGACCCCTAGCCTGGGAAACTCCATATGCCGTGGGAGCAGCCCAAGAAAAGGCAAAAAGACAAAAAAAAAAGAAAACTAAGTACAAAACTACCATATGATCCAGCAATCCCACTCCTGGGCATTTATCTGGGGAAAACTATAATTCCCAAAGATACATGCACCCCTATGTTCATTGAAGCACTATTCACAACAGCCAAAATACGGAAACAACCTAAATATCCATCAATAGATGAATGGATTAAGAAGATGTGGTACATATACATAATGAAATACTAGTCAGCCATAAAAAAAGAACAAAATAATGCCATTTGCAGCAACATGGATGCAACTACAGATTCTCATACTAAGTAAAGTAAGTCAGAAAGAGAAAGACAAATACCATATATCATTTATATATGGAATCTAAAATAAGGCACAGATGAACCTATCCACGGAACAGAAACAGATTCATGGACATGGAGAGCAGACCTGTAATTGCCAAGGGGAAGGGGGAAGGGAGTGGGATGGACTAGGAGTTTGGCGTTAGTAGATACAAACTATTACATTCAGAATGGATAAGCAATGAGGTCCTGTTGCATAGCACAGGGAACTATATCCGATGTCTTAAAATAGAACATGACAGAAGATAATATGAGAAAAAAACGTGTGTGTGTGTGTGTGTGTGTGTGTGTGTGTGTGTGTGACTGGGTTACTTTGATGTACAGAAGAAATTGACAGAACACTGTAAATCAACTATAAATTTTTTTTTTTAAATATCAGGAATACTCCACAGTACCTACCAACCAGTGTATCCGCATACCTGCAGGTCCTGCTGTGTAACACAGGGAATTATACCCGATCTCTTGGGACAGACCATGATGGAAGATAATATAAGAAAAGGAATGTATATATATGTATGACTGGGTCACTTTGCTATATAGCAGAAATGGGCACAACACTGTAAATCAACTATAATTTTTAAAAATAATAATCTCTATGGCATGACATTCAAAGTCCTATATACACACACTCTTTTAAGTCAGAAAACTTTAATATGCTTTACCTTATCTGGGATTCTAAACCTAATGTGACCAAAAAAAGAAAAAAAAGAAAAAAAAATTGGATGGAAATATAAAGTATCTATGTAATCTTAGCATTCCTGACATCAATGAGTGAAAATGGCAACTGAAATTTACATGTACCTTATACTTTAGGGAGGTAGAATTTTTAAAACAGAAGGAAAAAGTCAATAAAATATACATAAAGCTCATAAAAAAAAATTCAAGAACACTGAAGAGTTCTCAGAGGTACCACTTTGACTACAGAACCAGTCCTTTAAGGAATGAAGTGCTTGGTACTGATCCCAAAATTCATAGGGAAATTCAAGGGACTCAGAAGAGACAAAACAATCTCGAAAAAGAACAAGACTGGAAGACCCACACTACCTGATTTCAAACTTGCTACAAAGCTTAAGTAATCAAGATGGTATGGTACTGATATATAGACAGACAATAGAGATCAATGAAATAGAATTACAGAGTCAAAAATTAAAGCATTACATTGATGGTCAACTGATTTTTTATTAGGGTGCCAATATAATTCACTGGGGAAAGAATGGTCTTTTCAATAAATGATGCTATGATAACTGGATATTCACATGCAAAAGAAAAAAAAATATTTTCCTACATTACACCATATATAAAAAGTAAGCCCAAATAAAACAAAGACCTAAAGGCAATAGCTAAAACTATAAATATCTTAAAGAAAATACAGGGGTAAATCTTCATGAACTTGATTTTGGAAATCTTATCTTTAGATATGACACTAAAAGGACAAAAAAGAAAAGTAAAAACAAATTGGAATTCATCAAAATTAAAAAAATTTTGCTTCCAAAAACACTATCAAGAAAGTGCAAAAACAGTTCACAGAATGGGATATCTTAAAATCATATATATCTGGTAAAGGAACTGTGATCTAGTATATATAAGAACTGTAATGACTCAAAATAAAAGAAAATAAAAATTTTAACTCAACGAGTTAAAAATAGAGTTACCACATGATCTGGCAATTCCACTCTTAGGAATTCACCTAAGAGAACTGAAAATGTATATTCACACAAAGAGTCATACCCCAAATGTTCATAGCAGCATTTTTCCTAATAGCTTGAAAGTAAAAAGAAACCCAAATGTCCATCATCTGAAGAATGGGTAAACAAAATGGGACACAGCTATACAGTGGAAAATTATTCAGCCATAAAAAAATAATGAAATACTGATACATACTACCACATGGATGGCTTCTAAGTGAATGAAGCCAAATATAAAAGGCTACACATTATATGATTACATTTATATGAAATATCCAGAAAAGGCAAATCCTTAGAGACAGAAAGTGGATTAGTAGTTCCAAAAGGTCAGGAAAGGGGACAACAAGATGTGACTGCTTGCTAATGGGGATGAACTTTCTATCTGGAGTAATAAAAATGCTCTGAAACTAGATAGCAGTGATGGTTTTACAACTCTGCGAATATGCTAAAAATCACTGGATTGTACATTTTAAGAAAATAAAAATAAACTTTAAAGGAAGGAGATAAAGAACGACCATAAGTTAGATTTGGATAAACCAGAAATACTTTGGCCAGAGAAAACTAAAAGACTCACTGAAGACATAAGCACTATCTAAAAAACACCTTAAAATAAGACAGAGCTATTAATATCTATATTGTGCAGATAATATATTTTCTAATGATCTCTAAGAGTGTTACATAAATGAGCTAATGATGGCTCCTGGATATTGTTTCTGTTACACTTTTTCACAGCAGGTTCACCATTAGCTCAAAGCCCACCAAAGCCAAACTCAAATTGTTATACACATAATCACTTGAAATAATGCCCCAATAGACATATTTTTAGCCATTTAGAGCCTACCTGCTTTGAACACCTTGCAAAACTGCATTCCAACACCTATTAGCCAAAGTTAAGACGCACTCTGGCCCTAAAGAAGATCCCAAGCCTCTGTGGTCTTCAGAATTCTCTGACCCAGAGACTCCTCAACTTGCATGTAGGGACATCCCCTGCACACACAGGGCTCTTTCCAATGCCTGCTCTCCCAGTTCTCTTGACTTCTTCCCCTTTTGAGAGGGGACCTGCTCCACTCCTTCTGGAAGGTCTGCTGTGTGGGGCCATCCAAGATCCACCCAAATAAAGCTCTCCTGTGTTTCTGTCACCACATGTTCATGTGTTTTCTTTCATCTGTCCCCAAATCTTTCAATTCACCACAAAAAAGAAGTTACTTCTTTTGACTGAAACCTTATTTTGATTCAAAATAAAAGAAAATCTAACAGTAGAAGATGGTCAAATACAAATATGTGGTGAGTTCTTGGTCCCTTACAAGTACTCACTACTCCCGCTTTGGAATGCAAGCACTTATCAAAGACTCTGAAAAAGAAACAAACTGGATAAACCGCTTGGACTAGAAGAATGTTGGTATAGTCTCAACCTGATTTTCAAATTGTAGAAAATAATCCACGACCAAAATATTTTTACCAGTTTGGATGAGTTATCTCCCTAGTCTATCCAAATAATTTGAATTAACTGTATTTAAGTTACAGTTGGAAAATGAGGAAGATCTAATATATGAAGAAGAATAACGATTTCCTGATTTTTATCCTAGAAATAAAGTATAATTCACCAATTTTTACTGCAAGGTACTGTAAATAATGGTAAACTTCATGAAGAAAATATACTGGTGATTTCTAACAATGTGTTAGCACAAAATTGGTATTGGAGTTCTAGTGATAACAAGTAAGAACTACATTTGGTAAGTGTAAATATGAACCTATTAAATAATGAGCCACAAAGCTTAGCTAATTGCATCACTTTTTTCTTACATAAGAAAATTTATATTTAGGTTTAGGAACAGAAAGCAAAGATGATCATGATTACCAATTTTTAATAAAATAATTAAGTATTCACTATGCTTTAACACAAGGATAACAAGATGAATAGTTATGAATAGCTATTTACAGGAAAACACATACCTAGTCTTCTAAACAAAGGCTAAGTCACCATGGGAACTGAAGAAAGATATTAAAAGGTTTCTCCACAAATGAAAGTACATTATTGAATTAAATTTTCTTATATTGTCGACCTGAAACAATTTACTCGACATTGGTAAATCACCACAGTAACACTTTTGAGCCTTCCTGCAGTAGAAAATTCTGTGATTCAGTAGTGAGGGGAAGCTCTTCCAGGCCCACAATAAGATACAGCAAAATACCTAAGACAAGATGCAGACTTTCAAAGATCTGAAGTTTATGTTTCATTTTTAGGCTATGGTCCCAAAGTTTATTATAAAAAAATCAGTCATGGAAACCTTTAGTGATTTAAAACAGAAAACCTGGCCTCAGTTTTCCTCTTGATTCATTTGTTCTAACTAGGTTAAATCCACCTTACCAAAGTGAGGTATAGGAAATAATTAATCATTGTAAAACACTGTTTAAATACCAAGTGCTAAAAAAAAGTGTTAAATAATAAGTTCAAGTACTACAAAAATTATCTGTTCATAAAAAGTTGGATGTTTTTGAGGAACAAAGTAATAAACAGCAGAAATCTATTTCCCCTAAACTGGAGATGTAGTCATTACTGCTCTTGCAGAATTTTAACAAGGTTGTTTAACTGAAGATGTAATAGTTATTATCACAGCAATACTGTAATACTCAGGACAAGAAGAAATACCAGCAAAGCTGCAAAGTATTAGTTTAGAAACAACTGTCCCAGATTTCTTTCTAGCACTATTTATGTCATCTGGTTTATATTTTTATCTATTTCTTTGAGCATATTTAATTTTCCTGAATTCTTACAACAGCCATGTTCAATACTAAGAAACTTCACAAAGAATCAGGAAAGTAATATACAAAGTACAACATATATTTTGCTTCCTTAAATCCTAAAACATGGATCAGATAGGTCAGATATCAACAAACACAATTTAGTGGCTTGTAGCACACTGTGAAATTATGTCATTAGTCAGCTTTATCCTTTTAGAATGGAACAGATCTCTAGAACCAGTGCCCTTAATCTGGGACAAGCATCTCTAATGGCGGGTAGGATTAAAAGGATGTGTAATTTGAGCCTTTGATAGGCAGGCTCTAGATGGTTGGAAAGGCAGAAGCAATCAATCAGCAATTCCATATTTGCCTTTTATTCTTTTATTTATTTATTTATTTATTTGCCTTTTTAGGGCCACAACTGTGGCATACAAAAGTTCCCAGGCTGGGGGTCGAATCAGAGCTATAGCGGCCAGCCTACACCACAGCCACAGCAACACAGGATCCTTAACTCACTGAGCAAGGCTGGGGATCGAACCCATGTCCTTACAGATACTAGTTGGGTTCATTACAATAGAACCACAACAGAAACTCCTGACTTTTATTCTTTTTTTTTTTTTGTCTTTTTGCCTTTTCTAGGGCCGCTTCCACGGCATATGGAGGTTCCCAGGCTAGGGGTCGAATTGGAGCTGTAGCCACCAGCCTACGCCAGAGCCACAGCAATACAGGATCTGAGCCACGTCTGCAACCTTCACCACAGCTCACAGCAACGCCAGGTCCTTAACCCACTGAGAAAGGCCAGGGATCGAACCTGCTAACCTCATGGTTCCTAGTCAGATTCGTTAACCACTGCGCCACAACGGGAACTCCCTGACTTTTATTCTTAAAACTAGACAATTACTAAACTATATTAACATAAACATTAAAAAGCTTGTACTTTATTATAAAGTTTCTAGAAATTTTAAAACAAAAATGAATGCCAAGAAATATCCCAGAATTTTGCAAGAATTTCTTTGTCTGCTTAATTTTAATTCCTACCTCAAAGATTTGCTTTTTTATTAGACTCAATTTAAGGACTGTCCTACACAATAGCAGGACACTGCTGAGCTCTCTGTGAAGATGGCAGGGTTAGTTTTTCATGAACTAAACTGATGGCCTTAAATTTACCACTATTGGTTTAACTGTACTGATATTCAAAATATTTACTGAGAGCTGGGCATGGATGCCAAACAATCAGAACAAATGCTGGTCATGGTTCTGCAGGTCCCCCACAGATCCAGAAGTCCTTATTTATTTATTCATTCATTTTGCTTTTTAGGGTAGCATCTGCGGCATATGGAGGTTCCCAGCCTTGGGGTCAAATCAGAGCTACAGCTGTAGGCCTATGCCACAGCCACATCAATGCCAGATCCCAGACACATCTGTGACCTACACCACAGCTCACGGCAACACCGGATCCTTAAGCACTGAGCAAGGCCAGGGATCAAATCCGCATCCTCATGGTTCCTAGTCGGATTCGTTTCCGCTGAGGCACAACGCAACTCGCCAGAGGTCCTCTTTCAGTCAGGGATGTCCAGGGGTTTCAGACGGCCAGGATTGGGAGAAGGGTGAAGTAGGTATTTGAGTGGTTCTGAGAAGTGCTATTTACCCACAATTTAAAAAACAAAAGCAAGCAAACAAAAACTGCTGGTATGGTAGCTTTGCTGTATCATCAGGCCACTGTGTCAGTCTAAACAGAAGTCCCCACTAATTCAAAGTAAAAATGGAAATTCAAATACAAGAAGACAGTAGCTACCTTTACTCCTTTACCCTGACCCTTTTTATTAGCTAACATTTGGCCCAATTCTGGTAGCCTGAACCCACCACACCTCCATTCTCCCACCCTGTACCTTCATCTTCATAATCGGGAATTGTCTGACTTTGAGCTTTTACCATTTGTCTGAGGACAGCCACTACCACCCCCAGACCCAGCTTCCCAGGACAGTTTGACATGAAAATAAGTTGTTTACTTGCCACCACTGCTACCCACTGCCTTCTGCTGAAGCTGCCACACAGACTGGATTAACGCTCCCTCCCTCAGCCTGTCTCAGTAGGAGACTTCTTGAAAGGGTCACATTTTAATTTCAAATGTTAGAAGCCCTACTTGCAACAAAGAAAACAAAGTTTTAAATAGAATTTCAAGAATACGTTCTCTTCACAGGCACATCTTGCACTTAGGAGAGATTTACAGAGTGAGAGCACAGATAGGATGTGCTGTGTAAGCAAACACCTGTTCAGGCTCATAAACTCTTCTGTGAAAGATTCCCTGTCTCACCTGAGGATAACTGACTATTTTCTCTTAGCATTTTGATTATATTTCTATTATAGGTCTTATAGTACTCATTTTTTTTAAATCATTTCTGGACTGGGAGTACCTGGCAATCAAATATTGTGTGAATTGGTGAATAAATGAATAAAAGAATGAAAGAAACTAAAGTGCAGGAAACAAAAAGAATAAGCACATGTATATAAGAACATGTATTCTTGTTTGGTACACAAGGATGACAGAAAGGGGTCTAATTCTGAAACAACTGGCCTGTTTCCAAGGCAACCAACTCTCAGAAAATGTTTAAGAAACCAGAAAGTTTAACTTCCCGGTCAATACTCCTCCCTGGAGAATGAACATGGAAGACTGTCCATTCCCCACCTTCCCCATCATCTCCGCTTCTGATCCTGGCACTAATCCTTTTAAAATTAGTATATAGGAGTTCCCATTGTGGCTCAGTGGTTAATGAATCCGAATTGGAACCATGGGGTTGTGGGTTCGATCCCTGGCCTTGCTCAGTGGGTTAAGGATCTGAGGTTGCCATAAGCTGTGGTGTAGGTCGCAGATGTGGCTTGGATCCCGCGTTGCTGTGGCTCTGGCATAGGCTGGCGGCTAAAGCTCCAATTAGACCCCTAGCCTGGGACCCTCCTTTTAAACAAATAAATAAATAAAATTAGTATATAAAATTGGCCACTGGGCCAAGTGTAGTAGCTCTACAAGCACCTTCAGTGCTATGCTCATATGAAAGGGTAGCTGAAAGAGAAGCAAAAAAAAGAAAAAAAAAAGAAGCAATTCAAAGGAAGTTTGACTGATTTAGATAAGGAATACTGTCAATGAACATTAGCTGGGGAAAAAGAGGTTTCAGGGTCATTTTAATCCATTTCCTCAATACCCTTCTTCTGATTGTAACTCTGCCAACAAAGTGTTATGCCCATTATTCCATTTTAGTAAAAATAAATACTGAATTTAATTAAAATTTATTAATTTCTTGATATTCCTAATACATCATCACTAATAGAAGAGGTGACTCCTGCATAACCCATTGATCTTCGCAAGTTAGGGTCAATCTAATTAAGATAAAGCCTATTCACTTCTTTGTCAATCAGGCTTGGATGCAATTCACTAGCTAAAGGTGGTAACACGCCCTTTGTTATAATAGCCCATGTTATGTTTTTTATTTTTATTTTTAAGAAAACATTTTAAGATTAGCTGTCTTAAAAATTCCAACAGCTCTCAAAAGTTGTTACCTATGCTCAGAGAATATCTGGTTCAAAAATTTACTAATGATTCAAAGAGAGCTTATCAACAATTTGCCAGTTAACTATTTGCCACTCGTAGCAAGTATGCTATAATTTTTTCCTATGTGGGCAGTGAGAAAGAAACAAGAAAACCTGAGGTTTCTCTTCCTCATGTCAAAATGAAGCAGTTATTGGAGTTCCCGTCATGGAGCAGTGGAAATGAATCCAACTAGGAACCATAGGTTGTGGGTTTGAACCCTGGCCTTGCTCAGTGGGTTAGGGATCCAGCGTTGCTGTGAGCCGTGGTGTAGGTTGCAGACGCAGCTCGGATCCTGTGTTGCTGTGGCTGTGGTGTAAGCTGGCAGCTGTAGTTCCAATTGGATCCCTAGCCTGGGAACCTCCATGTGCTGCGGGAGCGGCCCTAAAAAGCAAAACAAATTTTTAAAAAAGCAGTTATTAAAACATTTCCTAAGAACATTAAAAATGAGAAGTCTGTCTATGTACAATTTTGAGGGAGTAAATGCCTATAGCCAATTCTCAATTATCTACATTGTATACTATCTTTAGACATGGGCCTTTATTCTTCCCTTGCCACTGCCATGCTTATAAAGACAGGAACCATGAAGAGTTTCATAATTCCCTCCTTGAGATGTGGGGCCACTATCATCTTATTATCACTTCATGGTCCAGCTTTATTCAACTTTTATTGCCACTGGGATCATCTGTGCAGTAAGAATCAAACTACAAGATAGATTTCCGTTGTATTACTCCATTAGCAAAACTTCTAGATGAAGTTGGCAAGTACAGCATTCCTTTAGTGTCACCAGAAAATATGACTGGACGCTGGGGTAGCTGTACCTTCTGTCAGCTAATAGTGCCTGTATCCAAAGACATCTGTACCTTATGCACTGAAACCTGAGAGTATGTTAGCTCAATGGCAAAAAGGGGTTTTGTAGGTGTGACAAGTTATGGATCTTGAAATGAGTTTATTCTGGATTATCCAGGTGGGCCCAGGATAATAACAAGGGTCCTTATAAAATCGGAGAAAATATGACAACAGAGGTGACAGTCAGAGTGATTCCAGGAAGGGTCCACAAGTAAAGAAACACATAAAAACTACAAAATGAAGAGAACAGATTCTTTCCTAGGACCTTCAGAAAAAAAAAAACTAGTTCTGCTGACATCTTGACTTTAGGCAAAGAAAACTGACCTCCACAATGGTAAGATAATAAATTTGTAAGTCACTAACTTTTTGATAATCTATTACAGCAGCAACAGAAACTAATAAGCCTCTTCATAGACAATTAAAATTGAACTGTCAACAGTGAAATAATGAGAAACATAGGATTCAAGGTGACTGGTTTCTTTTAGGCTCCAAACTAGAATTTAACATTTTATAAATCAAACGGCTGCCTGACTAGAGTGAATCTGCAAAGCAAGTATCGGGTGACTTGAAGAGGCCTGTAAATTGGAGCTTCCTCTTTTACATAAAAATCCTAGTCTCCTAGTTCTATAACTTAAAATATAGGCCCCTCCTGCTAATAGGGGAACGTGTATATTGCATTAAGCAATAGGAACAGTTTGGAAGTTATTACAGACTCACTATTTGTGCATTCCAGTAACAATCTGCTTTTGGCTTCACTAAGGAAGGTAAAAACCAGTTTCTACTTCCTTGACCATATGGAATGCTAAGTAGCACCAATAGCTTTTACCTCCCATTAACTTTAGACACCAGTATATTATTTGTAGCTTCTTAGCTATTAATACAGTAACCTGTTTATGCAAAATGATAACACTTACTAATGAGGATATGAACTTGTATTTCATCCAGTATGCGAACAATATGGAATATGGCCTTTCATTTCTTCTTAAAATACCATCTCTGAGCAATATTTGTAGTAACAACATGAGTGGCCTTTAATGTTTTCTCCTGTCAGCATGTATTTGTATCTTAGGCATAAAAGAATACTCAGAAAGACAACAGGTCTACCTATAAAAAGCCTTCTCCCCAAGATTTTCAAGAGCAAGGTTGAAACCTCTGTCTTTCCACTTGAAACATAAAATGATATAACCTATCCATCATATATAACAACTTTGAAAAATAAAGCAGTGAGAGAATAGAAAAATTCAGGGAGAACAATTCAAAGAAAACAGAATAATCCAGGAAATACAATAATTAAGGGCTCCATTAACTCTTTGGTAGCTTTCAGGTGAGTACAGACAGAGAGCACTAAAAGAAAGCCAAGAAGTATGGAAGAAGGCAGAAAGCACACATGACCTCAGGCATCAAGGGCCTTCAGTGAACATCTGAACCAAAGACTTAGCCCAGCAGGGCCCCCAAAGAGGCTGGTCATTGACAGTGATGATGGCAGAGGCAACATGGAAGAGTTGAAGAGGGACTTCTCACACTGGCACTGCCTCTAACAAGGTGTTATGACTGTAGTCAGGGGATTCAGCTTGCCTATTATTCAGCTCTTCCATCTGTAAAATTATAATTGAACCATATGATCAGTAACATCATTTTCAACTCTGAACTATAACTCTTCTGAAAAGTTCAAAATACAGCAAATATATTGAAATACTGAGAAAATATGACACATGAATGAATTGTTAAAACTTTTTGCCTAAGCCATTATCTATATCCCATAAAGAATATCTTTCAATTTTCTAGACAGTCCTTTATTAAAAAATATAAACCAAATATTGGAGTTCCCACCATGGCTCAATGGTTAATGAATCTGACTAGCATCCATGAGGACGCAGGTTCAATCCCTGGCCTTGCTCAGTGGGCTGAGTATCCGGCATTGTTGTGAGCTGTGGTAGAGGTCGCAGACACAGCTTGGATCCCATGTTGCTGTGGCTGTGGTGTATGTAGGCTGGTAGCTGCAGTTCAGCTTCGACCCCTAGCCTAGGAACCTCCAATATGCTGCAGGTACAGCCCTAAAAAGCAATATTTGGGGTGTGTGTGTGTGTGTGTGTGTGTGTGTATCCCAAATATTTTTGAGCTCCTAACACCAAATACAAAATGGAGATAATAGAAATTATGGCTTTTATAATGATAATGTTGAGGTTGCCAATAACACATTAGGTACTGAGGTAGCCCCTCCCCTCAAAAGATATCCATGACCTAATCCCTGCTATCTCTGAATATGTTGTATTGCCTTGCATGGTAAAGGGTCTTGGCAGATGTGACTAAATTAAGGATCCTGAGATGGGGAGACTATCCTGGATTATCAGAGTGGGTCCAATCTAATTACACGGTCCTTAAATTGGAGAACCTTTCCTTCTTTGATCAAAGGGATATGTAACTACAAAAGAAATGTCAGAAAGATGCTACAATGCTGGCTTTAAAGACGAAGTTAACAGACCATGAACCAAGAAATGTGGCAGGCCTCTAGAAGCTAGAAAAGACAAGGAAACATTCTCTCCTAGAGCTTCCATGAAAGAATGCACTGGGCCTAGTGAGAGTCAGGTTATACTTCTAATCTACAGAAGCATATAGTTGTAAACATGTCTTAGAAAACCCTAAGGACTCCAAACAAAAACTACTTGAACTTATCAATGAATTCAGCAAAGTAGCAGGATACAAGATAAACATTCATAAATCAATTGCATTTCTGTATACTAACAATGAAATATACAGTACAAAAATACAGTTCCTTTTTAAAATCTTACACCCAAAAATTAAATACCTAGGAATAAACCTGACCAAAGAGGTAAAAACTTATATGCTGAGAACTACAAAACATTAACCAAGGAAAGTAAAGAGGATTCAAAGAAGTGGAAAAATAGTCCATGCTTGTCAGTTGAAAGAATTAATAAATATCATAAAAATGGCCATACTACCCAAAGTAATGTACTGATTCAATGCAATCCCTATTAAATTACCCATGACATTTTTCACTGAACTCCAACAAACAATCCAAAAATTTATATGGAACTGTAAAAGACCCAGAATTGCCAAAGCAATTGTGAGGAACAAAAACCAATCAGGAAGCGTAACTCTCCCAGACTTTAGACAGTATTACAAAGCTACAGTAATAAAGACCATGTAATATTAGTACCAAAACATACAGATGGAACATAATGGAGAACCCAGAAATAACCCCAGACACCTATGGTCAATTAATCTTTGACAAAAGAGGCAAAAATATTAAAATGGGGAAAAAGACAGTCTTTTCACCAAGTGGTACTAGGAAAACTGGACAGCTGCATGTAAATCAATGGAACTAGAACACACTCTCACACCATGCACAAAAAATAAACTCAAAATAGCTTAAAGACTTAAACATAAGACAAGACACCATCAAACTCCTAGAAGAGAACACAGGCTAAACATTTTCTTACATCAACTGTACAAATGTTTTCTCAGGTCAGTCTCCCAAGGCTACAGAAATAAAAGCAAAAATAAACCAATGGGAACTAATCAAACTAACAAGCTTTTGCCCAGCAAAGAAAACCATAAAAAAAAAAAAAGACAACCTATGGAATGGGAGAAAAGAGTTCAAATGATGAAACTGATAAGGGCTTAATCTCTAATATACAAACAACACATACAACTCAACAGCAAAAAATCCAACAATCCAATTGAAAAATGGGCAAAAGACCTGAATAGACATTTCTCCAAAGAAGATGTAAGATGGCTAACAAGCATATGAAATAATCCTCAACATCACTGATTATTAGAGAAATGCAAATCAACACTACTATGAGGTACCACCTCACACTTGTCAGAATGGCCATCATTAACAAGTCAATAAATAATAAATGCTGGAGCCCTCTTGTGGAGAAAAGGGTACCCTCCTTCACTGCTGGTGGGAATGTAAATTGGTACAACCACTATGGAAAACAGTATGGAGGTATCCCAGAAAACTATATATAGAACTACCACATGACCCAGCAATCCCACTCTTGGGCATATATCCGGACAAAATTTTCCTTGAAAAAGACATGTTCATTGCAGCACTATTCACAACAGCCAAGACATGAAAACAACCTAAACGTCCATTGACAATGAATGGATTAAGAAGATGTGGCATATATATATATATATATATATACACAATAGAATACTACTCAGCCTTATAAAGGAACAAAATAATGCCATTTGCAGCAACATGGATGGAACTAGAGACTCTCATCCTAGAGTGAAGTCAGAAAGAGAAAGACAAATACCACATGATATCACTTACATCTGGAATCTAAAATAAGGCACAAATGAACCTATCTACATAAAAAAGGAGTTCCCATCGTGGTGCAGTGGTTATTGAATCTGACTAGGAACCATGAGGTTGTGGGTTCAATCCCTGGCCTTGCTCAGTGGGTTAAGGATCCGGCGTTGCCGTGAGCTGTGGTGTAGGTTGCAGATGCAGCTCTGATCCTGCATTGCTGTGGCTCTGGTGTAGGCCGGCGGCTACAGCTCTGATTCGACCCCTAGCCTGGGAACCTCCACATGCTGCAGGAGCAGCCCTAGAAAAAGGCAAAAAAACAAAAACAAACAAACAGACAAACAAAAAAGACAAGAAAAGAAACAAGCTCATGGACTTGGAGAACAGACTTGTGGTTGCCGAGGGGGAGGGGGAGGGGGAGGGAGTGGGATGGACTGGGAGTTTGGAGTTAGTAGATACATACAATTGCATTTGGAGTGGATAAGCAATGAGATCCTGCTATACAGCACAGGGAACTATATTCAGCCACTTGTGATGGAACATGATGGAGGATAATGTGAGAAAAAGAATATGTATAAATATATGTATGACTGGGTTACTTTGCTGTACAGTAGAAATTGACAGAACACTGTAAACCAACTATAATGGAAAAAATAAAAATCATAAAATTTTTAAAAAATAGATGTAAAAAATCATAAACATGCCTTGTTTCAAACAACTAAATTCGTAGTAATTTGTTATAATACCAATAGAAAACTAAGATAAGCATTATACTTGGTACTTTACAGACATCTCAGTTAATTCTCAACACAACCCTACGAGGTGGGAATTATTATTAAAGATGAGACCACTAGGACTTAGGCAGGTTAGGTAACTCTTCCAAGGTCATCCAACTTGTGAAGATCGAGCCAGGATTTGAATTTGGGTATATGTGACTCCACTACTGTGTTCTTTACCTGGTGCTCCAGGAATTGTCATTCCTGTCAAGTACTTTGGAGGGTACCAGAAAACAGAATCTTTCATTATCTGTTGAAATGACTAAGTTCAAGTTCCATAGCTCAAAACTCTGAAACATTCCCGTCATTTTTGCAGGAATTTTCCCCAACACAAAGTCTTCACAGGAAACAATACAAGGATGAATTCAACCTTTCCTTTGGAAACAGTATCTTATATATTTATCTCAAACAGAGTTTTGATTCTTTTCTTATCTGGATGTCCCATGGGAAGAATGGAATATCTTAGAAAAAGGCCGAAAAATATATATAAGGAATATATGCCTGGAAAGACTTGGGCAAGTTAAACATAACACCTGAAGATGCTTACAAAATGGAACATGCTGCCCTGCCTGCTTGATACCATCACTTTTTTTTTCTTTTTTCTTTTTTTTTTTTTTGCTTTTTAGGGCCACACCCGTGGCAACAAATGGAGGTTCCCAGGCTAGGGGTTGAATCCAAGCTCTAGCTGCCAGCCTACACCACGGCCACAGCAAACTTGAGATCTCAGCTGCATCTGCAATCTACACCACAGCTCATGGCAATGCCAGATCCCTAACCCACTGAGCGAGGCCAGGGATTGAACCCGCAATCTCATGGATGGTTTCTAGTTAGATTCGTTTCCACTGCACCACAACAGGAACTCTGATACCACCTTTTTTAAAAATTATTTTTAAATTACAAATTATTTCAGACATCCAAAAGGGAAAAGTTTGCTTATAAAGGACAACTGTAACTGAGGTGCTAAGGAGTAATTCCTACATCTGCGTAAATGTGTTTTTCTTTTCTGGGGAGTGTAGGCTGGTGTCTTATCCTGTCAGTGACTTTATGAGCAATAGAACTAAAACTGAATTCAGTAGTATCTGGTTGTTTTGTCTAAAGAACAGTATTTCTCTCTTAAAAATACAGTAATTGTGAAAGCACCTAGAAACATGAGAGCTTGGTAAGAATTTAACGTATGACTATTTGAAACTCTTTTCTTAAGGATAATTTGGTAAAAATGGTACCCTCATTATATACAGTATACATAGGCACAGCCTTGCTAAATCCATTTAGCAGTAGTTTGGGTCAGGAGCTCAGCTCCGGTCTGAGACTTGGACATGCTATATTTCCACTCCAGTTCCCTCATTGTCTTGGATGCCTTCTGCTCAGTGTGCTTTAGAAATAGCACAAAGTATTCACAGGGATAGTAATGCAACACTTTCCTAGGAACCACATCACTTGTCTTCTCCCACACATACTTCCATACAAATATCTTGCTGCCCAGTCCCCTCCCATTGCTAAAATGAATTATAATACCCGCTGCCTCCTCTGAGAATTTTCTGGGATACAATTAGTTATTCAGGTTTTCTCTGCCTTGGTCTCCCTATCTGTAAAATAAGACAGGCCTCTAGTAAAGTATCTTGTATAGCTGAAATACAAACTATGCTGAAAGTAATATCTGCCAGTAAATTTTAATTTTGACAAGAGAAATTTTGCCAATATGAATAAACTCAAAGAAAACAAACCAAAAAAACCAAGCAGACTTATAATATCATGAGTATATTTGTATTATTAATGGCCATAGTTTATAAGGATTATGAAAATGAAGCTGATCTCTTACATGCTTGATCAAGAGATTTTTTTACTTTCTTCTTTTGCAAGAATCTAATCTGGTTTATGTTTAAAAGGCAGGATTACTAGAAATATGGACATTTTCCAGACAAATCACATAGGGGTACTTGTGCTGCCTGATTCACATGAAATCAAAGTACTACAAAGATGTCTTTAACTTCTGTTCTCTGGGAGAAGTCAGAAATCTTGTCAAGTGCTCTGCCACGCAGTAAGATGGGCAAGACAAAGAACTCCATCAAAGAGAAGCTTAGTAGAACTCCCACTGGTCAGCAGCAGGAGGGTCCTTTTTGTCTCTGTCTACAGAATACTGCCTGATGGGACCACCAAGGGGGTAGGTAAGATGTTCTGCTCTGGTAATGCAAGACAGATAGAGTCTACCCTTAGTTACCTGTCAAATGGACAGCAGTGTCCATCTCAAGACAAGGTCAAGTATAGCAAACAGCATTCATTTCAGAGAAAGCAGCTGCATTACTTGAATATAATTCTGTGCATAAAACTAGCATTTCTATGCTTAATCATGGTGTAAAACCCTTTGTGTTTAGACATTTAATTTTTTTAATATAAAGCATTTGGAATGTTTATCCTTGAATGAATCAAACCATAAGGCATGTGGATGCTGAGATTCTGCAACCTCTTTTTTTATTTAAAAAAAAAAAGGTAATTAATTCTTAACTTGATCTCCAGCCTGCCCAAAAATAACACAAAAAATGCCAACAGTGAATTCTCCATGTCTCCATATCTTGAGATCTATTTTGAATTTAATGTTGTACAATATGAAGAGTGTTTCCAGCTGGTTGAACCTTGAAAGCAGTGAATGTTGATGAATATTTCTTCTTAGAAGAATGCCAAGCACAAAGTAAATATGTAAATTCAGATACTAGTAAAAACAAAGGTGACCCAGTGGCTTCAGATTAGAGTAGGAGGTCTGAGTTATAAACCAGTCTCTCTTACTAATTTTCTTTGATATGCATAATGATCTGAAGTAAAATATCTAGTTTAAGAGTTTCTCTCTCTTTGTGAAATGATGATTTTTTTTTCTATTTCTTGGAAATGTACTGACAATTTTCCAATGATCCAAAATCCACAATGCATGTGTATTTCTAGTAAGGTAAATAACCACCTGCTAGGAGTCACACAGGTTATAAAAAATTAGTTTTCAAAAAATGATCCATGAAACCTCAGAATTGTTAGGGGTATCTGTCAAGCTTTCTGAGATTCATTTAGATCTATTAATTCAAAATATTTTGTGAACTAAGTCCAGGAATCTGAACTATTCAAAAGCATCTTAGATGATCTTTATACATTCTAAAGTTTAGAAACTACTAAAAAAGATTTTGATAAATCAAGGATGACTTGTAAAAATTCCAGCTCTAGGACTTTATGATCAAATTAGAAATAGAGCCATATACTAAATAAGTCATGTGGTATGAAATTAGTAATATTATCTCTGTAAGCAGAATAACTGAATTATGCAAGCAGATTCAGGCAATTTAATATCTTCAGGAGAACATAAAGACAGTAACAGATACAGTCAAAACAGGTCTTTTATATTCAATTTTAAGTGGGTTGAACAAAATTAAATGAATCAGGAGGCTTATCAGCTTTTAGTCATGTGCTTACTCTCTTTCTCCTTCAATTAAGTTAAAATTTAGAAGCAGGAGTCATGATTTCCATTACCTCTTAAAATGCCTGAACATAAAATTTTAAAAGTTTCAGATATTTAGCAACAGCTTAAAGAGGCCAACAATGTTCATTTCCAATATCTGAGCAGATTAAAAGAGGCATCCTAAACTTACCTCCATATGATCAAGATCTTTATCTCACTGTCCTGGAAAACAGGAAGTTTGCTAATCATCTGAACAAAGTCCCATTTTGTTCAAACTGACTTTCATTGATGCTTTACTTGACTTGATGAGTATTTTATCTGTCTAGCAGAAAACCTAAGAAGACACAATTTGTTGCTTAGTAAAGAAAGCTAGAGACTCACTTCTGAGGCTGGAAACAGAAACTTCTCTGAACTAGAGGCATTGAGCTTCTGTGATTGCACTAACAGCAGTAAGTATGCAACATCACGAGCCCTGTGGCAGATAAAGTGAGTTCTTTGGAAAAATGAAAGAACTGAGACCTCATTCTTACACTACGACTTATATAAAACAATATACGACAAATCCAAGGGTGGAGGGAGGTACTAATCTCTGTTCCTATATAACCATCAGCAAAAAAGAATAAAATATGGAGACAGAATAATTGTCTGAAACAACAGAAAGGATTATATTTTTTTTTCTCCAAGAGTATATATCAAAATTTTAAGATTTTATCAGGATGGTAAAATTTAGGTGCTTTTTATTTTCCTGGTTGCAATTTTTCTGTGCCTTCCAAAATTTTACAACAAAGCTAAATTACTTTTCTTATTTTAAAAAAAGTTATAAAAATTAAAAGTTGAAAAGGTAACCAGTTATTTAGTAAAACACACCTACACTTCTGTGAGTTATTGAAGAAAAAGATTATCAGGTAAGTATCAGCATCCAGAGAAAGCAAGAGATTACAGAGCTGAAGAAACAATAAGAAACAGAGGGACTAATAACAAACATGGAGAATCAGTGCTTCCATCTAGACTATTAAACACTCCCTTCAGATTTTAAAGGGCCTCAGTCAGGGTACATACCTTAAGACTTAATGATAAAAGTGAAGTGGAAGAAATTAGAACTTTATGAGTAATTTTAGCACACTACTTTAGAAGGCAATGCCCAAGAAATAAAATAAATTTTGTTCAGATGGATATGTATGCTAGGTTTTAGCAATTTTTAAGAAGATATGGAAGTACTTATATTCGTATCATCAAAGATGCTAGAAAAGAAACCAATCCAACCAAGTACCAGAAACTCTGTCAATTAAATCCTAGCTAATTATGGAGAGAAAAGTGGAGGCATTTAAGGGGAAGGGGTTTCAGAAAGTGGGTACTTCATATATTTGTGAATTCTTTTTTCAGAATGCATACTAAAGACAGACTGAACTTTCTGTTCTGCAGATAAATGCTGCGAAAGATCAGCACAGATCTTTAAGATGGTGTCAGGCTAAAATCTAAAACAAATAATTCTTGATTTAAAAAATGTTAGAAATAATGGTTAAGGAAGGAGTGAGAAAATTACCAGTTTGCTTATGCTTAAAAAAAAAAGAGCAAAGGAATTTTCATTGCTGATAATATGGTGCCCCAGATACTCTGATGGATGCTCCCAATACACGTAAATGCTCAACAGAATACATCTTCATTCTTTTCTCATTCCTTGATTCCTTTCTTTTGGATTCATAGTCTTTATTACTCTATTTTCCCTATATATTAGTTTCACAGTTATTGATACTATCACTAAAGATGCTTCCTTTGAGATTATAATATCCATCCTGACTTATCAAAGTCTAGTATAAATAAATTGTCTTCCCAGGCAATTAATGGATATTAAAATACATAATTAACTTCTCTACTAATTTATATTCTAGGATATTTTAACATAATAACATTACTGTTTAGTACATATATTTATTTATATTTACTCATGTTTATATTCCATCTTTCTAGTGCTCTTCATTTTTTCCTGTACTTCCAGACTTCTATTTGGAATCATTTTCCTTCTACCTAAAGAATACTTGTTAGGAGTTCCCGTCATGGCGCAGTGGTTAACGAATCCGACTAGGAACCATGAGGTTGCGGGTTCGGTCCCTGTCCTTCCTTGCTCAGTGGGTTAACGATCCGGCGTTGCCTGAGCTATGGTGTAGGTTGCAGACACAGCTCAGATCCCGCATTGCTGTGGCTCTGGTGTGGGCCGGTGGCTACAGCTCTGATTCGACCCCTAGCCTGGGAACCTCCATATGCCGCGGGTGCGGCCCAAAGAAATAGCAAAAAGACCAAAAAAAAAAAAAAAAAGAATACTTGTTAATATTTTCTTTAATGCTTCTCTGATGCTGATGAATTTTCTGTCACTGCTGGTCTAAAAATGTCTTTATTTCAACTTCATTTATGAAAGATATAACCTTTTAAGTCAGTATTTAATTTCTTTTGGCATTTGGAAGATGTCATTACATTGTCTACTGGCTTCAATCATATATGGTAAAAAGTCAACTGTCTGTTTTGCTGTATCTCCCTTGATAATAATGTCTTTTTCTCTGGCTTAAAAGAATTTTACCTTTTATATCTGATTATCATCCATTATACTATTATGGGTATAGTTGTGGTTTTCTTTATTTTTTTATATTACTTAGGGTTGATAGTTTTTCTAAAAACCTGTATTTGATATTTCTCAACAGTATTCTTAGTCATTAGTTCTTCAAATACTGTTTTTGCTCCACTCTCCCCTGTTCTTCCTCCAGGACTGCAATTGTACTTATGTTATACATTCTCATTGCATGCCCCTATGATTCCTAAGCTCTTTTCTAAATAGTTCATCTTTTGTCTCTGCACATTTCACATTGAGTAATTTCTGACCTAACTTTGAATTCACTAACTTTTTTCTTCAGTTGTCTAATCTACCCTTAGACCTCTCAATATGGGCTCTCATAGTTAATTCAGTTATTGTACTTTCCTGTTCTAGACTATTTTATTCTTCTAGTTTCCAGCTCTCTGCTGAAATTTTTAATCTTGTTACTTAACTTCTTGAATGTAACAGAGATAGTTAGTCTTTCTCTAACTGTAATTTCCCTGTTTAACATAAACATCTAACAGAGTCCAAACGTTACTTCTTTCATAAGTATCCTCCTGAAATGTATACATCTGCTAATGGGCCTTTTAAAACATATTGTGGAAATCCCACTTTTAGCTATTAAATTATAACTTGTTCCAAACTAATCCTCTTGCTGAGACTAACTCTAAGATAGTTCCAATTCAACCCCTAGCCTGGGAAGCTCCATATGTCACAGATGCACCCCTAAAAAGCAAAAAAAGGCAAAATAAATAAATAAATAAAAATAAAAATAAAAAAAGATTGAGGCACTCAACCTTATTACTTACCAGGAAAGTGATAATTGAAATGAAAATTAAACTACAAGACAGCACCATGCAACATCAAATAGGCTAAAATTAACATTTACATTATATTGGCAAGCAGGTGGAGCAAGTCTTATATTCATACATGGCTGGTATAAGTATATATTGACATGATCATTTTAGAAAATTATTTGACAATATCTACTAAAGAGAAACATTTGCCATACCATAAATATCCCACTCCTAATCATATATGCAATAGAAATGTATGGATATTAATACAATGGAAAACACGTATGAGAATGTTCATAACTTCATTGTTCATAATGGCCAAAAATCCAGCATTAATCATAATAGAATGGACAGATTGTGGTGTATTCATACAGTAGAGTACTATGTGGAAACTAAAATAAACTGCTATTGCTATGCATAACATAAATAAATCTCATTTCAAGTTGTTAAGCAAAATAAGTCAGGGTACTTTTTTGAGGACCACACCTGCAGCATATGAAGTGCCTGGGCTGAGGTCGAATTGGAGCTATAGCTGCAGACCTATGCCACAGCCGCAGCAACACTAGATTAGAGCTGCATCTGCAACCTACTCTGAAGCTTGGGGCAATGCTGGATCCTTAACCCACTGAGTGAGGCCAGGGACCAAACTGAGTACTAAGGAACACTATGCTGGGTTCTTAACTAGCTGAGTCACAATGGGAAATCCCAGGGTTCACACAGGAAAGACTTCTGGGAAACTAGTAATATTGTATATCTTGATCTGGGTGGTGGTTTACACAAGCATGTTCACTTTATAATACTGATAAACGTGTTATAAAAATTGAGTGTCAACTAAGATTTATGTAGTTCAGTATACATACAGCGTATACAGTAAAAGAATTTTTAAAGTTTAAAATAAATTTTCAGGAGTTCCCCTTGTGGCTCAGTGGTTAACAAATCTGACTAGGAACCATGAGGTTGTGGGTTCAATCCCTGGCCTTGCTCAGTGGGCTAAGGATCTGGCGTTGCCGTGAGCTGTGGGGTAAGTTGCAGATGCAGCTCAGATCCCGCATTGCTGTGGCTGTGGCATAAGCCAGCGGCTACAGCTCTGATTCGACCCCTAGCCTGGGAACCTCCATATGCCGTGGGAGCGGCCCAAGAAGTGGCAAAAAGACAAAAAAAAAATTTTTTTAATTAAAAATAAATAAATAAGTTTTTAAAGTTAAAAATGTAATATAAAATTTTAAGTTAAAAAATATCGGCAAGTACTGCTATCATAACAATATAGAAAGTAGTTCTATTTTGAGAAAAAAATGTCAAATGCTGCTACATTTTCAGAAAAATATTCTGTATAACAAGTCAAGCATCTACAGAATCCCACATAGTTATAAATTACTTATATTTTCCATTTACATAATTGTAACCTGCCATTTACAAGAAAACAAAAATATACAATGAGTAATGTTATTTAGGATGCTTTTATTATTTAGGATGCTTTTAGCTGTATCAGAAAACCCTGACTCAACTAAATGACATCAATGGGGAATTTATTATCTTACAAAAGAACTTAAAGAGGTTGGCAATTGCAATGCTAGTTAATTCAACACTATAACGTCATCTTCAGGACGCAAGTTTAGCTTCATCTTACTGCTTTGCCATCATCACATATCAGTTTTGTCCTGAAGCTTATGACCTCACTGTCACAGGACGGCTATGACAGTTCCAAGCATGATAGTGCCCAGAAGCAAAAAAGGAGAGCTTTTCCATTTTAGAGCAAATACAACATTTCTCAGAATCCCTTCAGCAGACTTTCCTTCATATTTCATTGGTTACGGCTTTATAACATGCTCCTGCTTAAATCAATTACTGGCAAGGGAAATAGGAGGGTGCATCAAATTGGATAAGATCTATCAGGATCTAGCTCTGAGTCATTGAGAGAAAAGCAGATACCTGAATAGAATCAGAATTCTTTTAACAAGGAAGAGGGGGAGGCGGACGGTTGTTGGGAAGGCAACAAATCATTTACTATATTAGCCGACTGAATCACAGTTAAGGAAGCATAACATAAACGGTTCTTTGGTATCATTCAAAATGTTGGTAATGCTATTAATTTTAAAATTAATAGTTCTATTACCTTAGTAATAGAACTAGAATATCCATGTTTTTTTGGTCTCACAAGAATTATGCAGAAAACAAATATAAAAATTCAAGTACAGATTGGCTTATCCACATTTCATATCTTACTTTTATGAAACAGGAAAATACAGGGATTCGCTCTATTTTATTATTACTATTTTTTTTTTTGTCTTTTTAGGGCCACATCTGTGACATATGGAGGTTCTCAGGCTAGGGGTGAAATTGAAGCTGTGGCTGCTGGCCTACACCACAGCCACAGCAATGCCAGATCTGAGCCACAACTGCAACCTACACCACAGCTCACCACAACTCTGAATCCTTAATCCACTGAGCAAGGCCAGGGATTGAACCTGTGTCCTCATGGATACTAGTTAATTTGTTTCCACTGAGCCATGACAGGAGCTCCCAGTGATTCATTTTAAAAAACACTTGTCCATTTAAGTATTTCAGTAAATACACAAATAGCTAACAACATTCATATCTTTTATAATAAGAGTACTATGACAATAATCAATCTTCACATTTGATAATAATAATGACAGTTAATTTTATCAGACATTTATTATGGCGTACAGGCACTACGTTCAGCACTTAAATGTAAGGAACTCTTATTAAATCTGGAATAGTAAATCTTTTAGATGCTACTGCTATCTCCCTTTTTACTAACGATGGAACAGAATCACCAAAAAAAATCCTTAAATTTTTCAAGGCCACATAACTAGTAAATGTTGGAGTCATTTAGCTATACTTGTGGCTGGGAATTTTAAAATATTAAGAAGACACCCAATGTAGTAAATTAATTCCTGATGCATAGTAAGTTTTTTTTAAATAATACAATGACTCAGGCTTAGAGAAGCAAACTTGATACAATCAAAGTACTGGGTATCAGTAGACCATAAACAAAATAACATTGTTCTAGATGCTTCAAAAAAGCAACAAAAGAACTCATTAGAATAGTCTTTCTTCAGACTCTGCAACTCCCTGGACAGGGAGAGGAAGTAATTAACTAGAGAGAAGGTCTTAGTTACTGGACAAAATACCACAACAAGGTTAAACTCCTGTATTTAGAAAAATTCCACAGGACCATAAAGCAGTATCAGTGGAACAACAAATATAACATATAGGCCAGAAAATATTCTAGTTACCATATTGGGATATTTTAGGTCAGATTCATGAATAAAATTTAAAAGTCCGTAAGTTATTTATAAAAACAATATTCCATCATTTATAACATCAACAAAAGGAACTGTTGTTACATCACCTCATAACACTAGAAATTTCTATTCCTATGCAAAAAGCTATTAGTGAGTAATTAAATATTAATAGGAAGAATGTAGTTTCATTGGCATCTAACCAAGTTTAAGCCATTAGTAAATCATGTATTTATGCCAAAAAAATCCAAGTATAGCATGCATTTGCTCTCTCTGTTTAGTACTATCTCAAAAGTTAGTGTTGGACTATTCTAGAAACAAAAGCAAAAAACTGTAAACTGCACTTATATCCTGAATAAGTAAATTATTTGTAATACTTGAACAAGTCTTTCAGTATCCTGGAGATTTATATGATACCCCCTCTAAAAGTAATATAAAGAAAAATATTTTCAAAAATAAAACATTTCCACTGACCTTTTCTGTCTAGCCAGCTCTTCACCATGAGATACAGATCTTTTTGTCCTGGTCTTTCCTTAACTTCACAAAGATTGCTTCCTCTTTCCTGACTTGCACATTTGGAATAAAGACACATATGACAGGACTTAAACTTTTTAAAATTTTTTAAAAAAGGAATTTCAGAGGGAAAGGTCAAATATATAAAAGTAGTGAGTAAAAAAATGTCATTTCATATGTCTCTAATACTTCCCTTTTCACATCTAGTATCACATGTTATTCCTACGAGAACCTAGGCAGTAGTGAAGGAAGTAATACTTATACCACTTTATAAGGAGACCTGGGTCGCATAGAAGCTGAATGTCTGAGATGACCCAGCTCTTCAGAAACAATCACAACTGGAACCCAGACCTGACTCAAGGCTGAAGTTCTTCCCACTCAGAACTTGATTCCTTCAGATACTGTACTTTTTGGCTCTGGTTGTAGAGTGTGAAAAAATTGCATTGCTTATCTAAAACTGAGACTGATCTGTCATAACAGTTCTGGACTTCCTGCTGCCAATTCTACTGCCACATGCATTGGAGCTTCATGATGACAGCAGACAGCAAAGCTGGAAAGGATATGTTTCCAGTGGGAGAAAACTGATCATCATAGATTTGGGATAAAATGGAGCAGTAGGATAAGCTAGCAGTGAATTTCACTTTAGGTTCTTATATTAACACTTCTTCCAAATTCTACTCATAATACACTTGCTATTTAAATTCATAAAAATATTCTGCTAGCCCCAAAGTGACTAGTTTAATACCTAAAATTTGGGGATATTGTTGTATTTGCCAAAACTTGAAATAAATCTGTCTCTTCTAGTTTTCATTTTAAACAAGTTGCCTTTTGTCCTGTGTCCAATAATTTCCATTTTAGCTTTTTATAGATAAAATACTCCCTTCGATTTCTAGTAGCAAACTACTCTCTTTAAATGTTTTTATAAATGGAACTAATTCATTCCCTCCATGGGAACCATATGATATTTGAGCCACAATGTATAGGTTTAAAAAATAAAGCAGCATCTGGGCAACACTGTCAAGAATACGGGGAGAAGGCCGTCTATACTTGGCTCATGACACGTGACACTAAACCCAAATGATGTCAAATAAAAACTTGTGTCTGGTCGTTTTCTTTCTGTCAAAGTACCAGGAAATTGCCCTACAATTACATGGTTGGCAATACCTTCTCCTAGCAAAAGAGAACAACCACTTTATCCTTTGAGAATAAATTGATATCTAACTCCTGCTTATATGCTTAGTTAACATGTCTTTGGCCTCTCTTCATTTTGGAGGGAATTTATTCCCTCTTCTCCATTGTATCATGTCCAATCACTCATTTACAGCACTCACACCTTACACAGGGATGAGCTCTATAGTCATCTGTGGTCAAATGTTACATAATGAAAATTAAGAAAATCCCTTAAATATGTCTTAAAATACATTATATAGATATGCATATACAACTTGGCATGAAAATTCTTTTACATACTAAACTTAAGGACCACTGAGATGCCTAAATAAATGAACCTACAGAAAGACTACGTGCAGATGTGTGGGCATTCAAATCATTCGGCATTTAAGACAACTCCTAAACTCCCTAGCTAATAGGCAAAGCCAGAAATTCTAATATGTTCCTGCTTACCTACACTGTTTACCCACTGAAAAATAAAATCAACTGAACACCGACAATTTTTATCTATAAAGGAGACGGGACAAGAGACGTCTAAGTAAAATTTCAGCTCTAATGTTCTATGAATTCTCACTAGATCTCATTCCAAGGAAACCAACATCAGAAGCTGCAGACTATGAAAAGCTGCCATCATTCTACCTTAAGAAACACTGTTAATTTCACCATTTTCTGTCTTTTTTACATTTTCACCAAAATATGTTTTGTCAAATGAGTTTCATGACATAATCCAGACAGTTAACGATAGCAGTGGTTCCCAAACATGTAGATCAGAATCACTGGAAAGATCTTTCCTTCCCCAGATCTCCTGAATCAGAATCTCCAGAGATGAGATCCCAAAAATTTATTTGCCAAAAGCTCCCCCAGCTGCTTATGACCAAAGGATTCTATGAATCTCTAAGTTTAAAACCACAGAACTATACGTACATACTTCTCCTCCTTGGAAGCCACATGTTAACAAAGGACTTTCCCTTTTTTATAATTTTTTAGATTCCATTTTTTTGGTTTTCTGTTTCAGTTTGGTTTTCTGGCCACACCTATGACATGTGGAGGTTTCCAGGCCAGAGATAAACCCATGCCATGGCAGCAATTCAGGCCACTGCAGTGACACCACCAGATCCCTAACCTACTGTGCCACAGTGGGAACTCCCCATTTTTGGTATTTATATTACTCTTTCATATTATATTTATATTACTTTTTTATATTAACCTTTTATTAGAGAATATTTCAAACATACACAAAGTAGGGCACAGAGTAAACCCCTCTGCAAGTTTCAACTGTTATCAATTCATTGCTATTCTTATTTTTTCTACACTGCCACTCCATTATTTTGAATCAAATCCCAGAGAGTGCCAAAGATTTTTTTTTTGAATCTTAATAAAATGGAATTTTCTCAAAATAATGTCACATTCTAACACTGTGGAGAACAAGGCCTAGGGACCCAAGTCTCTATTCTGGAGGGCACAGCCTGGGATAAACAGGGAAGAAACACTAACAAAAGTCAAAGTACTGGCAGCTTCTCTTAAGAGTCATTGCTTGTAACCCTTCTTAAAGTTCATGTTATTTCCTACATGTTTTAATGTGCTATCACACCTCTTAGAATAGTGTTTAAGTCAATCTGTTTTTGTGCTATGGAGTCATAGATAGAATTCTCTTGTTGATCTTCATCTATAATTATGATAAAGCTTAGATAGATCCAAACTAGCAGATTGTATCAAAACAAAAGTAGAAAAGTGTGACATCGATCTAGCTAACTTGAATATAACAATTAAGTCAGCAATGAAAAAAAAAAAATACTGGAAATACAGCCAAACGTGTCCTAAGAAAAGACGGTCTTCCTTTTTTTCTCTTTTCTGTGGCAGATTTGAAAGCAGCATTGACCCAGCAGGGAGAATTTTAAAATAAATAAAATTTTAAAATAAAATAAATTTATTTTATTTAAAAATAAAAATAGACATTTATTATTATACTACTATTTATCATAATTGGGACATTCAACATGGGACCGAACTATGCCATAGTTGTGGGGTCCTTCCAATACAGCATGGATTGCTGCATTCCATTCTACTCTGCTTGGTTATCTCTGGTAGTTAAAAGAATACTGTTATTCCAAAAGTTAAGGCCTTAACCATTCAGCTGTTAGTCAAACTGAAACGACTTATAGTCAAGTCAACTTGGTTTCATCTTTGAAGGAAAGAAGGATATCATAAAGTAAAATTCACCCCCAAAAGCACAGACTATTAACTGTTACCCAAATATCCCCAGGATCTAATTTCTTTTTTTAAATTATTACTACATTATTTTCCATCATGGTCTATCCCAGGAGATTGGATATATTTCCCTGTGTTACACAGTAGGACCTCACTGCTTATCCATTCTAAATGTAACAGTTTGCACTTATTCAATCCAAACTCTCAGTCCATCTCACTCCCTCCCTTCTCCCCCTTGGCAACCACAAGTCTGTTCTCTGTGTCTGTGAGACTGTTTCTGTTTTGTAGATAGGCTCATTTGTGCCATGTATTGATTCTACATATAAGTGATCTCATATACTATTTGTCCTTCACTTACTTCACTTAGTATGAGAATCTCTAGTTGCATCTATGTTGCTGCAAATGGCATTATTTCATTCTTTTTTATGGTTAAGTAGTATTCTGTTGTATGTACGTACCACATCTTCTTAAGCCATTCATCTGTCGATGGACATTTAGGTTGCTTCCATGTCTTGTTGTGAATAGTGCTGCAATGCCCATAGGAGTGTATATATCTTTTTGAATTATATAGTTTTGTCCGGATATATGTCCAGAGGTGGGACTGCTGAATCATATGGTAGTTCTTCACCTAGTTTTCTGAGGAACCTCCATATTGTTTTCCATAGTGGTTGTGCAAACTTACATTCCAGGACCTAATGTCTAAACATCATATCGAAGATACAGCAGGATCAACCTCACAAGACTAAAAATCCTATATCGTATCCCTAGGGTGGCCTAGGGGTATTTTGCTTTGTTTTGTTTTTTTGGTCTGTCTCTGCTACACAGCTGCTTATTAAACTGTCCGAGGAGCATAAAGAAACATTGAGATGCCTCCCCATACCTGAGATTCCCTTATGCTAAATTTCAGTATATGTGGCTTTGCTTCCATGCTTTTTTAGCAGCTATAAAATTCTAATTTTAATAAATGAGTCATTACTGTAGAGGACAACTATAAATAGAAGGGAAGTGTTTGCAATAAAAAAAGAGAAGTAAGAGAATAGCTCATCTAGAAGAAAAAGGTTTTAAAAAGTTAAAAGGAATAAACATAGATGTTAGACAATCCTACATCTGTTAGAAAAGAGTGGGCTGAATAACGTATCTAAGAGGTAACAGCTTGTCCTTTGGGGCTGCACCTTAGGAGAGATGCAGTGGGATGAACAGCTGCATTAACAAGTCCAACTTATAAAATCTGAAAAACATTAAATATTTGTATGGTAGGGTGACTAATGGAAATAGAACACATCTTAGTCTCCACATTATTTACAACAAAGCAAAACAAATTTATAAGTAATTAAATCAATCTACCAGGCAAACTGATCCTAACATTTCCAGTGAACTAGGGATGATAAATGCAAAGTAATCATATATGTAATTATTACTAAATTAAGATGAATGAAATGTCATTTACATTTTCTCTTTAGTATGCTATATTGTTTCATTTCTGAAAAGCTGTTAATTTGAATAGCTTTTATAGGTTTACTAAATATACTAGCTTCTAAATCATTAAAGATTACATAATGCTATCAATATGCTCTTCAGGGTTTCCAGAGACCAAGAAAATATTCCAACAAAACAAACATTGGGTACCAAATATTTACATAGTGGAATGTATATTCAATAAGATACTATTATTGATATTTCCCAACAATTTCCTATGAAAATAAATAAAGTTTATCAACAGGCCTTAGTCTTTCTGAACCGGAGACTTTAATTTCAACCACAGGTTCAAATGTGGCCACAAGTGGGTTCTAGAATTTAAAAATGTGAAGATTCCTTGGTATCTAACACTAAGTCTTGTCGGCATGTATTTTTCCTCATTTATTATCAAAACAAGAATACCTTCTCATTCAGGAACATTTCAAGTAAATTAATTCTCAGACAATGCACTAAACAAATTATAGGGGAAAATTATATACACTTTGGCATTATCCATAGGACATACGATTAACACTATCATTTTTTGTATCTTTGTCTTCGGTTCAGAAAATTCTGAAAATGGGAGTTTCCATTGTGGCTCAGCTGTAACAAATCCGACTAGTATCCATGAGGACGCAGGTTTGATCCCTGGTCCTGCTCAGTGGTTTAAGGATCAGGTGTTGCCGTGAGCTGTGGATGTAGGTGGCAGATGTGGCTTGGATCCCACGTTCCTTAGATCCCTGTTGGCCAGCAGCTGCAGCTTCAATTTGACCCTTAGCCTGGGGACTTCCATATGTGCAAGTGTGGCCTTAAAAAGAAAAGAAAAAGAAAAAGAAAATTCTGAAGATGTATTCTGAATTCCTTTCTTCATCCTCTTCTTTTATTCTAACTTTTTCGTAATTTTGCCAACTTTTCAGTTTCCAGTTGAGCCCACTAGTTAAAGACAAAGTACATAGGCAATTAACTCCCTAGTCAATAGTAATAGTTATAAAAGCCAGGGTGGCAATTTACATTTGGTTAGTGCTTCACTGCTCCTGCCTTCTCCATCTAAGAATCATAAATCCCCAAGCCATGGCAAAATGCAAGTCTACAACAGATGGAAGGAGTTTTAGCTCACTTGGGAGCTGAGAAGGTGAAGTCATTCCAGATTCGGAGAGAATACAGCCCGTCCGGCGTGCACCCTTTAACTCAATGGTTCCTTTATGAAGTACTTCACTTGCTGGTGCACTGCTGACAGCAGAAATGCTGCTTGGCACAGCAACACATTAGCCCTTTGTGCAGCATTATGTTAGCAAATACTTAAGGCCATGCAAAACCGAAGGAGTCAATGAAATCAAGGCTTCAGGATACTGGTTTAAAACAACGTGCCCAGGTACATAAAGTGGAATGGCACTACATATAATTCAGTCAAGGTTTTCTTGATTCCACACTTTGATAAAACAGATGTTAAATTCCAGTCTCTGGCTTTATACCTTAATTCTTCCCTTTTTTCCTCATTTATTTTCTTTTTGCCATTTCCTCTGTTGTACATACTTATCTGTGGAAATTGCAGAGAAGGGTGGAAGTACATAAAAGGTATATAAAAATTAGCTCCATCATGGTTAAGGAAGGAAGGGCAGAGCCATGGATGCAGAGGCCTGAGCCAGTGGTGGGTCCAAAGAGCCAGGCTGCCCTCCCAGTAGTCCCAGAGGACTGAGGATCCACTGATAATTATTCTAGCGCCCTGAAATTCAACTTCTTCTACTGAGTTGTTATCTTGCTTTGGACTCGTTGCCCTTTATTCCTTCTAACTTCACCCTTTGAAATGAAAATGTCTATCTTATGGATGCTCTACCACTGCATTTTGGAAGCAGAAAACTCGCTTTCCTCAAAGAGGAATTCATACCTTAAATCTCATCCATAACTGATTTAGATGATTTAGGTGATGATATTTGGAACTTCTGTAATGATAATATTTAGATGAGATTTTAGACTTCAAGTTAATGCTAAAAAGAGCTTATGGGGTAGTGTGATTAGGTAAATGTATTATGCACACCAAAAATATGTGAATTTAGGGGGGTCCATAAAATTGATGGTTATGGATTCAACTGTGTACCATGAAAGATATGATGAAGTCTTCATCCTCAGTTCTTCTGAATATGACCTTATTTGGAAACAGTATCTTTGTGATATTAGCAAATTAAGATGACATCATACAGAATTAAGGTAGACCTTATCCATATGACCGGTATCCACAAACCAAGAAACACCAAAAGAGTACTGGGAAACCACCAGAAACTAGCAAGAGGCAAGGAAGATTCCACCTCCATATGTTTCAGAGGGAAGATGTCCTTTCCATCACCTTCATTCTGAACTTTCAGCTTCCAGAATGGTGATAGGATGAATTTACATTGTTTACATTGTTTTAAGCCACCAGTCTGTGGTGTTTTGTGTTGGGGACCACGGAAGAGCAGAACTCTGCAGAAGGCAAATATTTATGGACTCAGAGTTCTAAGGTACAGAGTCTCCTTCAAAGACAAGATGAAGGACTTATGCATTAACCATGTTATTCTATAAACAGCTGCACTATGTCCTAAGGATACCCCCTTTTGATATTACAAAGAAGATAATCTCGTCATTGCCTATGCCTGTCCCTGCCCATTAATCTTGTCACCTTCATTAATCCCATCAATAAAAGTCTCATCACCTTCCTTAATAAAAAGATATGGGCTAAAGCCTAGGTTCCTTTGTTCTGCAAATAGAGTGCCTCCTGGTCCCCCACTTCCTAAATGTAAGAGTCCTGTGTGTTCTGTTATACTGTGCTGTCTCTCTTCCAGGATTCCTCACTTCCCTGCAGTGCTGGTTGCAGCAGTTCTGTTATAGCAGTCCTAAGAAATAAATGAAAATGCTTAGTACAAAGTAGATGAAAAATAAAAATTTGCTGAATAAATGAAGAAATTACTGGAAGACAGAAAGAATGACTGAAGATTTCTTATAACAGTGGAATAATACACCTGGAAAATAAATACTTTATTACAATAAGCAATGAATAAATATGTGCTTATTACAAGAAGAATAAAGGGAGAGGTAGTTAAAGATTACAGTGTAGGAAGATCCTGACTTCATCCCCTCCCAACGACAAAACAAATCTATAGCTACATGTAGAACAACTCCCTCTGGAAGGAACTGAGAACTAGCTAGACAGCTCTTCCTCAACAAGGAATAAAAGAAGACCAGAAGGAAAGACAAAGACAAAGACGTGGTATGACCAAAGACTACCCCAGGTATGGTGACACGCAATCAGGAAGGATCTCGTAAATATGCAGTTGCTCCCAGAACAGCAAGAGCTTTGTGCCCTTTATCAGGCACTGCAATCCTTGGGACCTGCACCAGGGAGACAAGTATTTAAAATCTCTTGCCTTGAAAACCAGTCAGGCTTAGGTCCAAGAGAACCACAGGGCTAAAGGAAATAAAGATTCCACTCTTAAAGGGCTTGTGTGCAGAGTCAGTTACCCAGGACCCAGCACAAAAGCAGCAGTTTGAAAATATTCTAATGTTATAGAAATTCATTTGCTCATCTTAAAGTACCCACCAGAGGGACAAAAACCCACTGGGACTCTCTCCAGGGATGGAGGAACTGGCAGGTACCCATTTTACATTCTCCTTCTACTTTGATAAAACTGGTACTTTCATTCTCACTCTAAGCTTCTAGCACACACATGCCCACCCCATTGCCATAGCTCCATCAAAAAGCAGGGAGTGAGGGCTCTGCCCTCCTATGTTGGTCCTATTGCCCTGCCAAGGTGGAATATGAAATGTTGACCCACTTGGTCCCCAGAAGTCAATGAGCATATGCATCCCACACAGGTGAGGCCCCTTGAGCACCAGGCTCTGATAGCCGGGGGGATGGCATTTTGGGCTCCACAGGTCAGAAACAATTAGGAAAGTTCATAGATAACCAAGAATTAGAGCAAGGTTAAACAATAAGTTTCATCACCTACACAGGGCTACCACTTCAATAATAGAAGAGACAGGTGTGTTGCCCAAACATAGAAACAAACACAGAGAATCAAGAAAAATGAGGAAAGAGAGGAATATGTTCCAAACAAAAGAACAAGATAAAAATCCCAGAAAGAAATGTTAATAAAACAGAAATGAATAATTTACCTAATAAAGAGTTCAAAATAATGGTTACAAAGACACTCACTGAACTTGGGAAAAGAATGGATAAACACAGAAAAAACTCAAGGAAGACAGAGAAAAGACAGTACCAAACAGAAATCACAGAAATCAAGACTACAATAACTGAATGAAAAAATGCATCAGAAGGTTGAAAAACAGACTAGATGAAGAAATAGGGGGAAAAAAAACCACAGTGCTCTGAAAGACAGGAAATGAGAAATTAGCCAGAAAGAACAGCAAAAAGAAAAAAAAGTAAAGTGAAGATAGTTTGAGAGATCTATGGGACAACATAAAGGAAGTAACATTTGCATTGTAGGGGATCCTAAAAGAAGAGAGAATAGGGCATAAAACTTATTCAAAGAATTATGGCTAAAAACATCCCTAATCTGGGGAAGGAAATATACCCAGACCCAAGAAGCCCAAAGAATTCCAAACAGGATGAAGCCACAAAGATACACATCAAGACGCATTATAATTAAAATGTCAAATGTTAAAGATAGAGAATAGTTCCCTGGTGGCTCAGTAAGTTAAAGATCTGGCTGCTGTGGCTCAAGTCACCACTGTGGCACTTGTTCACTCCCTGGACCAGGAACTTCCACATGCCACAGGTGTGGCCAAAAAAAAAAAAAAAAGGTGTTAAATATAGAATTACAAAAGCAGCATGAAAAAAATAACTTAAAACATACAAGAAAACCCCAATAAGAATATTAACATATTTATCAGGTGAAATACTGCAGGCCAGAAAAGAATGGCATGATATATTCAAAGTGCTAAAAGCAAAAAACTCTAAACAAGAATACTATACCTAGCAAGACTATTACTCAAATTGAAAGAGAGAGAGAGTTTTCCAGACAAGCAAAAGCTAAGTTTCGTCACCACTAAATCAACCCTATAGGAAATGTTAAAGGAAAGTCTTTAAACTGAAAAGAAAAGGCACCAATTAGTAACAAGAAAACATGAAAGTAAATCTCACTGGTAAAGGTAACTATATAATAAATGTAGTGGGCTAATCACTTATAAAGCTATATGAAGCTTAAAAGACAGAGGAGTAGGAGTTCCCGTCGTGGCGCAGTGGTTAACGAATCCGACTAGGAACCATGAGGTTGCGGGTTCGATCCCTGCCCTTGCTCAGTGGGTTAACGATCCGGCATTGCCCTGAGCTGTGGTGTAGGTTGCAGATGCGGCTCGGATCCCGCATTGCTGTGGCCCTGGTGTAGGCCAGCAGCTTCAGCTCCAATTAGACCCCCAGCCTGGGAACTTCCATATGCCGTGGGAGTGACCCAAGAAATGGCAAAAAGACAAGATAATAATAATAATAATAATAATAATAATAATAATAATAATAATAAAGACAGAGGAGTAAAAAATACCTATAACTAAAATAATTATATAAGGAATACACAAAATAAAAAGATGTAAAATGTGACACCAAAAACATAAAATAATGCAGATAATGTGTTAAAACTTGACTTGGTAAATGGTACACAAAAGATAATAAGAAAGAAATCTAAACATAACACTACAGAAAGTCACTACCACAAAGGAAGACAGCAGAAGAATGAGAAAGAACAGAGAGTAACTACAAAACAGCCAGAAAACAATGAACAAAATAGCAATAAGTACATACTTATCAAAAAATTTTTAAATGTAAATGGGCAAAATTTTGTAAATTTTTAAAATGTAAATGGACAAAATTTTAAACATAAATGGACAAAATTCTCCAATCAAAAGAGTGGCTGAGTGAATGAAAAAACAAACAAAATTCATGTATATGCAAATTATAAGAGATTCATCTCAGATGTAAAGACACACAGAGACTAAAAGTGAAGTGATGGAAACAGATACTCCATGCAAATGATAACCAAAAGATAACTGGGGTAGCTACACTTATAGCAGAGAAAATAGACTTTAAAAAAAAAAGTATTATAAAAGACAAAAATAGGCATTACATAATGACAAAGTAGTCAATCCTACAAGAAGACCTAACATTTATAAGTATTTATGAACCCGACATAGAAGCACCTAAATATGTAATATGTACTAAAAGAACTCAAAACGAAAAATACAATAGTATAATAGGAATATAATGGCAGTAGAGAACTTGAATACCCAACTTACATCACTGGCTAGATGATCTAGACAAAAAATGAATACAGAAAACACTGGCCTTAAGTGACACATTAAACCAAACTGACTTAATACATACATATAGTGTGTATGTGTACACACACACACACACACACACACACACACATATAGGCTCCTATGTTGGGTTCAGAAATACTTACAAATGTTAGGTCTTCCTGTAGGATCGACTACTTTATCCTTATGTAATGCCTATTTTTATCTTTTATTATACACTTTAAAAAAAAAAAGTCTATTTTCTCTGATATAAGTATAGCTACCCCAATTATCTTTTGGATATATATATCTCCAATATATATAGCCCAATATGTATAAAAGTATAGCTACCCCAATTATCTTTTGGGTATATATATATATATATATATATATATATAGTAGTTACGTACTTTTCCACCCAACAGTAGCAGAACACACATCCTTCTCAACTGTATATGAAATATTCTCCAAAATAGATGATTTGCTTTGTCACGAAACAAGTCTTCACAAATTTAAGAAGACTGAAATCATATCAAGCATATTTTCCAACCAAAATGACATGAAATTAGAAATCAATTACAAGAAGAAAACTGAAAAATCACAAATGTGATTAGATAACATGTTACTAACAATCAGTGGGTCAGTGAAGAAATCAAAGGAAGAACAAAAAAATACTTTAAGACAAATGAAAATGGAAATGCAATATCCCAAACATTCAAATAAGATTTAAAACCTATCCTTTTCAAATTTTTTAAAAAACTGAAGAAGGAAAGCTCCCAAACTTATTTCATGAGGCCAGCATTATCCTAATAACAAAACCAGAAAAAGAAAATTAAGGCCAGTATTCCTGAAAGAGATAGATCCAAATATCCTCAATAAAATAGCAGTAAACCAAATTCAACAATAACTTAAAAGGACACACACAACAATCAAGTGGGATTTATCTCAGGGATGCAAGGATGGTTCAACATCCACAAATCAAAGTGCTACAGCACATTAACAAAATTAAAGATAAAAATCATATGATCATCTCAATACATGCAAAAAAGCGTTTAACAAAATTCAATATCCAGTGCATATTAAAGGTATGTTAAAACTATACTGAGGTCTATAAAGTGTTCAAGAGCATTATATTTTTTAAAAATTGTACATACCTTAATTTAAAAATACTTGACTGCCAAAAAGCTAAAAACATAACTCCTACATGGCCCAGCAATTCCACTCCTGGATATATATTAAAAAACAAAAACAAAAACACTAATTTGAAAAGATATATGAACCCCAAAGTTCAAAGCAGGATTACTCATTAATTGCCAAGATAAAGAAGCATTCAAAGTATCAATCAACAGAAGAATGGATAAAAAAGACATAGTGTGTGTATATACGTAGATAGATAGATAGAAAGATAGAAATATAGTTAAAACTTTATAACTATATACACATATACACGTAATGGAGTACTATTCAGCCATAAAAAATGAAATTTTGCCATTTGCAACAACATGGATAGACTTGAAGGGTAATATTCTAAGTGAAATAAGTCAGATAAAGATAAATACTGTATGATATCACTTATATGTGGAATCTAAAAAATAAAACAAATAATAAACATAACAAAAAAGAAAGAGACTCAGAGATGGAGAGGAAAAAACTAATGGTCACCAGCGGCAAGAGGAGAAGAGGGGAAGGGTGATCTTAATCTCTTATCCGAATAAAGGTAAGAGATTAAGAGGTACAAACTACCACACATAAAATAAATAAGCTACAAGGATGTATTATAAAACACAGGGAATACAGCCAGTATTTTGTGGCAACCATTAGTGGAATATAAGCTTCAAACATTGTGAATCATTATGTTGTACACCTGTACTTACGAAATATTGTAAATCAGCTACACTTCAATTAAAAAAACTTTATTATGTTAAAAAATGCTAACTATCATGGTAATACAGAGTTGCCAAAAAACTTCTATTCATAAAAAGAAACTCCGTATCGATAAAACACAATAAAATAAAGTGCAATAAAACAAGGTAGGCCTGTACCATAACCAAGTAGGATTTATTCCAGGGATACTAGGCTGATTTAACATCTCCAATTCAGTCAATGTGATACACTACACTAATGAAGGATAAAAATCATGTGATCATCTCAATAGATACAGATAAAGGCTTTGACAAAATTCAACATTCACTTAGAATAACTTTCAACAAAGTAGGTGTAGAGGGAATGTATCTCAACATAATAAAGGCCTTATACATTATCCTCACAGCTAACATTACACTCAATGGTGAAAAGCTGAAAGCTTTTCCCTTAAGTCCAGGAACAAAACAAGGATGCCATCCTCTGCCACATTTATTCAATATAGTATCATAAGTCCTAATCTGTGCAATTAGGCAGGAAAAAGAAACAAAGGGTATCCAAATGGGAAAAGAAGTGGTAAACTATTACTACTTGCAGATGACATAATTTTACATATATAAAACCCAAAAGACTCTACCAAAAAACTGTCAGAATAAATGAATTTAGTGTAGTGCAAGTACAATATCAATATATAAAAACCTGACACATTTTTGTGCACTAACAACAAACTACTAAAAAGAGAAATAAAAAAAAAAAATCCCATTTAAAACTGCACCAAAAAGAATAAAAGACCTAGGGATAAATTTACCCAAGGGGGCAAAAGACTTATAGACTGAAAACTGTAAGACAATCACAAAGAAATGAAAAACATATGCTCATGGATTTGAAGAATTAATACTGAAAAAAATGTCCATATTCCATGAAGCATTTTATACATATTCAGTGCAATCTCTTATCAAAATTCCAATGGCATATTTCACAGAAACAGAACAATCTTAAAAATTGTGTGGAACCACAAAAGATCACAAATAGACAGGCAATCTTGAAAGAACAATAAAGCTGGGGTATCATGCTCCCTGAATTCAACTATATTACAAAAGCTACAGTAATCAAAACAGTAAGGTATTGGCAGAAAAAACATACACATAAGTCAATGGAATGGAACAAAGAGCCCAGAAATAATTTATGACAGAGCAGGCAAGAAGATACACTGGGGTAAAGGATAGTCTTTTCAATAAATGGTGCTAGAAAAATTGCACAGCCTCATGCAAAAGAATTACACAAGCCCACTATCTTACACCATATGAAAAATTAATTCAAAATGGATTAAACACTTAACTATAAGACTTGAAACTATACAACTCCAAGAATAGAATATAAGTGGTAAGGTCCATGACATCATATTTAGCATTTATTTTTAGATCTAACTCCAAGAGCAATGACAACAAAAAAACAAGAATAAACAAATGGGACTACATCAAACTAAAAAGCTTCTGCACAAGGAAGTAAACCATTGCCAAAATAAAAAGGCAAACTACTCAACAGGAGAATTTATTTGTGTACCATATACCTAAGAAGGGGCTCATATATATATATTTATATAACCAAAATATACAAAGAATCCATAAAGATCAGTAACAGAAAGACAATTCAACTTTAAAATGGGCAGAGGCCACCAAAACTGAATAAAGAAGAAATAGATCAATTTAACAGACCAATCACTAGAAATAAAATTGAATATAATCAAGACACTCCCTACAAAGGTCCAGGACCAGATATGGCTTCAGAGGTGAATTCTACCAAATATAAACCAATCCTTCTTAAACTTTGCCAAAAAGGTTGAAGAAGAAGGAACATTCTATGAAGCCACTATCATCCTAATGCCAAATCCAAAAATACTAACAAAAAAGAAAATCACAGGCCAATATCTTTGATGAATATAGATGCAAAAATTATCAACAAAATTTTAGCCAACCAAATCCAACAACATATAAAAAAGAGCATACACCATGACTAAGTGGGATGTATCCCAAAATCACAAGGATGGTTTGACATATGCAAATCAATCAACATCATACACCACATTAACAAAAGAAAAGTCAAAAACCACATGATCATCTCAATAGATGCAGAAAAAGCATTAGACAAAGTCCAACAATCATTCATGACAAAAACTCTTACCAAAGTGGGTAAAGAGGGAACATACCTTAATATACTCAAAGCCATCTATGACAAACCCACAGCCAATATACTCAATGGAGAAAAACTGAAAGCTTTCCTGATAAAATCTGGAATGAGACAAGGATGCCCACTCTTACCACTTTTATTCAACACAGTATTGGAAGTCCTAGCCACAACAGTCAGACAAACAAAAGAAATAAAAGGTATCCAAATTGGAAGATAAGAGTTAAAATTGTCACCCTACTCAGATGACATGATAGTACATAAAGAAACCCTAAGGACTCCACACAAAAACTATTCGAACTGATCAATGAATTCAGTGAAGGAGTGGCACAGAAGATTAACATTCTGAAATCAGTTGCATTTCTGTACACTAACAATGAAATATTAGAAAAAGAATATAAAGATACAATACCTTTTAAAATCACACCCCCAAAAATTAAATACTTAGGAATAAACCTGACTAAACAGGTGAAAGACTTATATGATGTGAAGTATAAATTAATCAAGGAAATTAAAGAGGATTCAAAGAAATGGAAAGATATTCCATTCCTGGATTGGAAGAATTAATATCACAAAAATGGCCATACTACCCAAAGCAATCTACAGATTCAAGGCAATCCCTATCAAATTACCCATGACATTTTTCACTGAACTCCAACAAACAATCCAAAAATTTATATGGAACTGTAAAAGACCCAGAATTGCCAAACCAATCCTGAGGAACAAAAATCAAGCGTGGGCATAACTCTCCCAGACTTCAGGCAATATTACAAAGCCACTGTAATCAAGACAGTATGGTACTAGCACCAAAACATACAGACCAATGGAACAGAATAGAGAACCCAGAAATAACCCCAGACACCTATGGTCAATTAATCTTCAACAAAGGAGACAAGATGATAAAATGGGAAGAAGACAGTCTTTTCAGCAAATGGTGCTCAGAAACCTGTCCAGCTGCATGTAAATCAGTGAAACTAAAACACACCCTTACACCATACACAAAAATAAACTCAAGATGGCTTAAAGACTTAAGTATAAGGCAAGACACCATGAGACTCCTAGAAGAGAACATAGGCAAAACATTCCCTGACATTTACCTTGCAAATATTTTCTCAGTTAAGTCTCCCAAGGCAACAGAAAGAAAAGCAAAAATAAACCAATGGGAACAGTCTAACTAACAAGCTTTTGGACAGCAAAGGAAACCATAAAAAAAAAAAAAAAAAAAAAGGACAACCTAAGGGATGGGAGAAAACAGTTTCAAAAGATGCAATTGACAAGGGCTTAATCTCTAAAATGTACAAATAACTCATACAACTCAATAGCAAAAAAGCCAATAACCCAACTGAAAAAAGAGGAGAAGACCTAAACAGACACATCTCCAAAGAATATGTACATGTGGCCAACAGGCACATGAAAAAATGCTCAATATCACTAATTATTAAAGAAATACAAATCAAAACTACAGTGAGGTACTACCTCATACCAGTCAGAATGGCTATCATTAACAAGTTAACAAATAACAAATGGTAGAGAGGGTGTGGAGAAAAGGGTACCCTACTACCTGGTGGTGGGAATGTAAACTGGTACAACTACTGTGGAAAACAGTATGGAGGTACCTCAGCAAACTAAATATAGAAGTATCATATGACCCAACAATCCCACTCCTGGGCATATATCTGGAAAAAAACTTCCATTCAAAAAGATACATGCACCCCTGTGTTAACTGAAGCACTATTAGAAACGATCAACAGAAGAATGGATCAAGATGTGGTATATATATATATATATATATATATATATACACACACACACACACACACAATGGAATACTACCCAGCCATAAAAAAAGAACGACATAATGCCATTTGCAGCAACATGGATGGAACTAGAGATTCTCATACTAAGTGAAGTTAGTCAGAAAGACAAAGACAAATACCATATGATATCACTTATATACGGAATCTAATACATGGCACAAATGAACCTATCTATAGAAAAGAAACAAACTCATGGACTTGGAGAACAGACTTGTGGTTACCAAAGGGGAGGGGAAGGGCGTGGGATGGACTGGATGTTTGGGGTTAGTAGATGCATACTACTGCATTTGGAATGCATAAGCAAAGAGATCCTGTTATATATAGCACAGGGAACTATATCCGGCCACTTGTGATAGAACATCATGGAGGATAATGTGAGAAAAAGAATATATATAAATGTATGTATGACTGGGTCATTTTGATGTACATAAAAAATTGACAGAACACTGTAAATCAACTATAATGGAAAAAATAAAAATCTTTAAATTAAAAAAATGGGCAGAGGATTTGAATAGACATTTTTCTAGAGATGACAGCCAGCCAGCCAAAAGGCACATAAAAAGATACTCAACATCACCAATCATCAGGAAAATGTAAATCAAAATCACAAGATATTACCTCACATGTGTCAGTCCGGCTATCATCAAAAGGACAAGAAATAACAAGTGTTGGAGAGGATGTGGAGAAAAGGAAACTCTTGTGCACAGTTGGTGGAAATGTAAAATGGTACAGCCATTATGGAAAGCAGTATGAAGAGTCCTAAAGTATTGAAGAGAATTAGCATATGATACAGCAATTCCACAACTGCCTATTTGTCTGAAGAATATGAAGGCACTAATTCAAAAAGATATATACACTATGTTTATTGCAGCATTATTTACAATAGCCAAGATATGGAAACAAACTAAGAGTCCATCAATGGATGAAACAGATAAAGATATTGTTGTATTTATACACAATGAAGTAGTACCCAGTCATAAAAAAGAAAGTGATATTGCCATTTGTGACAACATAGTTGGACTTTGAGGGTATCATGCTAAGTGAATTAAGTCAGAGAAAGACAAACACTACATGACTTCACTTGTATGTGGAATCTAAACAGCAAAACAAAGCCAAACCCAGTCTCATAGATACATAGAATAGATTGGTAGTTGCCAAAGGGGTAGGCATTTGCAGTGGAAGTAGGTTGTAAAATGGGTGAAGGAAATAAAGAAGTACAAATTTCCAGTCAGAAAATAAATCAGCCATGAAGATGTAATGTACTACATTGTGACTTATGTTACCCATACACAGTAGGCATTTAATAAAAAAAAAGATACTTTGATTAAACAAGTATTTTTAAAATGAACGAAGCTATTGTATACACAATAAATTTCAATATATTTGTGATAAGTGTGATGATGGAGGTGTTCATGGGATTATAAGGATGGATACTGAACCATCCCTACTCTAGACTAGAAGTCAGTCAGGAAGAATCCTGGTGGATGTGACACTCAAGAAGAGGCTTGAGACATGAGTCTATGTTAACCAAGAAAATAAGGACAGCAAAGTCCATTCTAGCAAAGAAATAGACTGAAAGAACCCCGGTGCATATAGAGATCTATGTTATAGTTTAGTTTCCTTTGAAGCAAGAAGTTTGAAGGAATCACATGAGAGAATTTATTCTTAAACCTTTAGCCAGGGATTAAAAATTATTTAAAAATTTACAACTTTTATATTTGAATCCTCTGGTTTACAGGAATGACCTGCTTTATTGAAGTAAATACAGCCAATTCTTAAATGGTTATAGTGCATGATTGGGGCTTAATGGCAAGTTTAAAGTAGAAATGAAACATCAAATTTTCACTTTTTAACAAAATACTTAGTGAATATGGATACAATAATGACAATATGAATAAAATACTGCAAAACATCTTCCAAAAACTATGTATATCAACAATAACAATAAAGCCTACAAAACACAAACTTGCAGAAGTGGAAGACAGAGAAAACAACAGAACTCAAATTAGCTCTGTGTAGAAAAAATTAACACCATTTTCCAGCAGAGCTATTTTGTAGTATTAGTCTGTTCTAAACCTTTAAGACAAGAAGTCAGATTCCAGGGGGAAAAAGAAAAAGAAAACTATACCTAAGAGAGAAGACTGGAATGGAGAGTCTGTGATTAAACTCAATCACCCTTGGAAAGAGAAATTCTACCCTGAGTGTGAAAATACCGAAAAAAAAGAAGTCCTAATAGATCATTGCTAACTATAGGTAAGATACTTAGAAGTATACATGAGATTACAAAAGCAGTCTTGAAAAGGCAATGCTTATAATGAAAAAAATAAAAAGGGATGGAGAAGCACCCACTGAAAATTATACCATAAAGGGCAAGAAAAGCCAGAAGGGTAAATGCAGGATGCTACAAAACACTTTGTCCAGTCATGTAGTCATCTTACCTTTCTTATTTTAGGTTAAAAAAAAAGAAAAAAACTGAGGGACACGCTTCCCTCTTCTCTCCTCACTGCAAACCACTCAACAAACAAACTATATATATTACTTCACCTAAAAAAAGTGGTTGATTCTTGAACTCGAACCTCATGATTAATATCAAAACTACCAGCCCTATTCGAGAAAGGAGAGGCACAACCAAAGCTACTATAAGAGGAAAATACAAATTGAAACTCGAAACTTAGGTGATGAAAACCTAAAGCAAAGGAAGATAACAGTACAAGTTTCTAAACTATTAAATATACTCAAACAAGTATCAGGGGGATATGAAAACACATGTTGAGCCAGAAATGCAAAAACTAAGAAGAGAAATGATCAAGAAGGAGGAAGAAATGATGGAACTCAGAACTTTTTTTAATTCATAAAAGAAATAGAGAAGACAAAAATTTAATAAAAAATTAAGATTAGGAGTTCCCATCATAGCTCAGTGGTTAACAAACCTGATAGCATCCATGGGGACACAGGTTCAAAACCTGGCCTCACTCAGTAGGTTAAGGATCTGGAATTGCTGGGAGCTGTGGTATAGCTCACAGGTGCAGCTCAGATACCACACTGCTGTGGCTCTGGCATAGACTCTTGATTCGACTTCTAGCCTGGGAACCTCCATATGCCGCTGGTGTGGCCCCAAAAGACAAAAAGACAAATAAATAAATAAATAAATAACAATAAATTACAAATGTCCAAGGAAGAATAAATATAAATAAAAACTTAACAGGTACTAAGGAAGAGGAAATTAGCTTTAAAAGAGGTGGAAAAAATCAGCAAGAAAGCAGTTAAAATAGCCAGAGTGCATAACAAATGTGGAGATCCTGAGGAAGGAATGTGAAACAATGGAAAAGAATTTTTAAAGTTGTCCAACAGAAGAACCTTCCAGAAGTAAAATAAAACCTTTAACCAAGGGTCCTCAGACTGCTGAGGCATATCAGGATGAGTAAACTTACAGGCATGATATGGGATATTTTTAAATTTTGAGGAAAATACAGTAATGTTTGACATTTGTTGAAAATCACACAAAATTGCTAATGGATTCAATATTAGATGGCACTACATTTTTCATGGTTCGAATCCCTGTAAAGCTGAATTGTCAATAGTCATGATAAAAAGCAAGTACAATGTGAGAATCGATATAGGACAGGCAGTATCCAATTTAATTCTAAAATTTGGGAAATTGTGCAGTGCTCAACAGGCTCTCACATCCTAAACAGTAGGTGATTTGAGTTAGGAACAAAATAAAAACTGCCTTTTTTCTTTCAATTGTTTTCAAATGGCCAAGAAGTTGTTAGGACACAAATATTTACTAAGTTGTTTGGACAAACACACTTAATGAATAGAGGTGTTATGCATTTATTTTGACCTAGGGGTTCCAAGAATATTGTTCTGACACTCTGTGGGTACTAAAAAACTGAGAAACTTTGGAGCTCCTATTTTAATCTATACAAAGAGCCTCCCAGGTACCTGGGAAAACTGATATTCAATGATCAACTCTGAGACAGCATATTAAAACTACCAGATTATAAAAATAAAGAAAAATCTTCTGGGTGTCAAGAAAAAAAAAATCAAATAATTTACCAGAGCAAGATAATCAGATGGCCTCAAAAGCAACATACAAAGCAAAGCAACAATGGAACATCATTTTCAAGAATAAAGCAAAGAAAATATAAAATATGGTCTTTATATCCAGCTAAGGTGTCCTTCGAGTATCAAAGCTATCTAGGTAAACAGTTTTAAACACTGAATAACTAATGGAATACAGTGCATATGAACACTTCTTAAGCATCCCACAAGCAAATGACTATCATCGAACAATTTTCTGGAGAAACTTCAGTTGTAGATATAAGACAAAAAAGGCCAGATGAAGACAAACATATAATAAAAGTTATGTTCTGGGAAAGCATAAATAGTCCAAGAACAATATGCACAAAAGAAGAGAAAGAAAAATAAAGTAGAATAAGTTCACTGACCATTTTTATGGGCCTTAGGTCAAAGAATGCAACTAAAAACTGACAAATTAGATAAAGGTGAAATTAAAAAACAGAGTCTATGAGGGGGATAAATTAGAAGGTTGGGACTGATATATACACATTACTTAATATAGAATAGATGGGTAATGAGGACCTACTCTATAGCACAGAGAAATTTACTTAGTACTGTGAAGTAAGCTATATAGGAAAAGAATCTGAAAAGGAATATATATATATACTGATTCACTTTGCTATATGCCTGAAATTAACACAACTTTGTAAGACAACTATAGTCCAATAAAATTTTTAAAATGCAGTGTCTAAAGCATTTCAAATTGAAATAAAAAGTAACAAGTAGAAAAAAATACAAGCCTTACTAAATGCCAAAAGAAATTTTAGAACTTAAGGAACAAAGCAGACAAATCACAAAGGTACTTACAGCAGGTAAAACATACCACACATGGAAGTTAAAACAATATTTCAGAGTTGAGATAAAAATAAAATAAATGTGGATAAGCTTAACAAACCAATTATAAGACAAAATCTTCAATTTGGTTCACAAATAAGATGCAACTACCTACTAATTAATTAAAGGCACGACTAAAACAAAGTAATTCAGAAAGAATGAGGTATCTAAAGCATATGGAAGCAGTGAGGAAGCAGGGATTGTGATCTTACTAACAGATAAAGTACAGTTTATTCAAAAGGTATTACACATAACAAAGAACACTTTTAAAGTTAAATGACACAATTCATGATAAAGATATCACATTCATAAATATTCATGCACCAATTAACTATGACAACCACCTCAATAAGGCAGAAATTAAAAGACTTGCAAAAACTGAATAAAGATATAGGAGACCAAAACTGTATAATCCATAAACTGCACCTTCTGGATATGTATCAAATTTCTTATCCTCTTTTATCCTCATGGTTTAGAGAGTACTCTTTTATCTTAAGTGCATGTGAAATATTCACAAAAGTTTACCATATATTAATCATACTGAAAACTTGAGTAAGTTTCATAAAACGCAAGTACTAAAAACACCCATTTTGTTTCCTGACAAATATATAGTAAAGCTAGAAATTAATAATAAAATAAAATATAAAAGGCCCTGAGACCAAGCAGGGCCCTGTGGGGCTCCTGGGCACAAAAAGCCTTTCTGGGTCCCCCATTTCTTGTTTGTAGGATATAAGCTTCATTCAGCCTCCATGACCTTCCCTGAGTTCCAAAGGGCAGGTTCAAACAAGCCTAGTCTGGAAAGGGAGAGACCAGGGAGGAAGAGTCAAGAAACAATGGTGCAGCCTTGGGGCAGGTCCTGGTTCTGCCTCAAGGGATACACATAACAATATCTTTGAGCTCTTCTGCAGAACTATACCCCCCAACAAATGGAAGATGTTAACTACTTGATGAAGCATTCTTCACTCCAGAAGGAAGATCATGGTGTGATAATCTCAAGGACCACCAGAACTACCCCTGAATGCCAGTTCTGAAGAGGAACCAAACCTTCCACATACCCTGATCCATATCTGTGGCCCTATTTTCCATTTCCAAACTATAAGACCCTTTCCTATTCTCTCCCAGAGGAAGATACAGTCTTCAGGGCATTAGCCTCCTAAAGAGTCCTTTGTCTGGCAAAGCAATAAAAGCTACTATTTTCTACTTTACCGAAAACTCTGTCTCCGAGTTTCAATTCAGCACCAGTGGACACTGGCTGAGTTTCAGCAGCAGCCTTACCTCCGAAATATCAAGGAGAAAACAATTCTTTTACTAAACAATTCTTGGGTGGAAGGGAAAAAACAAATAGCAATTTGAGAATTTCTAAAGATAATATTAAAAACACTGTAATATTATGAAATACACTTAAACAGAGGAAAATTTATAGTTTTAAATGCTTTTGTTATTAATAACAAAAGAATAAAAATAAATGTGCTAGGAAAAAAACAAACAACTAAAGCAGAAGAAATAAAGTGAAGGAAATAATAAAGACAAGCATAAAAATCAATGAGGTATGAAGGTTTCCTGGGAGCACAGCAGGTTAAGGATCTGGTGTTGCCACAGCTGTAACACAGGCTGCAAATGCAGTGCAGGTTTGATCCCTGGCTCAGGAACTTCCAGATAAGGCAGGTGCAGCCAAAAAAAAAAAAAAATCAATGAGGTAAGAAAAAGAAAAACATTGATCTAAATCCTGATTTCTTGAACAAGTGAAAAAAATACTTCTGAAAAAAAGAGAAAAAAGAGAAAACAAACATATACAGCACAAGAAATCATAAGAAAACAACATTCAAAAAATTTTTTAAAAACATAGATAAAAATCTTTATATTTTCATATCAGAGAAATATATAATTTCATTATATGAAATGAATATTTTCCAAAGGTAACAGTTTAAAATTTTTACTCAATTAGTTGTATAACACTTCAAAAGACAGATTTATAACTTATAAATAAAGAAAATTCCCAACTAAATAGCTCCAGGCCCTGATGGATTCACTGGAGAATTCTACCAAACCTTAAAAGACCAGATCATCCCCATGCAACATAAATTATTCCAAAGCACAGAAATTGTAATGTCTTCAAAATTCTTTGTGTAAATCAAGTATAACATTAAAATCTAAATCTATAAATATAGTACAAAAAATTACAGATCAATATCACTACAAAAATAAAATTTTAACAAACTAAATCCAACAATCTAATGCTAAATTAATATATGTATACACCATGAGGAAGGGAGACTTAGTCTAAGAAATACATTAATGGATTAGGAAGTCAGTCCATTAAAATAATACAATATAATAAAACACCTAAGGAGAAAAATAATTTGATTATTGCTCTGGTTTACAAAAAATATAAAATAGTTTTGGCAAAATTTTTTTTTTTTAACTATTCCCCCCCCTTTTTTTTTTTTTTGTCTTTTTGCTATTTCTTGGGCCGCTCTCGCGGCATATGGAGGTTCCCAGGCTAGGGGTCAAATCGGAGCTGCAGCCGCCAGCCTACACCAGAGCCACAGCAACGCGGGATCCGAGCCACGTCTGCAACCTACACCACAGCTCACGGCAAGGCCGGATCGTTAACCCACTGAGCAAGGGCAGGGACCAAACCCGCAACCTCATGGTTCCTAGTCGGATTCGTTAACCACTGCGCCACGACGGGAACTCCAGTTTTGGCAAAATTTAACATCTGGTTCTGATTTCAAAAACACCCAAGATAACAGGAATTGATAAATACTTTTAAAATACAGTAAAATATATAAACCTAGTCTTAAAACCAGTATCTTACTTAATATGGAAATACAAAAGATATTTCTCTTAATATTAGGAGCAAGATATAGATATCCACTTTCTCCACTACTATTTAATAGTGTCCTGGAGGCAACAGTAAATGTAATTAGAAAAAAAAAAATCTATCAGAACAGTGGTCCTTACAGTGTGGTCTATATCTCCCAAGTGATTCCTAGGACTCTTTCAAGGGGTTTGCAATATCAAAGGTTTTCACCTGATAATGCTAAGACACTACTGGTCTTTTCTACTCTATAGGGTGCAAGGCACAGGTAGTAAAATTGCTGGCATCCTAGCATGAATCAAGGCAATGGCATCAAACTTTACTAGCAGCTGTTGTATTCTTTACTGTCAGGGAATATAAGGAAAAAAAAATTTCAGTTTCACTTAAGAATGTCCTTAATCAAGCAGTAAAAAATATTAATATTATTAAATCTCAATTCTTGAGTACATTTCATTTTAATATTCAGTGTGATGAAAGGGAAAGTATGCATAAGTATTTATGCTGCACACAAAATTAGAACGTTTGTCTCAAGTAAAATCACTTGTACAATTGCTTTGGTTGTGAGCTGAATTAGCATTTATTTCATGGAACACCATTTCCCTTGAAAGAAAAATTGACAGATAAATTATAGTTATTCAGACTGGATATCTGACAGACATTTTTTAGAAAATGCACAAAGTGAACTTCAAGGAAAACAACTAGCAAGATTTGCTGCCAATGACAAAATTCAAGTTTAGAAATCTTATATTTATCACCATGAGTTTGACAGCTTCCTAATAATTAAAGCCTTTTCTGATGAGATCAGTAGTAATTTTGACAAATGTGATTCTTTAATATTTTCTAATGAAATGTGTTAACATTTGAAATATTTGTATAAATCAAGGAAACAATAAAGTCATGAATGGGTTAAAAAAAACCATACAGACTGCAAGATAACACAATAGGTTTTAACATAACATAGAATAAAAAGTACACAGAAATGGTTTCAGATTCCATGTTACAAATAACACTAAGAAGTTACCACATGTCTTGTTTTGGAGTATTAAAAAAAAGAATATCTACAATTCTTTGAAAATGTTACTAAAATATTCCTTTGTTTTCCAACTACATATCTATATGAGGCCAGATAATCTTCATATTGTTCAACCAGAAAAAAATAGTGTAACAGATTGAATACAGAAACAGATATAAACATTTGTCTGTCTTCTATTAAGCCAGATATCAAAGAGGTTTATAAAAATGCACAAGTCAATCTTGCCACTTACTTAATAAAAGTAACTCACTTTTAAAAATCTGTGTGAACATGCAATGGATTTATTTTAAAACAAATTAACAAATGTAATTTTCTGAGTCTTAATTCTACCATGGTAAATACTGACAGCTATAACTTACACAACCAGTCTTGGGTATGTTCAAAACTATCTAAGAGCATAAAGGGGTCCTGAGACCAAAAAGATTGAGAACTGTTGAATTACAGCATTAAAATGTGAAAAGAAATAAAACGATCTCTATTTGCAGAGGTACCAGAAAACCACAGAGCATTAATAATAAAACTACTTTAAGAAATAAAAGATTTTGGTAAAGATCAGAATGCAAAATTAACATATAGAAATCAATACCCTATATTCAGAAGTAATAACCTGGTAGATTGGGTACAATGGTAAAAGAAAAGCAATTCCAGTAGTAAAACAGAAAATAAAATACTTTGAACAAACTTAATAAAAAAATGCAAAGTCAATGTGAGAAAAACATTAAAACACCTCCGAAAGAAAAATGGTCTTGAAAAAATGGAAAGACGGCCCTTGTTCCTGGACAGAATGGCCCAACCATCATAAAGATGTCATGTCTCTTCAAGTTAATTTATAAATTTAAAGCTATTCCAACAAAGATACCAAAAAAGTTTTTTTTTTTTTTTTAAGCTACGAAAGTTTATATGGAAAAATAAGCATGTAACAGAAGTTAAGAAAAACTGCAAAAAAGTTCCAAGAAGGAAGCTAGCCTAATTAAATATTTAAATTCTAAATTCTCTAATATTCAAACACTGTGGTACTGATATAAAAATAGATGGAGGGAACTAGAATAGAAGTAAAATCAGTATGGGATTTTAGTACGTAAAGGTAACATTTCAGATTACTAGAGCTAAAAGAAGAGATGTATTAATAAAGAGTTCTGGGAAAACTGGAAAGACATTTGGGGGAAAAGACAAAATCATGATCTATACCTCCTACAAAATTCCATGTATATCATAGATGCAACATGTAAAAAAAAAAACCATACAAGCTCTAAAATAAAAAAATAAAAAAAAAAACTACAAATAAATACAGGGCTGAGATATTTCTCACCTACCATATTAGCCAAAACTAAAAAGCTTGACAACTTTTATGTTAGCAAGCCTGTGGGAAAATAGACATTCTTCATACCCTGCTTGTACAAATGAAAAATGGCAAAACCAATGTGGAGAGTAATTTGAGAACACCTAACAAAACAATATATGTGTTTACCTTTTGATGCAAAATTAGGGAATATTTACTAAAGATACACTTCCAATAACATAAAAATATGCGCACACATACACATGGTTATTTATGAGAACACTCCAATTGTAAAATATGAGAAACAATATAAAAAGTAAAACATAGAAATATAGTTAAATAAACCATGGAACATCCACACAGTGGACCACTATATAGTAGTTTAAAAGTATGAAGAACTCTGAACTAATATGTGATTATTTTCAGAAAATATTGCTAAGTGAAAAATTAAAATGCAGAAGAGCCTTCAGAATATGGTACCTTTGGTGTAAGAAAAAGAAGAAAAGAGTGAAAGAGAGAGAGAAAGTATTTACTCATTTGTGAAAAAACCATACAACAGATAAACCAAATAAATTAATGAAATTTGTTACAGGGATGAGCAGAAATAGGGTAGAAAAAGGAGGTAGAGAGGGTTGAAAGGGATAGAGTCAGAACTATACTTTTCTCAGAATTCCTTTTTGCAAAATTTTTATTTTTGAACAGTATTCATATTTAACATTCAAAAAGTGAAATATTTATGAGAATGGGGATTAAAAAACTAAAATGAAATATAAAGAAATTATCAAATGGATAATGTCACTTCACAATATTTGGACTATACATTTTCAAAAAGAACTATAAACAAATATTAAACTTTAGTTAGTAGGTTTATTTATTACAGCAAATGGCTTTAGTTAGTGGGTTTATTTATCACAGGATTGAGGATGAGGAAGTTTAGTGTCTCACTGTCAGAGAAGAGAGTTACACATGTGGAGTGAGAATACTAGAAGGAATCCTGTGGTGCTGATTTGGAAGCAGAGGTGAAAATATGAACTCAAGGTACATATGTGTGCATGTGTGTAGATGCAGAGAAAGAGGGTAGGAAGAAAAACACAAATAGATTTCCTGAGAGATCTTAGAATCAATACCATCCTAGTATCAATGAACCTACATAACATGCAGATCTCATTTTGTAAATACCATCGTCCACTAAAAGGAATCAGGGCTCCATGAAAAAATGGCTGTTCCCAGGGTCAAGGCAGAAAAAGTACATGATAAGCCTGGAACAACTTTTGCCATAAAATAAGAAAATGCTCATGGAGTAATGAGGACAAATCGAAAGGACAGAAAATATCTACTTAAGGGACTCAAATATGGGACAACTGGAGCATCAAAATATACAATTATAGTAATGGATTATACATTAGTTTTCTAGGTTGAATTTCCACAGCTGTCTTCTTCCTGTGTCTTCATACGGGTGGTCTTCCCTCTGTGAATGCCTGTGTCCTAACCACCTCCTCTTATAAACACTGGACAAGGGTCCACCTAATAACCTCATTTAACTTAATTGCCATTTTAAGGACTCCTGTCTCCAAATATAGTCACATTCTGAAGTACTGGGGGTCATACTTCTATTTATGAATTGTGGAGGATAAATTCAGCCCATAATAGATTATAACCAATGGGTAAAATAAAAATCATGAGCTCATACTTATACAAATAATTTAATTAAGAGAAGCAAAAGTTCTCCATTATAGAAGAATTTCATTAAATTACGTATCTGTGTATCTTAAGGTATCTCCCTATAAGTAACAGACGGAAAAGCAGTAACTTTACAGTTGAGAAAAACAGCATTTATCAGGTTTAACCAAGGCTACAAAATTGACATCAACACGAGACAAATAACTTACATCTCCTGTTACAATGCGCTTAAAACATACCAACTCTGTGATATCCTTGACAAAACTACATTACTTGAATCTAATCCTGAAGAAACATCAGATAAACCCAAATTGAAGAATAGTCCACAAATTCACTGGCCTATGTACTTCGAAAATGTCTAATCCATGAAAGACAAAACAGACTGAGAAACTGCTCCAAACAAGAAACTAAAGAGACATGGCACTTAAATGCAAGGTGTGAGCTACTTTTGGCCCACACATTTTTTAAGCTATAAAAGACATTGGAACAAATAATGAAATACAAAGTGTTGACTCTCGGTAACAGCATTAGATTAATTTTAATTTCCTGATTTGCATGATTGCGGTGTAATTTTAATTTCCTGATTTGCATGATCCTTATTCTTAGGAAATACACACTGAAGTATTCAGGGGTAAGGATGCAAGATGGCTGCAATTTACTCATATGATTCAGAAAAAAATACATATACATATTTTACTTATACACAGAGTCAATCCTCATCATTCATGGATTCCATATCTATGAGTTCACTTACTTGCCAAAATTTATTTGTAATCCCCAAACCAAATGCAACACTTTCACAGTAATTTGTGGACGTGTACACAGTGATGAAAATTTGAGTCACCCAACACATTCCAAGATGGGGTCAAACAAGGTAACGCTCTTCTTATTTCAGCTCTCATATTATATAAGCAAGTGTCCTTTTTTGTGGTCTACTTAGTGCCATGTTTTTCACATTTTTTGAGCTTTTTGTTGGTGATTTTGTTGTTTAAAATGGTCCCCAAGTGTAGTGCTGAAGTGTTTTCTAGTGTTTCTAAGCAAGAGAAGTGGTGTTGTGCCTTATGGAGAAAATGTGTGTGTCAGATAAGCTTCATTCAAGCCTGAGCATGGCGCCATTGGTCATGAGTTCAATGTTAATGAATCAACTACACATATATTAAATAAAAGGTGGTTAAACAGAAACACACGTAAAACAAAGTTATGTATTGATTGGCTAATGAAAATTCTGTGATCAAAGACATGGGAAAAGATGAAGATCTAAGGGAAAAAAAGATAAAAAGGAAGATTTATGTTTGATGGGATCTTGAGGATGAAGAAGAAAAAGTCAAAGAGACCCTCAGTATTGTGGCATGCCCGACGCATTACAGATGATAAAGGTAGTTCAGGAGAAGCTCCAGTGTTAACATGTGCCTGGAAAATAATGTATTGCATTTTAACTGAAGTGAGCTTGAGATGTTCAGCATCTCCTGTTAACAGGAAAGGGCAAGAGGCAATGGAAGATGTGGGACTCTGTAAGGATCAGAGTTTAAGGAGTAGTAACAATACCAGATACACATAATGTCTTGAACCACATCCACTGGAACTGAGAATGATTTTTCAATTTGATCATTACTGAGATAATGAGAAAGGGTGATACGGGGAAAAGAGTGCAATCTACTCTTTCAAGTCATCTGGATGGGGGGAAAGAAATAGAGATAAGAAGGGAGAAAAAAACTGTGGGAAGGCAATGATGTTTAGTTAGATTTAGGATTAGGCACATTTCTAAACTAAGCAGAAGCAGCAGTGGAGAAGATCAAGTTCAAAAGAGTTGATGGAGCAAGGGCTTGTCAGAGGTGGGAGGATTTATCATTTAGTAGGTAAAATAGCTGACCCTTTGCAATTCCCTGCAGAAAGACAACAAGCATTTATATCTATGTAAATGGCTTGATAGAAGATGACTTCAGAGAATTAAGTGGAGGTTGGGTTAATGCTTTGAGAAGAGAGGAAAAAGTTTGAAATGGATAAGAGAAATCAGAAAAGTTAATGCATGGCAGTGAAGCTACTACTGAGGTTAGAACTCAGAGACTCACAATTCTGTTAGCAGATTATTTTCTCTAGCAGCATGAAACTTCTAAAATGTGGCAGCTGAGAAGTTCACTTATGTGGTTGGTATAAGGGAGATCAGTGGGTTCACTGAAAGGTGAGTAGGGCAAGAAAGACGAGGGAACTCATGAAAATTTAATTCATATAATCAGTTCTCTGGATTAGTCTGTGCAGGGGAGAAAGATCACAGAGAAATTAATAATGCTGGGGGAAATTTAAACGATCCAGAAAAGGCATCCAGGAACTAGAGACTAAGAAATGACCTAGAAAAAAAAGTGGTAATATAGGACAACATAAGCCTGAGAGACAGAAAGAGAGAGAGAAGTAAAGAGAGACTAAAAGGGGTAAGGAGGGAGAGAAGCTGTTTACATGAGAGTTTGTTCTAAAGAGTATATTTCAGATTTGTACCAGTTTTTGGTTTCCCTTGGAAGAAGAAAAATGGCTACGCACCATCTCAAATGCCATGGGTTTCAAACTAAAGGCCACCTTAAAAAATTAATGTTCTGGAGTTTCCGTCGTGGCGCAGTGGTTAACGAATCCGACTAGGAACCATGAGGTTGCGGGTTCCGTCCCTGTCCTTCCTTGCTCAGTGGGTTAACGATCCGGCGTTGCCTGAGCTATGGTGTAGGTTGCAGACACAGCTCGGATCCCGCGTTGCTGTGGCTCTGATGTGGGCCGGTGGCTACAGCTCCGATTCGACCCCTAGCCTGGGAACCTCCATATGCTGCGGGAGCAGCCCAAGAAATAGCAGAAAGAAAAAAAAATTAATGTTCTGAACTAGAGACTCTCATACTAAGTGAAGTTAAGTCAGAAAGAGAAAGACAAATACCATACCACTTATATCTGGAATCTAATATATGGCACAAATGAACCTTTCCACAGAAAAGAAAATCATGGACCTGGAGAACAGACTTGTGGTTGCCAAGGGGGAGGGGGAGGGAGTGGGATGCGTAGGGAATTTGGGGTTAATAGATGCAAACTATTGCCTTTGGAATGGAGAAGCAATGAGATCCTGGGAACTATAACTAGTCACTTATGAGGGAGCATGATAATGTGAGAAAAAAGAATGTATACCTGTATGTGTGACTGGATCACCTTGCTGTAGAGTAGAAAATTGACAGAACACTGTAAACCAGCTATAATGGAAAAAATAAAAATCATTATAAAATTTTTTTCAAAAATTAATGTTCCGAGTTCCCTGGTGGCCTACCAGTTAAGGATTCGGCATTGTCACTGCTGTGGTGTGGGTGTGATCCCTTGCCCAGGAACTTCCACATGCTGTGGGCATGGCAAAAAATATAGATACAGACATACAGATATAGATAAATGTATACATAGTTCCACATATCCACTGTTTCCTCTGACATCAACCACCCTGGATTAGATATACATTCTTCACATTATTTTTTTCAAATACTGTCAACTTTTTCAAACGACAAAATGCTTTCCTGTAGTTTCAAAGTGAAATTGTCAAAAAGAATATAAATCCTTTTTGTTCAACTTCCACTGGTACCACTCCAAAATACATAATTGAAACTTCTCCCAAGTAGGTAGCGATAAAAATTTTATATAATGTGCCTGCATGTTACTTTCATAAATAAAAGATGGTGCAAACTACTTCTAACTTGCCCATCATTATCAGAACTGGTTGTGTTCATTGAGCATTGCTATTTGCGATTCAATTTAAAGTCTTAAATTTCAGCCTTTTGGAAAGTCTAAATCCCTATTGAACAATTTTTCAGAATTGCGTTTTGCAGACCAATGCAGCACTTCAGCTCAACATGAGCTTAACTAAGGATGTACAATTTTTAGTACAGTTCCAAAAGACTCACAGCATATTTACAGATGTGGAAAAGGAAGAAAATAATTCCAGGTAACATACACAGCATATAGGAAAGATACAAAGAAATAAAAAAAAAAATTGTGTTATCTGTGTGTGAATACATGCACACACACTGAAAGAAAAGATGAATTCATGTCTTTGTACTTTTCTTAATTATTCTATCAATACTTGTCTCCTCCTCTGAACTCCATGAATCATAAGCAGTGCCATATCTCCTTTGCTTTCAGTTGTATCCACGTTGCCTCAGTAAGTATTTATGACAATGACATCATCATCATCATCATGACAACCAGTGTGACTACAGCTGATACTCAATGAGAGATAAGTAGTACCAAGTGAAAACTAAGGTCGAAGTGGTCCAGTAAAATCAAATTACGGAGGATCTGAAAAGCCAACTAAGAAACCAAATGAAACTAATATATGGAGTGGACAATATGGATTCACTGTATACCTCTGATCAGGGAAGCGACGTCGTGAAAACAGCATTTTAGAGATATGGTAGGGATATAAAGAGATTAACAAGAAGAAAAACAGAGAACAAGAAAATAAGTTGGGAGGCAATAACTGTAGTCCAAGTGTCAAGTGATGAGTCCAATTTAGTGTTTTAATAATAGGAATAGGGAAGAAGCAGAAACCCGGAGACATTTCAAATGAAGAATGAAAATACATTCAACATTAATGCTATTTTAAATACCACTTACAATAATTGAGATTCACATTTTGGAGACTGAGCCATAAACTTAAACCATGATTAATAACTTAACTCCTAAAATACCACTTTTTGAACTATGATTAGTTTACCTCCACATCTACCTCTAGGATGTTAACAATGTAAGAAGACTTGACCCACTCAAAGCCATATTTCTGACCTAATTTCATGATGGCTTAGAAATCTTATAAATGGTCACTGGTTTGTCTGTCCCTTAACCCTGCCCTATGTAAAATTACCCAGCCAAAGTAAAAGTTTAAGTAAAAGTTTAAGACCAAGGCCAAGAGAGGCCCACAGAGGCACACATGGTTTCCTACTGTCTGGAGTACCCTTTTCCGGCACTCCAGTACCTCAACTCATTCTTAGTGCAACACAGGCATCTCCTTCACTAAGACACATTTTCTGATTCAAACAAACTAAGATGAAACCCTTGTTTTTGTCTCCATTGAACTCTGGGCTCACAGTACCATCACACTATCTTACAACAATTTTAATTATCTGCTGGCATTTGTAGATCCTCAGTCCATACTCTGAGTTCCCTAAAAACAGTGACTTAATCTTAACTCTTACCAATCTCCCTAGCATGCAGCACAGTCCCTGGCACATAGTAAAAGCTAAATAAATAGTTGGTGAATGAACTGCTAAATGTCGCAGATTTCACTGTTCTTATAGCACGTATTTCAGATCAACAGAATGGGTCTCAAAATAGAAGTACACAGCTATGGACCAAAATAGAAGTTCAAATCTATGACTCTTGCCTCCAAATTTAGTTTTCCTTCTAGAGATTATGGTCTACAAGCCACTGATAACCTGTGTTGCCTGGTCATTATACCAACTGACACCCAAAATCTTGAATCTTCATTGAGCTTTGGTAATACTAACCTGAAGCAAAGTGGCAGTAAAGAGGTAAAACAGAACACAGTTCCTGTTTTCTGAAATGATGACACCCAAGTGATAGGATCGAAATAGGTAGCATGTACTGAGGACAATGGATAAGAAACGCTTATGCTTCTGGTTAGTTTGATATCCTTTTAGGCTTTTCTGCTTTCTGGTCCAATCAGTTGAAAAGCAAAAATCCAATTCTTTGGAATCTGAAATGATGCTCACATACTCATATACTCAGCTACTGATTTCATTATATAATACCCCTTTAAGACCAATATCAAACATAACCATGCCTTATGCCCAGAAATTTGTTCATCTGGCAAAAACTTGTCACTTGACAATAAATTGAAGCTAGAAAGACTGAAAAAGTTGCCCCAGTCCACAAAGATTACAATGTCAGATCTAGAAGTAGAATCCAGTTCTTTAAACTCCTGGCAAAGTTCCTATGGAATGGAGTACATCATACAATAAACAAGTGACTAAAATCAGGCCACAGCAATGATGAGTCGGTAGAATGCGAGCCTGTTATACCTACGTGGCAGGACACAGGCACAGAAAGACATTGAAGGATGGACTTTACTGAACTTCCACTTCATTACTGCATTGAAGTCAGATGCCAAAAAGGCAGAAGTCACCTAGAAAATGCTTAATGAATTGAACACGATTGACATATTCCTTCAGCATTCAACAAATATTTATCAAGAGTCAGCACACAGCCTGGAGTTGAATCCTAGACCCACCACTTTCTAAATATGTAACTGTGAGCAAGTTACTTTATCTCACTCTCCTTACCTGTTAAATCAAGATAATAATAGTATCTTTCTTACAAAATTATTATGATAATTAAATGAATAAATATCTGGCATGTTGTAAGCATTAGTAAGTGTTAGTCATGGTTATTTTTTTCTGATACTTTTAATGTATTGGGTACTTACCTGGGCACTAGAAATATAGCAAGAAGCAAGACAAAAATCTCTGTCATTATGAAGCTTTCATTTTAATCTTAAAAAAGGAAAAAGAAGACAGGAGACAAACACACACACACATATTAGATAATATAATGACAAGTAAAAATAAATGTAATGAAACGTTAAGCAGGGTTCATAACTGGGGAGGCTTCTTGGAAGAGATGCTGTTGGTGACTCACCCAGGTCCCTTTTAACCAGATGATGTATGCACTTTCAGCAGCAGTCAGTGCTGGCTGCTAAGAGCTCACAGCCACCTCGTTCCCTAGAGAATGGCCATCCACTGAATGGGAGCTGCCTCATCCAGGAGACTGCCTCCCATTCCTACTATCCCAGGAGCGAACGATGACTGACTGACATAATATACAAATGGCCAGTCTCTTTGCCTCCAGGCAGGAGTAAGCCTTTGATCATAGTTGTGCTCCAATACTCCTGATACAACTAGACTAAAGCTAAGTTCCCAGGTGAGTTCACATCTTTGTTTAGCCTTTTCCCTGCCCTATAATATTTCTCTCATTCCCCCTCTCCTAAGAGCACTCCCTCAATAAATGACTTTCAAAAGAACACTTATTGCAGGCTGTACTTATAACATCACTGACCTAAGATGTTAATTTTTTAAAGGGTTCAGGGAATACTCTTTTGATATCTGAGCAGGCACCAGAAGAGAGCTTTACAAGGAGCAGGTTACAAAGAGGAGAGTATGTTAGGCAGAGCAAAAACCTCAGTCTGGAAGGATTTTAAATTAGCAGATTCGCCTTATGGCCCCAGTAGACCATGAAAAATGTTTTCAGCTTTTGTTTGAAGGGTAAAAGAGAAGGGAAGCAAAGCCATTGGGAGATTTAAGCAGCTGAGAGACACAATCTGATTTGTTTTTTAAGTTGATTACTTTTGAGTGAATAGGGCTTTAGAAAGGGCAAATATGTAAGTAGTACTGCCAGTCAGGAGACCACAACAGAAGATGACATTATATATCATGTTTGAACTATGGATTTGAGAGTGAAAATAATAAAAAGTGAAAGGATTTAGGATGTATTCTGAGAAAGAGGCACGTCGATAATCGAACTGATGAAGGTAATTAGAATAAGAGTCAAGTATAATTCTTAAAATCTTGACTACAGATGAGTGACAGAGGGAGGTGGTGCTATGGGGAAGACAGGGAAGGAGTAGGCTGGGAAAGGGTAAGTAAAGAAAATTTTAAAAAGAGAAGAAAAGAAAATCTCTAAATAAAATACTGACAAAGCAGTTAACTTCTATGCCTTCTTCTTTTAGAAGTATGAAATCAATAGCGGTTAGAATTTTATCAGATTTTAATAATTCTTCTAATTTTTACCTTCAGTGTCTATGCATTTCATACATCTAGATGCCTAAGTGACAAGCTAGACATCCTGACTAAAGATTTGACATCTTATGACTCACAGACAAGACTTATATCTGGCCCCAGTGTAAATTTACATTTTAAAAAGGCAAAGAGAACTCTAATACCTATGGAAAATTTTGCTTCCACGTTCTTAATTATGAGGCAAATAAGGAAATTCCTGGCAATATTATATCACCTGCTGGATTAGTATACCTTTTAATATGCAAATCACCAGCTCTTTAACAGATAGATGAGATTATACCCAACTCATAGGGGTTGGCTTTTCTTTCCACATTCCTCTTGTTATCTATTCTGTCGACTGTGGTGGTGCACTTTCTCAACTCACTGCAAACCAAAGATAAAGCAATGCTAGTCAGGTAGCCTTATTCCCAGAAAGGATGAGATGACTCACCATCATCAAAGCTAGCCTAGTGAGTCACAAGCACAACTCAGAAAATTCAGCAAGAACATGCCTTTATGAACTGAAATTATCTTGGTGATCAAACTAAGTTGATTTAAAGAGGGATTTCCACTCTTGTGTTTAATTACAAGAGGGTATAAAGATTAAGATGTGATTTTAATATGATTTTATAATGTGGAATATGACAAGCAACTTATACAACTCAACAGCAAAAAAGCCAACAACCCAATGGAAAAACGGGCAAAAGACCTGAATAGATATTTCTCCAAGGAAAATATACAGATGGCCAACAAGCACGTGAAAAAATGCTCAACACCCCTCATTGTTAGAGAAATGCAAATCAAAACTACCATGAGATACCACCTCACACCACTCAGAATGGCCAGCAGCAATAAGTCCACAAGTAACAACTGCTGGAGAGGGTGTGGAGAAAAGGGAACCCTCCTGCACTCTTGGTGGGAATGGAAGCTGGTACAACCACTGTGGAGAACAGTATGGAGGGACCTTAGAAAACTGTACATAGATCTACCATATGACCCAACAACCCCACTCTTGGGCATATATCCGGACAAAACTCTCCTGGAAAAAGACACATGCACCTGCATGCTCATTGCAGCACTATTCACAATAGCCAAGACAGTGGAAACAACCCAAATGTCCATCGACAAGACAACTGGATTAGCAAGATGTGGTATATATACACAATGGAATACTACTCAGACATTAAAAAGAATGACATAATGCCATTTGCAGCAACATGGATGGAACTAGAGACTCTCGTCTTGAGTGAAGTCAGTCAGAAAGAGAAAGACAAATACCATGTGATATCACTCATATCTGGAATCTAACATACGGCACAAAGGAACCTTTCCACAGAAAAGAAACTCATGGACGTGGAGAGTAGACTTGTGGTTGCCAAGGGGGAGAGGAAGAGAGTAGGGTGGATTGGGAGCTTGGGGTTAATAGATGCAAACCATTGCCTTTGGAATGGGTTAGCAATGAGATCCTGCTGTGTAGCACTGGGAACTATGTCTAGTCACTTGTGATGGAGCATGATAATGTGAGGGGAAAAAAAAGTATGCATGTATGTGTAACTGGGTCCCCACGCTGTACAGTGGAAAAAAAAAAACTGTATTTGGGAAATAACAATTAACATTAAAATAATAATATTAATAAAATGTGAAAGAAAAGTAATAATAATAAAAATGTGGTATCTGATAATGACCCACAAAGTTTCTCCCACTAAAGATGTTTTGTTTCTTACTTTTAGTCAGCAGTCCTTCCTTGGTTCAGATAACTAGGAAATCATTCATCTTTCATTAGTTGACTGATTACACAATAGCAATATAAATGTAGTTGATGCAACAATAAGAGAAAATTAACTTAGGAGTTCCTGCTGTGGTGCAACAGAATCAATAGTGACTTGGGAGCACTGGAACACAGGTTCAATCCCTGACCCGGCAGAGTGGGTTAAGGATCTGTCACTGCAGCAGCTGTGGCTTAAGTCACAACTGCGGCTTGGATCTGATCCCTGGCCCAGGAACTCCATATCCAACAGGGCAGCCAAAGTAGAAAAAAAAAAAAAAGCAAAATTAATTTGTTAGTAAACCTACATCATTTAAAATATGAAAAGTTATACATTTAGAGAATTTTTTTTAAATCCCCAGGGTCCACAGAGCAAAAATATAACCAGCTACAAGGAAATAATGTCTAATATTCTCCCTCTAATCCTAAACACTTATCTAGAAAAGCATGGTGCCCTACAAGGTCCTTGCAAGAAATTTGGTCACTGTTCTTGTCAATATGCATTGAAAAACACCACCACCAGCAATAATAATATGGTTACCACTTTCTGATTTTCAGAGACTAATATTTAACAGCCATTTTGTTAGGTACATAATATTACGCTGTATCTTCTAAACAAGGACTAAACTCCTTGTGAAGATTATCTCCATTTATTTAAAACTTACTGCTCCTAGGAAGCCTACACCTATTATGTAAGTGGGAGCATCAGGAACTAGGCTCAGTTTCATAGTCAGATATCTTCCCTGGTTCCATATAATAGCCATGCTATAATACAGGTTTTTCTTCATAAAATAAAAAAGATAAAAGTAGAGAATGAATAACCATGCAAATCCCTCTGACCTCTATTAGAAAAGAAGCATTCCTAAAGCTATAGCATATGAAGGATACATTTTTTACAGTATATCCACAAGGGAAACACCACACAATCTCAAGAGATCATTTAGAGGAGTTGCTATGGTGGCTCAGCAGGTTAAGGACTCTATGTTGTCTCTGTGAGGACATGGGTTCAATCCCTAGCCTTACTCAGAGGGTTAAGGATCCAGTGTTCCTGTGGTTGTGGTGTAGGCCGGCAGCTGAAGCTCTGATTCGACCCCTGGCCAGGGAATGTCCATATGCCATAGGTGCGACCATTAAAAAAAAAAAAAAAAATGTCATTTAGAAATCAATGAGCTTTTACCTTTGGTCAGGAATGGTAGAAGCCATGATTCTTTACTAATAGCAAAAGATAACTATTTACATAGTGTCTTTGTAATTGATGAGATCTCACATCCATTTCCTGCTGGTAAAAATCACATGCAACTCACTGTGACTGATTTCTCCACACAACTCTTGTTATTTTTATCATTATCTATCACTCTTTGCTATCTTAATGAACCACATAATTCTAGACAGATAAGTGTCTTCTATAGCAAATTACATGATTCAAGGAGAGAATAAATCAATGTAACCAGGAAAATATTGAATTTTGTCCAGGAAATACAATTTTCCTCTTTCCATACATATATGTGAGTATGCGTGTATGTGTGTATGTGTAGAGAGAGATATCAAAGCAACTGTGTGTAAAAAATTTGGTTCAAATGTGTAAAAATCTTTAAAATCCATTATTTCATTTCCTGGACTCAATTTTTATGTTCTTTTCACAAGTCATTACACTAAACTTAGCTCTGTTTCTGACTGCTAAACCCTTTACTCCCTCATTCAATGATTCTGCTATACAGAGTTAATAAACTAGTGATGAAAAGGGAGTGCAGGAAGGTTGCATTGAAAAGCATAACTAGATTTCTAAGGTCAATGAAATGCTTTGCTTTAAACTGTCTGCTCGTCATGGCAAAACAGCCAAAAGGAAAGAAAAAAAAAAGTCCATTCAGAATACTCTTTTGAATCAAAACTGCAGCTACCGGCCTACACCACAGCCTCAGTAACGAGGGATCTGAGCCATGCCTGCAACCTACACCAGAGCTCACAGTAACACCAGATTCTTAATCCACTGAGTGGGGCCAGGGATTCAACCCACATCCTCCTGCATACTAGTTGGGTTGTTACCACTGAGTCACAATAGGAACTCCCATTCAGAGTAACCTTGAAAGACTTTTTTAAAGATAAAAGCAGCAACCAGCTCTTTCTAAATTCTAAAGCAAAGAGAATTTTTAATTTGAATGTTTCCTTAAAATGCATTATTGTATGTTAACTTTGGTTTTATTTACTAACACCAAATATATAAAAATGTATGTTATAAAAAACAGCCCCATGTAACTTATGAGTTGTATACTTGATACCAGAGGGATGTTGAGGCTACTGTATCCTCTTTATGATGACAAACAAAAGAAATTCCTACATGGCTTTATGATTAGGAATACCTGTCACGTCTCCTAAACTTTTTTTTTTTTTTTTTTGCTTTTTAGGGCCACACCCAAGGCAATGGAAGTGCCCAGGCTAGGGGTCAAATCAGAGCTACAGACCTACGCCACAGCTGGCCTATGCCACAGCCACAGCAACACAAGATCTGAGCTGTGTATGCGACCTACACCACAGTCCATGGCAACGCTGGATCCCTAACATACTGAGCAAGGCCAGGGACTGAACCTGCATCCTCATGGATACTGGTTGGATTCATTTCCACTGGGCTACAACAGGAACTCCCTAAACTGGTCTTTTTCCAATCTAAAATTCACCATAAATCAGGAATTGATCCCATTCTCCTCTCTGTGTGGCTCCTCAAAGATAAATCTATGGTCTACATTTAGAGAGTAATGGCATACGTTTTATATATTACCTCATTCATTTCTTGTTTTTCCTACCCTTCTTTCTCCTGATTTATTTCTCTGTCTACTGTGGGTTTTTTGTTTTATTAAAGCATTTTTATTACTCAAATGAATTTATCACATCTGTAGTTGTATAATGATCATAACAATCTGATTTCACAGGATTTCCATCCCACAGCCCAAGCACATTACTGTTTTTTTATTTAATGTTATCTTGTTCTATTGTGCCTATCTTTATAAGCTGACTTAAGTGTTTCTTTATAAAATGGCAATTCACAATACAAAAAGTATAACATAATGGTACATATTATGACTGCAGTTATGTTAAAGATATGGCTGCATGTAGAAGGCAATGTGAAAATGTTAAGATAATTGCATGTTGATGTTGGTATTATAAATGTTTTTCTAATAATGACATACTCTCTTCATTAAGTTTTTACATGTTTTGGATAAATTTTTATTACAGTATAATTTTATTTTTAATGTGCAGTACTTTGGGGCCTCTGTACAACCAAAGCAATATAGCACATTGGGTTCAGAAAAAATTGGGTTTTGATTAAACATTTCAAAAGGAAATTTTATTTGTAAATACATAGTTATCTAAAAGAACTAAATAAAATTATCCTACTTAGGTTCAAAATAAGAAAATACATAGACAAATAAATAGAAGAAAATACTTCATGAAATGCTTTGTCTTATGCATTTGAACACCTCCCTGCTACACAGCCATTACTACCTGATTATCTAGTATATTCCATTGTTAATGACAAAAAAAAACCCTATACTTTCTAATTATTACTTTATCTGATCTCTTTCTCCCTTGGATGTTTTCTATTGCCCTTCCCTTTCGTTTCAAAATCATGTTTTCTTTTTCCTTGCACTGATATATTATTTAAAGGTTTAACCACCGTATGAATAGTCATCTTTTGCTTTTAAGCTTTATCAATGGATTCTGTATATTAGTACATCTTTAAACACTGGATTACATGTTATTAAATATCTTGCCTTGTACTTTTCTTCTTAAATTCCAACCTCTGAAGATAAAATTTCCCCAAAGTATTCCAAATGATATTATTCAAGAAGACAGTAGTAACAGGAATTCGGTCACGCTAAGAAAATCAGAGAGGTAGTATATGGAATTACTTTCTAAAAGTCATTGTTATGAAATGCCTTTGACATACTAGATAAAAAGAGCCATACTGAATCTGAGGAAGTTTTCCTCTCTTGCTCTTTCTGCATTGTGTGGATTTTCAACATAATGCCAGCCAATTCTCCATTATTATTTAACCTTGACATTGTTAGCAGTGCTACCTTATGTTTGCTTTGTTTTTATGACCTCATAGTGTCATTAATTATATGATGATTTTCTTGTCAGGTTAATTAATGAAATGTTAATTAACATGGCTCATGACAATGAAGACTTACAGGATCTAATTTCTTATAATTAATTACAGTCTTGATTTGTCATTCTATCTCCATATCTTATTTGTGAATTTAAAACTAGCATTTCTCTAAGGTTATTATCAACAACCACAATAAGATGGCTTTTAAAATTTAAATTACATTTTTCATAATCCTTTGATATATAGTTTCTTAAAAATAATGACATTTGTGGGCCTGTACCAGTTCTTGATGTATACTTAGAAAATATTTAAATGTTTTTCCTTTTGCCTGGAATGCTCTTTCCTTACCTGCCTGATAGACCCTTATTCATACTTTAAATCCGGCCTCTGTGAATTTTTTGACTCTCATATACGACTCTGCTACACTAAACTCATACATCTGACTATATGTCATAATTATTTACATGTCAGTCTCCCTACTAGAACTAGAACATGAACTTACTGGGAAGCAGCAGTTATGTCTTATTCACCTTTGTTTCTTCAGTGCCCATCATTATGCCTTGCATTTAAAAGAAGTTCAATAAATGCCTGAAGGTAAATAAATAGTCTCATCTGATCCCTTGTACCAGGAGGTGAAGGTGAGAAAACAGAGGATCAAAAATATTAAAACACTTGCCAGAGGCCAAGTTGCCAGTAAGTCACAGAACATGACTAAATTTTCTAACTCCTGTCCCACTATACTCTATGTATATGTAATCATCATAGAAAAAAAAAAAGAGAAAGGAAGAACATAAGGTGGAAACTCTGCCTTTAAATTCTATGTGAATTTCTCTAAGCACTGTATTAAGTAGAAGGGAAGAATTGGACTAGGACTGTGATAATGAATGCTGTATATTTAAGATCCATTCATTCAGAGGACTAATAAGAGTTGGTTATTATGGAAAAAGCCTGAGTGGAACAAATGGCTTCTATAATCAAATATATTAGTTAACAAACATCTAGAGGGAAAGAGTTTTTGACAGAAAATTCCAATATATGTGTATTTACCTTTTTTCCTGTTTGAACAAGAATGACTATTTTAACTTTGTATGTGTTCTGATCTTGGCATATGTAAGTGGATATGCTACAATTAAATGATAACCTGAAAACTGCCCTCACCTCCATCATCTGGGCTGAACCTACAAAATTTTAGTCTAAATACGGAATAACTTAAAAATGAATCTCTAAATCTAGAAAATCTAGAAGAGTTAAGTTTCTATATTTGAGTACATTTCCTCCCAGCAAGATAAATTAAAAGAAAATCAGGCACTGCTACCAAATCAGACATACAGACGAATGGAACAGAATAGAGAACACAGAAATAAACCCGACCCCTATGGTCAATTAATCTTTGACAAAGGAGGCAAGAACATAAAATGGGAAAAAGACAGTCTTTTCAGCAAGAATTGCTGGGAAACCTGGACAGCTATATGCAAATCAATGAAACTAGAACATACCCTCATGCCATGCACGAAAATCAACTCAAAATGGCGGAAAGACTTAAATATAAGTCAAGACACCATGAAACTACTAGAAGAGAACATTGGCAAAACATTCTTTGACATCAACCTTACAAATGTTTTCTCCAATCTCCCAAAGCAACAGAAACAAAAGCAAAAACAAACCAATAGGACCTAATCAAAATGACAAGCTTTTGCACAGCAAAGGAAACCAAAAAGAAAACAAAAAGACAACTTACAGAATGGGAGAAAATAGTTTCAAATGATGCAACTGACAAGGGCTTAATCTCTAGAATATATAAGCAGCTTATATAACTCAACAGCAAAAAAGCCAACAACCCAATGGAAAAACGGGCAAAAGACCTGAATAGATATTTCTCCAAGGAAAATATACAGATGGCCAACAAGCACGTGAAAAAATGCTCAACACCCCTCATTGTTAGAGAAATGCAAATCAAAACTACCATGAGATACCACCTCACACCACTCAGAATGGCCAGCAGCAATAAGTCCACAAGTAACAACTGCTGGAGAGGGTGTGGAGAAAAGGGAACCCTCCTGCACTCTTGGTGGGAATGGAAGCTGGTACAACCACTGTGGAGAACAGTATGGAGGGACCTTAGAAAACTGTACCTAGATCTACCATATGACCCAACAACCCCACTCTTGGGCATATATCCGGACAAAACTCTCCTGGAAAAAGACACATGCACCTGCATGCTCATTGCAGCACTATTCACAATAGCCAAGACGTGGAAACAACCCAAATGTCCATCGACAAGACAACTGGATTAGCAAGATGTGGTATATATACACAATGGAATACTACTCAGACATTAAAAAGAATGACATAATGCCATTTGCAGCAACATGGATGGAACTAGAGACTCTCGTCTTGAGTGAAGTCAGTCAGAAAGAGAAAGACAAATACCATGTGATATCACTCATATCTGGAATCTAACATACGGCACAAAGGAACCTTTCCACAGAAAAGAAACTCATGGACGTGGAGAGTAGACTTGTGGTTGCCAAGGGGGAGAGGAAGAGAGTAGGGTGGATTGGGAGCTTGGGGTTAATAGATGCAAACCATTGCCTTTGGAATGGGTTAGCAATGAGATCCTGCTGTGTAGCACTGGGAACTATGTCTAGTCACTTGTGATGGAGCATGATAATGTGAGGGGAAAAAAAAGTATGCATGTATGTGTAACTGGGTCCCCACGCTGTACAGTGGGAAAAAAAACTGTGTTGGGGAAATAACAATAAATAAATAAATAAATAAAGTAAAATAAAAAAGAAAATGAAGTAATCATTTTTCTTCCCAATCAAATGAATTGAAAGAAAATCAAATAGGTAAATTTAAATAAGTTTCAGGAGCACTACAACTGTACTCCCATTTGAAATCAGGAGTTCCCATCGTGGCGCAGTGGTTAACGAATCCGACTAGGAACCATGGGGTTGCGGGTTCGGTCCTGAAATCAAACATCATTATTATGTAAAAAAAACAGGATGAGAAATAGAAGATCTTGATCCTATATTTAATCAGCCACAAACTGTGTGTCTAGCCCTTAATAAGTCCTTTAACTCATCTGCTTAAGGTTTCATTTGTGAAGTGAAAGAGCAATACTAAATGCCCATCAGAGTTCTAAATTAATCTGATTTGTCATCCTTTCATACTTTTTTCTTACGAAGCAATAGAGCTCAGTGATTGAAAACATGGGTTTAAACCTCAAATTTACTTCTTAGAAGTAAGACAGAAGTGCTATCTTAAGCAAGTAACTTAATCTCACTGTGCCTCAATGTCTTTATCAGTAAAATAGAAGCTTTTGTGAGAATGAAATGAATTCGTATTGGAACATGCTTAAAATAGTGTTTGGCATATAGTATGCAGTATATGCCAATATTTTAGCTATTATTACCTTTTAACCCCAACTTTTATTAATGATAAAAAAGTGGCTATAGGAATGCAAAAAGTATTATTATAGGATTTATACCTTAGCTATCTAAATCCAAAGCTTAGGTAATTTGTGAATATATTACATGAAGTCCTTATTTTCATATTCTCTTATTAAAACATCATAGGTAGGTACTGCCAGCTTCTATTTGAGACACAGAAAGTAGGAAAGACCATTGCTCCCAGACTTAACGTCTTGTCTCGAATTTACTCTACTACACAGATACTTTAAATTCAAGCTCCAAATTCAGAAGAGGGCAGGCCTAAGATCTGTAGTTGTAAATTCTCAGAAAGCTTCCCCTCTTCTCCAAACCAGGGTCAAGATGTCAGGTTATTTTGTTCAACTTGGCAACCAAAGGGGTTAATTCTATGCCACTTTCTCTGAAGAGTGCTACCTCTTTGAGGGTCCAAATCTAGCCACTTTTTTGATGGTCTTGGGTCAGGTTTCCACAGAATTCTCTGCCAGAAAGCTAATAATGCACAAGACAAGTTTCTTCATACCAGCATTTGTTTCCATAGCAACTTGAGCTCCCAAACTTAACTTATCTCCTTGGCTTCAACTCTATAATTGCTTAAGGTTTGAATGTTGTTTGTTTTGTTTCTAAAATTTTGTTTTTGGCATTTGGAGATTTCCCTTACTTTTTTACAAAGCCAGCTATTCAATTAAAATTATGTTTATTTTACTTATCCAGATTTTTTGAATATCATATTTATCATTCTGCCAAAAGCAGAAGTCCTTTATTGACTTTTTTCTCTGTAGGAGCTGACAGTACAATCCTACTCATTATAACTCTACTCAAAAACTCCTGGGTTTTGTTTTTTTTTTTTTTTTTTTGCCATTTTAGGGCTACACCAAGGCATATGGAAGTTCCCAAGTTAGGGGCACAATCAGAGCTTCAGCTGCTGGCCTACAGCACAGCCACAGCAATGCCAGATCTGAGCCGTGTCTGCAACCTACACCACAGCTCACTGGATCCTTTAGCTCACTGAGCAAGGCCAGGGATCAAACCCACATCCTCATGGACAACAGTCAGGTTGTTTACCCGTTGTGCCACAATACGAACTCCCAAAAAATCCTGTTACCCTTTAGCTTTCTTCGAAAAACTTCAATTAAAATAAAATAAATAGACAGATGTGTGTGTGTGGGGGGGGGGAGTCTCTAGGAAGTATTTTCCACTGCCCTTAATGTTTCTGTGAAATATTTTCCCAAATCCTTCTATTTGCCTTCACTTTTCTTGATTACAAATCTGAAATTAATTTAGGTGAGTTTCGTACTTAGGTTTGTGATAGAGAAAGCATTTTTCTTTTTTCTTTTTCTTTTTTTTTCTGTTTTTTTGTCTTTTTGCCTTTTCTAGGGCTGCACCAGCGGCATATGGAGGTTCCCAGGCTAGGGATCCAATTGGAGCTATAGCCACCGGCCAACGCCAGAGCCACAGCAACACGGGATCCAAGCAGCGTCTGTGACCTACACCACAGCTCACTGCCTTAACCCACTGAGCAAGGCCAGGGATCAAACCCGCAACCTCATGGTTCCTAGTTGGATTCGTTAACCACTGAGCCACGACGGGAACCCCAAGAAAGCATTTTTCTTTATTCAAAATGGTCTCTGTGGTCAGCAGATTCTGCTCTTCAGAACTACCATTTTTTTCATGCACAAAATGTGACTCTTCTCTCACTCAAGTAAAAGTATGCCTCTTGCCTTACCTCTTACAGACAAGGTCCAGTTACAGGGATTTCTACTGATCTGTCTGGACTAATGTCCTATGTTTCTTAAATCTTTGTCTAGATTTTTTTAAAGCAGAATAATTTTATCACCATAATGTTATCAAAATGGCCTACATCCAAATACAAATAACTACACTATTGAGTTGTCACATAATCAAGAAGGGCAAAAAGATCTCATCACTGTGCCCCTGACAGTGGATATTTTGAATATATCCAACAACCATCAATTGAACATTCCACAGGAAGAAACAGAAAGCAGTTTTCTTTTGGGGGGGGGGAGTTGTGTGTGTGTGAGTGTGTTTGGCTATATCAAAACTGAGCGAGAGTAGAGTCCAGTGAATAGAACAGCATGTGGGTGGATTCTGCTCAATGTACAGTAATATAACCACCCAGATATTCATCAACAGAGTTCACACTGATCAGGGTTATTACAGTGAATGCTAATTAAATGTACCATGCCTTGACACCTAAAATAAAATGTTACCAAATTCAACCTCAAGCTAAAGGGATCTAATTCCTTTGAAAGCTATAATTTGTACCAAAGCCTACTCGATAAGAAATGCATTTTTAGCTGTTTTCCCACAACATACAATAAATAGAAACAGAGCTTGGAAAGCAGTGAGACTATTAAGAACAATAAGTAATGATGTCCTAGCCACAAAATAATTTGCTATTCAAGTAAACAGTTGCAATATACAATATAACAACATATCCTAAGAAGATCGATGGTTTGGGAGTCAGGATACCTGGATCCCTATTCTGCCTCTGCTAGAAATTAGGAATATGACCTTGAACAAATGACATAACCTATTAGGCATCATTTTCTTCACCTATAAAATGACAGAATTGAGCAAATGATCTAGGTTCCCTTTTGGGTGCAAGTTACATGAATTTTTTTTTAATGAGTACTTTCTTTTTCATTAGAAGAGGGCCTTTTTAAAAAACTTTTTTTTTTGTATTTTATGGCTGCACCTGCAGCATTACGGAAGTTCCTGGGCCAGTTATTGAATCTGAGCTGCAGGCAACACCAGATCCTTTAACCTACTGCCCCAGGCCAAGGATCAAACCCCACACCTCCACAGCAACCCAAACCATTGTAGTTGGATTTTTAACCCACTGAGCCACAGTAGGAGCTCCTAGAAGAGGGCTATATAAATGAAAGTTACTGTCATGACCATTCTTTGGTACTATGTCTGGGTTAGGGCAATGAAAGACGGACAAAGAGGCCTGGCAGGAGTTCCCGTCATGGCGCAGTGGTTCACGAATCCGACTAGGAACCATGAGGTTGCGGGTTCCGTCCCTGCGCTTGCTCAGTGGGTTAACGATCCGGCGTTGCCGTGAGCTGTGGTGTAGGTTGCAGACGCGGCTCGGATCCCGCGTTGCTGTGGCTCTGGCGTAGGCCGGTGGCTACAGCTCCGATTCAACCCCTAGCCTGGGAACCTCCATATGCTGCGGGAGCGGCCCAAGAAATAGCAACAACAACAACAACAACAAAAAAGACAAAAAGACAAAAAAAATAAAAAAAATTTAAAAAAAAAGAAGCCTGGCAGCATTCAAGTATCAAGAAACTATTTCTCACTCTTCCCTTTGAAAACCTCCCCAGTTTCTCTCTTCCTGGCAACATGTAAAGGAACGGTATTGAAAAACTGTTATTGGTATGAAAGTCATTTTTCTTTGTGTTATACAAGGATAAGGGGATGTTTCAAGAGTTCAGGGGGAGGAAATTTATAAAAGGAAAAGTCTTAGCACTTAATAAAGCAATAGTTCTCAATGTTTAGAGTAGATCAGAATCACCTCAGACTCTTTTTTTAAGTCAGGAGTTTGTTCAGTTTGAAAAGGGCCTCAGAACCTGTGCTCTTGACAGACAGCCTTGATGATTTTGATGAAGACACTCATGGACTATGTTTTAAAAACACATCTCTCAACAAAGCTCAAATTATAAAATTTGTTACAAAACTGTGGAACAGTGCCTAGAGAATTTATAGAAACTTTTTAAGATGACTTAAACAAAATCCAAGCACATACCTTTAATACTAAAAGGCTACATAAGCAGGATTCTAGAATTTAAAATGTTATTAAATTAGCATAATTTAAAGTAATTTTTCCGCAACAAATGGTCCCCAACCACTTTTTCAAATGAGACTTCCTATAAATCTAGCAACATTGTTTTCCTGGCGATTTAGTTACTTTCTCTTTGTCACTATAGCTCAGCTTTTTATAACCCTTCACTTCTCAGCACACACAAAAGTCAGGATTGAGGATATGGAAGATAAAGAATCCATATTTACAAGTAAGAATTTATTTAATTGATTATACTACATCAAAAAATAAAACAAGAGTAGTTTGGTTCATTTCTGTAACATCTTGTAGAATGAAAATACTTCATAATGTTTCTTAAGCGCCTATCTAAATAGTTCAATGGCCTTGACGGTTGGTGGCATCAAGCAACATTAATTTATAAAATATCTCCATTAATGGGCTTTTAGATAGGTCAAAAGGGTGGGTCACATCCTGACCTCAGAAACATACTCATTTACCTAGGAATGTGATAGTTTGCTTTTCAGGTGTCACCCAATTCCACATGCTTGTCTACAGTAGCAAACACTGAGGAGTAAGCCGTTTTACAAGTCTGACACAATCACTGATGTTGTTAACTAATGCATACCTATTGGAGGATGCATATAAATTAATCTTCACATGAAGTTATCTCCTCAATAAAGCTCTTTTATGCTCCCTTTTTATCATTACTATCTGAAGACAAAGTGAACAGCTTATTTTAGAAGCAAGCTTATTCTATTATCCATATATTATACAGGACATGGTGTGACCACATGAACTATGTGCATGTATATTATGTTTTCTGAAGATAGGAAGAAAATAAATATCTCCTAAAGAAAAAAAAAGGTTTAGGAAGAGTTGATCAATGAATTCAAAACAATCTTAGATGCTGTGTAAATAACTTTTTAAAAATGTTAACTTTCAAAGGCAGAATAATAAATGGGCCAAGTGGAGAGAAAGACATCCCAACTATAGGGATGGTTACAGACAAAATGATGCACTACCAGCCTGCCTTATTTTCTAAATCACACAAACCTTAGAAAAATCATGTTGAGTAAAAACCATTTTCTTCAATGCATAAAGGAAGGTACAGAAGAGACAGAGTAAATTGAGAAGCAAATAAATGCTTTCTCTCTCATTTGCTAAAGTCCATAATAGACCTGCCTAGCTAGACTTCTTGAAGTACTTTAGTCATGTGGGTATGAATTAACTCATCTTTTTATCCCCCAAATATGTTTAAAGTAAGGGGAGTGCTATTTTCTACATATAATGGAAATCTTTATGTCAATACAGAAAAAGACATCAATTCCCTTAAAAAAGTCCTTGAATATTCTTAGAACAGATTCTCAACTATAGCCCATTTGTCAAATAAACTACTTCTCTCAGTGTGAAAGTGAGGATACTCGAGCTAGACTGCATCGTCTACCATGTCATTCCCCTTTAAGTTAGGAGATATTGCTACAGACAATGAGGGTGCCAGTTTTGTAAGCGTGACTGAAATGGTGTCTGATGAACACATCCGCCAGAGCAAACTAGGCTGTTGTGATGTAGGGGGTGCATCTCCAGGAAGCAGAAGACAATTTTAGTGCTTACAAACAGTGAAATTTAAAAAATGATTTTGGAATCAGAGCATCTGAATTTCAGTTCCAGTTATGAGATGTTGTGTGTCTTTGGATAAGATAGGCCTTTCTTGTCTTACAATCTTCCAGCTTTGGGGTTCCAGAAATCCCATGAAATTATAATGTTGACATATACATGGATCTTACCTATAATTCAAGGAGCGTAGCCTTGGTTCAAGGCAGTCCTGGATAAAATTTTAAGTCTAGTACATCCCTGGATAACCTTTCTCTCATGCTGCAATTTGAAGGAACATTTGCTGTTCTATTTCTTTGCCTCACAAGCAGCCAACATTTTTGCTCCAAATTAGGCTTCCCCTCCCCATCCAATCTCTGATTGCTGTGTTTATCCTAGTATACTTGGACTGTTTCTATTTCCATTCCATTCTGTACAGGAGGACCAACTTCTGACTTGATGAATGAATCTCCTGAGAGAAGTAATCCATTCTTATAAACATTCCAGGAAGGTAATTTCCACTCAAGATAAAAAGCTGACATTTGCACATCTTTCCATCTTTATTTCTGGAATGACTTGAAAGCACATAAATAAGAGATGGGGTATTGAGGCAGAATAAAGAAAAAAGGGCTAGAAAGAGAAGTGCAAAGGAGGAAAGGAAAGCAAAGGAGAGGAAATAGAAAACAGGGGAAATAAAATAAACCATATATCAAAGAAATGAGATATCATGCTATCTATTGTCTGAATAACCACTAAATCAAAATTTTCTCTGGTTAAGAAAATGTGACAAGAGAGTCAAAAAAGCAAATAAGCAAACAATATATTACACACACACACACACAAAATTTTCAGATGTTTGACAAGAATTTGGAAAACTCAAGCGTAAATAATTTTAACTGTTTGGCAACACCACTAAATTACATTAACACCACTGGACTAATTGGCTATATTATTCTATAGTTCAGAATGTTTCTTTGCCCTCTGAATCAGATGCCCTCACTCGTCAGTGTTCATCTGAATTTCAGACAGCTTGTCTTTGACGAGAAGAGTACACAAGGTGGTTTGAAATGACATGGAAGCTATTCATTATCCCCCCTCAAACCAACTGAGAGCACTACTGGGCACTTCTGGCCACAATGAAACTTATCTTAATAGTGTAAATATCATGTCTCTAGCTCACTTATTCTAGAATAGAACATAGTATAGATGGCTTTCAGAACGCCTTTGTTTCTGTAACCATTCTACAAAGCCTTAACTTCACCTGCCATCTAACACGGGTGTGATCAGGGTGGATGGACCAGAGTATATTCCTCACCACTTCAAGTCACACAACTTAAAACAGGCAACTCTCTGAAAACCGGGCAGTATGTAAATTAGATGACTTTCTACAGTATTATTCCTTTCATTCCTTCGATATTGGAGTCACTGTTATGCTAAGCATTGTGCTAAGAAATAAAGATAAAATTAGGAGCAGAACAGATGCATGTAGCCTGGAGTTCAGTGGAAGAAACAGACACAAGTAAAACCATCATGTAATTACATATATAATGAAAATTATTATAAAACCATGAAGAAAGATTTGCCATGAAAGCAAAAAACAGAAAAAAAATCAAACTTAGCCTGAAGTCAGAAGCTTCTCTAAGGAAATGCTATCTGAGCAGATTACTAAAGGAGAGAATGAACTAAACTAGATAAAAAGGGGAGAAAGAGAGACCTGAACAAAGTGTCCTGAGGTGTGAAAGGGTGTGAACTTTGGAGAGCTAAAAGAAAGCCCAGCCCCTGTCAGTGGAACAAGAATAAGAGCAGTGAGATGAAGATAAAGAAGTGGTCAGGGCCAGAGCATGCAGGATAAGGACTTGGGACTTTATCCTAAAAACAGTGACAGCATCAAAAACTAAGCAGGGGAATGGCACATCCGTTTCTTAGCTCTTTTAACTGCAGTAAAAAAAGAATAGAACAGAGGGGACAAGAATGGATTACAGAGAGCTATGAGAAAGTTAGAGTTTGGGGTAGTCTGAATTGCGGTGTGGCAAGAGAAATAGTAAGAAAATCACATAAAAATATTTAAGAAGTAAAGTCAACAGGACTTGGATAAGGCAACGACGAAGAGAGGAATGTAAAGGAAGACATGGGAGATTTCCTGGCTTGTGCAAGTTGGTAGCTGGTGGTGTCTTTCACTGGGATACAGAGTACAGAGGAGGACGAGACTGGAGCAGGGTGGCATCTGTGAGGTCAGTTTAGGGTGTGTTGGGTCTGACATGCCTTTGGGACATCCAAAAGTAAATGCTTTGTAGGCACAAACCTCTTGCCTTGTTGCCTGACCTTTCTATTCTCTCATTCCCATATACTTCATGCCCTCAGGAATTCCAAATTCTTCTCACTGTATTTTAAAGAAAAATTCAGTGGTATCAGCTCTACTTCTAAACTCAGCTCCAAACTTTCCCCTGAAGAAGCTTAGGCAAAAGAGAAGACTATCTATTGTTCAGTAACAAAAAGAACTTCTAAAATTCTTCTAAAAAAGCCACGCTCTTTGGAAAGCTCATATGGAAATGTGAAGTTTTTTTCAATACATATCATTGACATATATCATTGCACAAGTTTAAGGTATAAGCATAATGATGTGACTTATGTACCTGATGTAATGATTACTATAAGTTTACTTAAAATCTATCATCTTATACAGGGCACAAAAAAAGAAAACGTATATTTTAGTACATCACACAGCAGAGTTAACTACAGTCATCACGCTGTATATTACTTACCTAGTATTTATCTTATAAGTGGAAAAATCTAATTTCATTTCCCCCATTTTCCTACATGAACCATCTGCTCTATTCAAACTAAATGTAATTCCTCAATTAACTAATGTTATCAAGTATTATCAGAAGTTCACTAATTTGTTTAAAAAAAAAAATGAATTGTTTGCCATGTGCCAGGTCTTGCATCAGGGTATTAAAATGTTAAGGTACGGAGTTCCCGCTGTGGTGCAGTGGAAATGAATCCGACTAGGAGCCATGAGGTTGGGGGGTTTGATCCCTAGCCTCGCTCAGTGGGTTAAGGATCCGGCATTGCCGTGAGTTGTGGTGTAGGTCGCAGATGTGGCTCGGATCCTGTGTTGCTGTGGCTGTCATGTAGGCTGGTGGCTACAGCTCCGATTAGACCCCTAGCCTGGGAACCTCCATATACCACAGGTGCAGCGCTGAAAAGACAGAAAAAAAAATGTAAGGTACACAGAGAAAGTAATATTTTCTCCATTTTATAGGTGAAGAAAATGAGACAAGAATTTTTAATTTGTTTAAAGTCACAAGTAATTGTTTAAACAAGTTATTGGCAAAAGGCTAAACTTAAGTTTCTTGGCTCTCACCTACAAATCATCAAAACTAAACAATAAAAGGCCATATGCGTCACCATAAATTATTTATCAATTTCCTAACACAGCTCACGGTTTTTCTAAAAGTACAGGTTTATCTGAAAATAATTTGGGTTCGATCCCAGGCCTCACTCAGTGGGTGAAGAACCTGGCGTTGCCATGAGCTATGGTGTAGGCTTGGATCCTGCGTTGCTGTGGCTGTGGTGTAGGCCGGCAGCTGCAGCTATGATTTGACTTTTAGCCTGGGAATCTCCACATGCTGTGGGTGGGGCCCTAAAAAAAAATGTACTGAATATCAGTGATATTTTATTGACTTTATTTGATCCTCATTATCAAGGCAAAGATGAGTAACGTTATTACACCTCATGACTAACCTACTCTTCTATATCTTACCCTTGTTTTTGCCTCCATTTCCATGTGAACTAAATCTGCACACAAAAACAGAAACTATTTTGGTGGCATTCTAGAAGGAAGGGGAGAATTGGAAGGAAAAAGGTCCACCTAGAAGATTATTTTTTAAGTGCCTTTCATTGGGAATACTGACTCATAGATTTTTGAGGGAGGGCCACCTTAACTGACATACAATTTACATACAAAAATTTACCAATTTTGCAGCCACTATAGAAAATAGTATGGAGTTTTTCTTAAAAACTAATAATAGATTTACCATGTGATCCAGCAATCCCACTCCTGAGCATGCAGAAAACTATAATTTGAAGAGATACATGCACCCCAATGTTCACTGCAGCACTATATACAATAGTCAAGACATAGAAGCAACCTAAATGTCCACTGACAGAGGAATGGATAAAGAAGATATGGTGTATATATATACTACTCAGCCATAAAAAAAGAAATAATGCCATTTGTAGCAACATGGATGGACCTCAAGACTATCATACTAAGTGAAATAAGCCAGAGAAAGACAAATATTATTTGATACCACCTATATGTGAAATAAAAAATATGATACGAATGGACTTATTTATAAGACAGGAACAAACTCATAGACATAGAAAACAAATGTTTGGTTACTAAAGAAGAAAGTGGTGGGGAGATAAATTAGAAGTCTGGGATTAGCAGGTACAAATAACTACATCTAAAATAAACAACAAGGTCCCACTGTATATCACAGGAAACTATATTTAATATCCTATAACAACCTATAATGAATATATTTAATGAATAACTGAATCACTTTGCTGTACACCAGAATCTAACACAATATTGTAAATCTACTATACTTCAATACAAAAATTAATTCACCAATTTTAAGTATATAATTCAATGAGTCCTAACAAATATAAATTTGTAAATTCTTACTGTCATAAATCTCATTTACAAATCTGATCTAATTTATGAAGACTTTCCTTTGAAAACTGCATATACACCAAATATGTTAAATAAAATTTCAAGGACTTGACAGGTATCCTAAAGCTTATCTACGCACGCTCATAGTAGATCCTATGTTAAGAAATAGCAAAGCACTATAAGGGAATTATAGTCAAATAAACATTCTTTTCAGATTGAACAGTTTAATCTTTATCCTGAGATTTATCCCAGTTTATTAAGCATTCACTTGATCTTGCATATCGAGTGTTTAGAAAATTGTTGTGTGTAATACTGAAATGTATATTCAGATACATATAAAAGGTAATTTTTGCATAGCATACACTCCACTTGAAGATAATGCTTGCAAAAAAAAATTTTGTCCCACCAAAACAAAGAAAAAAATATACTTCATTTAAGCACAATTTATTTCAGTGAGATGCACTTAGCAGTTGCTAAATACCAAATCAAAACCAAAAACAACGACAATTTTAAAAGCAGTCTTATTCTTGGATAAATGTAGCTAAATTTTGGTTAGGCTTCTTGAGATATTAAAAATAGGTCACAGTGCCAATTCTATTTTCAAAAAGCAGCACATATCTTTTAGATATCATTATGACAAGTATTAAGAACATCACCTCAGCACATGAAGGATCTGACACTATAAGAAAGGTAATCAAAATGAAGAAACACTATGATACCAGCAGAGCAAACAGTGTCACAGTCTTCACTGCCCTGTGTTTTGGTTCTCCCTGCTTTGTGACAAACCATCCCAAAGCTTAGGGGCTTAAAACAAGAGAGCTGTGTTCTCCCTCTCAGTTCTGTCTTTGGATTCAGGTCAGCTGGGCTTCTCTTACTTAGATTCTTTTATGCAGTTGCAATCAAATGAACACCTACAACGCTTCTATGCTCACATGTCTGGCATTTCAGATGGGATGGATGCCACAGCTATGGACTGGCCAAATGCATATATGTGTGTGCGCACGCGCACACACACACACACAAAATCTTTCCACATGACCTCCTCAAATACCTCACCTGAGTAATCTTGCAGCACGAAAATCTTAAGGTTAATTGGACTTCTTACATGGCAGCTGCGAGCATTCCAAGAAATCAGGGCAGAAGCTGCAGGGCTTTTTATGACCTGTCTTTGGACATGACCGCCTCAAATACCTCACCTGAGTAATCTTGCAGCATAAAAATCTCAAGGTTAATTGGACTTCTTACATGGCAGAGTGAGCATTCCAAGAAATCAGGGCAGAAGCTGCAGGGCTTTTTATGACCTGTCTTTGGAATACATGCAGCATCAATCTGGTTATGAAGAGCCAGCTCAGATTCAGTATGTAAAAGACAGACAAGGGCATCAACACCAACAGGTGCGTTTCATTGGGAAAGCAGGATCTTCAGAAACTAGTTTCCACATAACTGGTTTGAGAAATAAGACCCATAGTCAAAAATCTCTGGTATGTGACAATAAGGAACGGCTTTCTTGAAAACAAACATGTGATATATCCATATGGTGAAAATTCATCCAAGTACCAAAAGATGGCATTAACGAACAGATGACATTTTATAAAATGTATTGTGCCATGTTTTGGACCTTACAGTCACTTCTTAGCACATACAATCATTACTCAGAAGCAGAATTTTTTTTTTTTTTTTTGGCCACACCCGCGGCACATGGACCTTCCCAAGCCAGGGGGTCAAGCCACAGCCACTGTAGAAGCAACGCCGAGTAGTTATGTTGTAAGCCACACGGGAAGTCCCAGAACTTTGCAAAATACTAATAAAGAGCATTTTTTAACATAAAAATAAAACTATAATAACATTTTTGAAAAGATACTAAACCTATCAACAAAATAAAATGTCAGAAAAATTATTTCACAATCTGAAAATAAAAGCTTTCTTCTAGGTTTCCTGTATCCATGCTTATCTTCTCCTGATACTCAAACGCAAAATACTTAAAAGTTACTCAGAATGTCTTCCAAAGAGCATTGCAATCATTAATTAGTTATTCCACACAATGTTCCCCTGAGGAAAATAATGATAATTATCTATAATTATGGAAAGCAATAGCAAGCTTCTGAAGACCAACTTTCCCAAGTACGTGCCCAAAGAATGTGATTTTTCTCTAAAGCATTCTAGACCTTGACTCTCACCATTAAATCATAAGTCTGCCATCCCTGGTTAAGCCATCTGTTCACTTGGGAAGCTGTCTTTTATTTCGCAGACACTAAAATTAATGTGTTAAACTAATCATTTGTTAACATTGTAGCTAGATTTCTATTTACTCTACTTGGTCCCAAGCCCTAAAAGATATATATGAAAGCTCCAAATTGTTTCACTTGCAGGAAATGTCATCATTCCTTCTACAGAAGAAATAATTATAACTTTATAACTGGGTCAAATTTTTAGATGCTCTAGCATTCATTACATTCAAGACAGTAATAAAACACAGCATTTTAATAACATGCTATGGTCAGTTAACATACTCATACCTAGAGCAAAGTATGAGGACAGCCCTACTTCTCTGTTTTGCTACATATGCTACATGTGGCCTCACTGCTCCTGTCATTTGTCTTCTCCTTTTTTATTATTAGCTCCAAAGGGAAAAGGGCCATGGCAGTCATAATGGTTAAAAGCATGGATCACTTTACAAATAAAACAGAGTGCTTTTCTGAACAAATCTGCACTATTCAAAAGGATAACTGACTCTGTCATGTTAATTGACTATAATTTATTCCATTGAAATTACATCATTTTCCGTGCTAAGCTATTCATAATCCAAGCACTGATTTGCTGAGACTATGAAACTAGTCTATCAGAATTAATTAGCAAATTAAAAGACTTTGCACTAAAAATTTCTCAGCACAGGAAAACAAAATTGCATCAACATGCTGTGAAAGATGTTTTCAAGAAAAAAAGGTTGTCAAAAAAATAAAGCAAGCCACATATTTTCCTATTCAGTTGACCACAGATAGAGTAAAACAGTTACACAAAAAGCATACTGGTTTGAAGCAGAGAGTCACAAGTATTAGAAAGTTGGTTTTTTATGTGAATGTGTTCACTTAGCCTCCAAAGTAAAGCACTTGGCTGAGGGAAGCAAAAAGGCAGGTGAACAGGAATAGATATGACTCAAAATGGGCAGCTAGATTTTAAGGAGTTGTTCTAAATCTTAATTACACAATGGGATGTGTGGAAGTTTTAAAATTACTGATGAATCTGATATTTTAATTTATTTAGAGTATGGCCTGATTATCAGGATTTTTAAAACCTTCTAAAGTGGTTTCAATGTGCAGTAAAATTTGAAAACCACTGATTTAAATGTTAGTCATGGTCAAGTAGGATATAGTTCAGGACAGGAGGCTGTTATCATGGGTAAAGTCTAAGGGAAAATACTGGTTTTGGTAACATAGCAGAAGAAATTTTCATAGAACCCCCTCATGGTATAGCACAACTAAAACGCTACATTAAATATTTCAAAACTTTTTTTCTAATACATTATTCAGCTGACAAGGAATTAAGAGACCTTCTCAAAGTTGAGAATGAAAAGAAAGCACAAATCCTCAGAAATAAGTAGCATGGGAACTGGCAGGTGCTTTGAAGTCTATGGCAATTCTTGCTGACCTAGACTCTGAGTTTGAATCAGCTACCATGCGGAGGACAGAAGACCAGGCTAGAGGCCCTTCTAGAGTGATAGGTCAGATTAGAGTCGCTCCCTTAAACTTGATGCCTTTGAAAAGTAACATCCCCAGACTATGAAAAGGTGGGGTGGGGGGGGAAGCAAAAAACCTGTCCCACCCAAACAATATACAAGTAATTGTTAGACTTAATTCTGAATTCTCTCGAAGAAAAGGAAGAAGTCTGCCCTGTGTAGGAATTCATAACTGTGTGGGATAAAAAGGTCTCAGGCCAAAAATTAGTTAAAGCGATCCTGAGACAGTGGTGAGCACACTGGCAGAAGCAGACACAATGCCTCTCTGGAAGAACACACTGCAACCCAGGCCTGAAAGAATCTGCAAGTGATGATCCGAGAAATAGGGCCTCATAGTACATGAAAAAATAAGTCCCTGTGAGAGAGAGTCAAAATTAAAAAAAGGTAAAGAATCAAACTAGAAACTGTAATTACTGGGTATAAGAGGAAAATAACACAAATTCCTTGACCTAGTAAAATATATCATCCAAACAAACAAAAATCTATCACAAATATCAAACACAGATAAATCATTCTTTAAAAAGCAGGGAAAATACAAAGATTCCTACTGTCATTACTTCCATTAAACGCTGTATTGGAGGTTGCAGCCAGTGTGATATAAGATAAATAAAAAATATGGGGAGTAGAAAAGGAGGAAAACTATCACTGTACATTGATAATAAGCCCCAATGAAAAATATCAGAATTATCAAGAGATTTTAGCCAGGTATATATAAGGTCATCACATAAATTTGTATTGAATTTTACACATCAACAACAAGGAGTGAGAAAATGCAATTTTTAGAAAGATATCATTTACCATAATAACACAGAAATAAGGTAGCTAGTAAAAAGTAAAGTGCAAGACTTGGAAAATATTATAAACTTAAAACATTAATGATGACCTAAATAAAAAGAGAGAGATAATGTGCTCAAAATCAGAAAAATTATATTCTTTTTCTTTTTACGGCTGCACTGGTGGCATATGGAAGTTCCCCTGTGCCCACATCCATGGCAACACTGGATCTGAGACAAAGCTGTGACCTACGCTGCAGCTTGTGGCAACACCAGATCCTTAACCCAATGAGCAAGGCCAAGGATCAAACCCACATCCTCACAGAGACTATGTTGTGTTCTCGAGCCACTGAGCCACAATGGGAACTCCAGAAATACAACATCCTAATCTCAGTTCTCCGCAAATGGATGCAATACAATTTGATCAAATTCTAAAAAGAGGGAGTTCCAACTGTGGTGCAGTGGAAAGGAATCCAACTAGTATCCATAAGGATGCGGGTTCGATTCTCAGGGATCTGGCATTGCTGTGAGCTGTGGTGTAGGTCCCAGATGCAGCTTGGATCCCAGCTGCTGTGGCTGTTGTGTAGGCTGGCAGCTGCGGCTCTGATTCAGCCCCTAGCCTGGGAACTTCCACATGCCGTGGGTGTGGCCATAAAAAGAAAAAAAAAAAATTCTAAACAGAATTTTTGTGGAAACTGACAAGTTGATTTTTAAGATTTACATAGAAGAAAGGCTATAAAAGAATCAGGAGGGAGTTTTTCCTGCCAGACATTAAACTTTACAATAAAGCTATAGTAATTAGGAAGTAGAATGTGGACACAGGGATAGACAACTAAGACAATTTTTTAAAAAGTACAGAGCCCAGAAACAGACTCATGCATGTGTGGAAACATTATACAACAGAGCAGACACTGGACATCAGTGGGAAAATGAAGACAAAAAATTTTCTGAGACAATTAGTTATCCACATCAGGGGTTGGCAACTACAGCTCACAGGCCAAATCCAACAAGCCTCCTACTTTTGTAAATGTATGGACATTTATGGGGACATAACCATGCTCATTTATTTACAACTTGTCTTTGGCTAGTACAATCACATAGTGTTACAATAGGGACCATACAACCTGAGAAGCCTAAAATATCTACTATCCTATCCTTTATAGAAACTTTAGACTTTTTATTGGTATTTTTTATTGTTTTTATTTTTATTGGCATTTTTTTTAAAATTAGAATGAAATCCTACCTTCTACCATAATATAAATCAAGTCCAAAGGCATAAAGAATGTAAATGGGAAAGGCAAAACTTGAAGACTCATAGAAGATATTACAGAAAAATATTTCTGTGTTTATGGGGTGAGGAAGGATTTGTTTTAAAAGCTATAAAAAGTATAAATTATAAAGGATATTTTAAAAATAATAAATTAAAATTAACTTTAGATCTTCAAAGGCACAATAAAAACAACCCAGAACCAGAGGTATGATGTTTAATCACATTATGCCACAAGAGGATTAATATATACAGTACATAATCAAATCCTACAAGTCAATAATACGAGCAACCTAAAAGACAGTAACACAAAGAAAACAAAATACTCATTTCATCATGTAGTAGAAACATGAGTGATCAATTACCATAAAAATAGAAAGTTTACCTCATTAGTAGGCAGTGAAATGAAAACTGAAACCAGGATGAGATGCCATTTCACATGCTCTATATAAACCCAAATTAAAGAATTAGACGGTACCAAGGGCCAAGGATATGGCAGAACACTGGAACGCTCATGCAATGCAGATGGGAATACAAACACAGAGAGCCACTTCAGGAAACAACTGGGCGCTATAGATAAAGTGGAGTAAGCATACAGTCTATGACCCCATAACTCCATTCCTTAGAGGAATTCTTGGACACATGCACCAGGAAACGTAGCTAAGAATGATTATTGAGGCACTGTTCTGATAGAAAAAGAAAAAAAGTAAAAACTGAAAACAACATATATGTTCACTGAGCACAGAAATGATAAATAAATTATGGTATATTCACACAGTAGCATAGTACACAACACTGAAACTAAATGAATAAAGCTATACACATCTACAAGAATGAATATCAAAAACTTTATATGATGCAAAGTTAAGTATAAATTGCATTCCTAGAATATTTCAAAAATCAAAACTAAAAATATTATTGTTTAGAGGTATATGTGTATACAGTAAAACTATGAAAAACAGCAAAGAAAGGATATTTAAAAGATTTTTAAAACTCTAAAAAAGAGAGAGGTCTGTCATTGGCAGGTAGTAACAGGAAGATGCATTTGGGGAGAAACCACAGAAAGCGTCAAACATTTATTTTAGAAACCGGAATTGACATGGATCTTATTATTTCTATGATTACTAACCCTGTTAATATACATTATATACATTCATTTGTATGCATGATATATTTCATATTTAAAAAAAGGAAGAAAGGTAGGAAGTGGGGGGGGTAAGGAGGACATCAGCCAGTCTAGCAGCCAAGTTTAAAGACAAAGAGGCCTCTGGTTCAACAGACACTGATTATGCTGAAGAATTTTTATTTTTAAGATAAAAAAATAAGATACAGGAATTATCATAGTACCTATAATGCAATTAATTTATATATTAAGTATATTTTAATGCATAAATGAAGGAATAAAATGAATGAGTGAATGCACGCACACACTTTATGTAGGGGTGATCTACTACACTGAATGAGCAGACTCTTACAACTAGTTTAAGAATCTGCTTAGTCTTTTATTTTAAATGTCTCAGACCTCTCCACTCGGCTCTAGGCACCAGGTGAAATTCTCTTGTAGTTAAAAGTATCTCATAGAAATAGTTTCCGAGAGACTAGATTTTTATTTCTTAATAGTATATAGCTGCTAAAGCCACATTTTATTCCTATTTTATAGAAGAAAGGCATTCACATTCCAAAGAGTCAGAAGGCATATAAGATAGAAAGAATGAACAACAGAGGGGAGGATTTTTCATCCTCTTCATTTTCCCTAACACTCTTGGACAGGAGATGATGTTTGATCCAACAACAAGTAACTTGTAAAATAAGCCTAACTGTGTAAGTAGATAAACTCATGTAAAAATGGATCTATATAACTTGTAAACTTGGGCAAAAATTAAGGGTCATCCAAAATAACTCTTGCTACAAATTAATGATATAATACAAATACAAAGTGATTTATTAATAAGCAGAATAAGCAAAATGAGAATACATAAATAGGTTCAAAAAATGTTCTCAAACCTTAAGAAATTATTTTGGATAAATTAGAAAAAGAAAAAAAAGAGAGCAGATGTAGTTAACTTACTCTGTTGATGAGAAGATAGAGCAGAGTTATTACCTCCCTTATTTCTAAATAGAAAGTCAGCTTTTTCTGGCAGCCATATACCACTTTGGCTCACATGAAACTCAGTAATTTTTTCAAACATATTAAGAGGTATGCTAAGCCATCTATTCACCAATCTGTACCTGAGACAATGTTTTTTTGTTTAGGGAAAATAGCAATGTAGGGCTTTATATTTATCCCTATCAAAATTTATCTTGTTAATTTCAGTCAATTGTTTTTATTGCTGGAATATTTTTGGATCTCAATTCTGTAACTGTAATAATGCCATCAGCTTTGTTTCATCTGCAGACTTGCTGAGCATATCTGAGTATTTTAGGGCATCAAACAGAACAGCCAATGACGACAATTAAAGCACACTACTTTTAAAGATCAGGTTCTTCAGGTGCACTGCATAAGGCATACTGAATTCCAACAGATTCTTGGACATCATCTCTAAATAAAAACACGTCTTCTATTTCTAGATATCGTCATAATATTTTTAGACTGTGATGGTAATTAAAGAAGGGGTTTAATATTTATTTATCTACTAAGTTTAGGGGGTTTTTTTGTTTTTGTTTTGTTTTTTAAGAAAAACCTATAGGAGTTCCCGTTGTGGTGCAGTGGTTAATGAATCTGACTAGGAACCATGAGGTTGCAGGTTCGATCCCTGGCCTTGCTCAGTGGGTTCAGGACCCAGCATTGCCGTGAGCTGTGGTGAAGGTTGCAGACGCGGCTCAGATCCCATGTTGCTGTGGCTCTGGTATAGGCTGGTGGCTACAGCTCCGATTGGACTCCTAGCCTGGGAACCTCCATATGCCGCGGAAGCGGCCCAAGAAATGGCAGAAAGACAAAAAAAGAAAAAAAAGAAAAACCTACAGTACTCATTAGTATAGTAAGGGCTATTCAGTAATGAAAGCAGATGGTAGCCATGGGGTTATTGTAGCTATGGATCCATAATGCCTTTAGTCACAGCATTCACTGATACACCTACAACTCAGCACACTTTGATCATGAACCAATGCTTAAAAAAGAAACTCATTCTGAAAAGACATGGCATATGCAGTAGTCAGAATACTAAGATGGTCCCCAAGATCCCCACTCCCTTTTGCACATGTTCTTTATAATCCCCTGCTCCTTGAATATGGACATACCTGGGAATATGCCAGGTTTTATTCCTATGATTAAGATACTTTACCTGACAAAGACAAAGGAATTTTGCAGATGTAATTCTGAGTGAGTCAAAAGGGAGATGATCATGGATGGGCCTGACTTAATTAGGCAGGAGTTATTCAAAAGGGACTGAGATTTGAAGCTTCCGGCTTTGAAGAAGTAAGCTGTTATGTGGTGAGAGAGCTACCTGGCTAGGACCTAAGACAGCTCCTCTAAAGACCCAAGAGTGACTCCTAGCTGACAGCCAGTAAGTAAACAGGAACAGTAGTCCTACAATCACTTGGGAGTAAATTCTGTAAATGATTTGAATGAGCTTGGAAGAAGACTTCATGCTCCTGACACCTTGAGAACTAGTGAGACCCTGAGCAGAGGACTCAGGCTGTGCTTAGACTTTTAGCCTATAAAATCTGTGAGATAATAAATTTTTGTTGTTATGAAGTATTAACTTTGTGGCAATATGTTATGTATCAACACAAAATTAATACAGTATGGAGGAAATAAGACAGTCATTCTGGTCTTGCCATTAAACAAACTACCTGGTAATGCACAAAGCTGAACAACTGAGATATACTGAAAGCTCTAAGAGATCCTGAGAGGAAAAAAAAGGAAAAAACCCTCAGCTATCATTACTAAAATTATCTACTGGGAGCAGTACTGTGTTAGTGTTGCTCTCGGTAAAAGAGCTATTTGCAGCAGGAGAGACAAAGACACAGAGAGAGGGGCAGAGAAAGACTTGGCAAGGGGCTGGGGGAGAAGGAATATGAATAATTTATATAACTGGAGAGGCTGATGAAAATAGTGTCCAGGAATAGCAGGGTGTCCAGGCCCATAGAACACTTGATGTCATTACAAAACCTATAGCAAGAATTTCCAGGAAGTAAGAGACTCAGCAGGTCTAGACCTAAGACTCTCTATTTTGATTTCAAGGACTGAGTATTAGATGAGCCTCTAAATTAGCTAACTCTCTAAAGTAGATTTAGAATTCATCTAGTAGTTGGATATCTTTAAATGAGGAGAAAGTTAGTTTGCAAACAGCTTTAGAAATAATCAGTAATCAACATATCACACCAATACGCTTTCAGATGCATTTCTGATCTCCAAACAATCACATACTCAACTTTTCCCTCACAAAATACCAAGGTACTCTAAAACTGGATCTTTAATATCTATTTCCCTTCCCATTACCCTTCTTGATAGTCTGTTTTCTTATATATGATGTAACATGATGATATCAATGCAATAAGAGTGCTAGAAATAAAATTTATTTTTTCACTTCTAAATTATGCATTATTTTGTAATTTAGTGACCTTCTATGAACTCATTCTTTTATGAGCCTTTCAGAACTTTTTGACTCACAGACTATGCTAAAATTTTGGAAAAAAAACTCTACCAACCATTTTTAAAAACAAGCAAATCAGAATTCTTCAATAACAATACAATTTTAAACTAAAGCAACTAAAGCAGTTATGTTTTTGTCACGTGATAAGAAACTTTGCTCTTCAGGATCAACTACACCATACAGTGTTTCTATAAATCCATTTTTAGGAGTTCCCGTCGTGGTGCAGTGGTTAACGAATCCGACTAGGAACCATGAGGTTGCGGGTTTCGTCCCTGCCCTTGCTCAGTGGGTTAACGATTCGGCGTTGCGTGAGCTGTGGTGTAGGTTGCAGACACGGCTCGGATCCCGCATTGCTGTGGCTCTGGCGTAGGCCAGTGGCTACAGCTCCGATTTGACCCCTAGCCTGGGAACCTCCATATGCTGTGGGAGCGGCCCAGAAATAGCAAAAAAAGACAATAAATAAATAAATAAATAAATAAATAAATAAATAAATAACTCCATTTTTAGAATCCACATAGGTTCATATGGTTTTGTACATCAATTTGGTGTGTTTCACCATGAAGAAAAACACTTTTATTCAGGCATCTTTGTGAATGTTTCAAAAGAAAAAAGAAATGAAATAACTAACATGTATAAGCAGTCTTGGTTTTCTTAAATAATATTTTATAAATACTATAAACAAAGATCCAAAGCCCAAAGTGCAAGTGGTAGCATAGCCTTTAAAAAAATAAACCAAGAAACACACTCCTTAAGTCTTTGAAGTTCTTTATAATGATCTATGAGTGAATGGCATAAAGTAGTCAGAGCTCTTGCATTCAAACACACATTATCCTTCCACTGGAAAAAGCAAGCTAAATGCTAAGTTAGATTTGAGACAACTATTTGGAAATATCAAGAATAGAACCTTTTTTATGGTTTCTACAATTTTACCACTGACATATTGGCTTTGTAATTATTAAATTGGCCAAGATCAGTGGACAATATTCAGTTCACTGATTTTGTCCCAAAGCAAATTTTCTTCCAAGGGGAAAACTTTTTTCAGATGCCGTGAACAACTCAGAAACACTTAACCCACTGTTAACTGCAGAAAAGGCCAGAAGCTATCAAAGCAATACATGTACGTAAGGGTTTCATCATGGCTTACATGCTGATAAAGAGAGCATAATTCACTGGAAAAATGTATCACATCTTAGCAACACCGTCTCCACAGTGGGCTTGTGAAAATTAACATACTTTCTATAATTATATTCTTCCTGTGTCAAAAAAGATTCTGAGTGACGTTATCCATAATTACCAACTTCCTTCCAGTCTCCATCAAGTTGAAGGTAGAATGAGAGATTTAGGATCCCCTTATTTATGCTTTCCATGAATATGAGTATGATTTTTCATAACTCTCTTAAGGTCTTAGTTTTAGTTCCAATAAGTAGTCTGGTCAAAGAGGGATCCTCTTCCCCATTCTAGAGAAGAAATTTAATTTTCAAATCATTATATACTGTTGAGGAAATTATTTTGTACAATACTGAGTTCAGTGTCAAAAGGTATTAAGATAATAACTTGATAATATAGTTGATGGAACAACCATTTTTAAATCAATCAGATGAGGTTGTCATCTCAATGTAAAGTCAGAGTATAAATGATCTTTCCAGGAAGAAGAGAATGGCTCTGGTTAGTGTAAAAACTAAATCGGGTCTTCTGCCATCATCTTTGTTATATATATCCCCAAATTTTCAAGTTAACTGAAAGGCACCGCTGACCCTCACTGAAGGAGTAAAGGAGGAATCCAAGAGGGGAATCAGTGTAGTTATTAGCCAAGCAAGCTGTCTCAAGGACATGCTGAAAAGGGCCATCCTAGGTCAGGTCTTTAAGGGTGGGCCCAGCTCAGGCCATGGCTCCTCTAAGAGAACCCTGTGAGTAAATCATAGGATCATGAAATATGATGATTACTTTTTTATTTTTATTTTTTTTATAAAGGTTTCTATTTTTGATTTCTTTCTTTCTTTTTTTTTTTTCAGGGCCGCACCCACGGCATATGGAAGTTCTCAGGCTAGGGGGCAAATCAGATCTACAGCTGCCGACCTATGCCACAGCCACAGCAACGCCAGATCCTTACCCCAATGAGCGAGGCCAGGGATTGAACCTTCATTCTCATGGATACTAGTCGAATTCGTTTCCACTGAGCCACGGTGGGAACTCCCTGATTACTTTTTTATTAACACATGAGATAGAGTGTTCAAAGAAGCAGCAGAAAAATTTTTTTAAAAAACCATAAATAATAACCTAGAAACTGGTGGTCTATTTCTGGAACATGACCCATTCTTCAACTGAAACTGACCTCTAGTTCCACTGTGTATGCAAATGTGCATGTGTGGAGTGGGTGTAAGACTGGGATTTTCAGCCTTGTTTTCTGACAGCTTTGACAATCTTCAAGACTGTGGCAAAATTCTTTTTTTAAAACCTAAAAATTAAAATAAATTACTAACTAAACCCCTGACATGGAACTTTTTAAAGGGTAGGAAAGGTATAGTTTAATCATTTCCAATTTAGACAATACTTTCTCTAGAGATTTTGGAAATTATATTTGACATATAAATAGCATGCCCAACTTTTATAATTTTTAAAGAATACTGAGAAGGATGGGAAATGATGCTGATTGTGAAATAAATTCTAAATCCTGGAAACATCAAATAACTATATTATACATGGATGAAAGTTATGAAATATTTACAGTAATTATTTTGACTTTAAATTAGGCATTATTATTATTAAAAAATATACCACAGGAGGTTAAAAATAGAAGTATTAGCTTTAGGAACAAAAAAGTCTGGGTGAAAAGAGGTAAGGACCCCCAAAATGATGACTATTTCCATTGTGAGGAATATCAAAGCTTTTCATTGGTAATGGTTGTCTATGACCTTCCAACATTTACCCAGGTTGGTATTAAGGTCAAGGGCATCCCTATTCCTCAAGTTTCTCACTACATCAGGACTAAGGACTGGGCTGTCTGGCTGCCTGAAGCTGAGCTTGAGATAGGGAATGAGAACTCAGATCTTCTAACACTATGAAGAGCAGCTGACAGAAAACAAGGAAGCAAGCAACATGGATAGCTCTAAATTTCTCTGCATTTCCACACACCTTCCCTGATATTGTTGGGTATCATCTTCTGCATTCTAAGATATGAATTATGCCCACATAAGTTATCACTTATAGAGTTTTAATGCCAGTATATTTATTGTATTCCTGTCTTAAGAGCTGATCGGCAGAAAAAGATCATATAAAGAAAAAGCAGCTTCTGCCACAGGATATTTCTGGTTTTACTTGAAAAATGGGCCACAGAGTTCCAGGAAACGACTGAGGAACAATAAAGATAGACAGTGGTTATACCATCTCTGAAGGCTGAGAGAGTAGTGATGATAGGACAGTGGAGTAATCAATCCACTGGTGCTTTCTATTATGAGCTTAACAAGGAAGGGTGTGTGTGTGTGTGTGTGTGCGTGCACATGCACACAGTATCTATTTTCTCAAACTCAATTAATTCAAGAATGAAGTATCTATGCACACGTGGATAGGAAGGATGACTCTTGTTCTAAATGGCAAGGCTAAAATTGTGATTCAGCACAGGAAAATTAGCCCTCCAAAAGCCTGGAAACATCTACTACTCATCAATTCTCCAATGGTATTTAGCATTTCTCATCTTTTCTTCCTATTTTACTTGCTAGAGTCATCAAAAAACAATGGAATAATTAGGTCTTCTATACTATAAACATCTGTGCTAAACATAAAGGACACATAAAGGAAACCCTCAAATCACTTACTGGAGATGGAGGAGTCAAAGTTTCAAAAAACTGTTAAGCAATTTATTGATCACCCATTCTGTGTCAAGCAAAATATCCCTGGAGATACATTAATGATTAAGTAATATAGGCCAGCTAGAAGAGCATGATATACAAGAGGAATTACAGATACAATTAAATAAAAATACTTTCAGTGCTATGAGAACTTATAATTAAAGGATCTTGCTTTGTGATCAAAAAAGTGATGTTTAACTTAGTTTTGAAAAATGAGTAGAAATTAGGTAGAGAATGACACAGGATTATACACACTCAACAAGTTTAACTGACTCTTTGCTAAAGAACATCACATGAGGGGTAGGCAATTTGGGAAAGGCTTTCCAAAAAGATCCACTTAAAATGGGCCTGAAAACCAATGCGATAATTTATAAGCAGAATGCATGATTAAAGACCAACTTAAGCAAAAAAATATAGAAAACTCCTATTTTAGAGCAAAATATAACTTGCTTCTATTGATGATCAATGACACGGTAGATCTTAAATTGGGCACTAAAACAGTAGTAAATTTAAGAAGGGTGAAATAACATTCCAAACACAGTAATTAAATAGCTGGACCCGGAGTTCCCGTCGTGGCGCAGTGGTTAACGAATCCGATCCAGCGTTGCCGTGAGCTGTGGTGTAGGTTGCAGATGCGGCTCGGATCCCGCGTTGCTGTGGCTCTGGCGTAGGCCGGTGGCTGCAGCTCCCATTCGACCCCTAGCCTGGGAACCTCCATATGCCACTGGAGCGGCCCAAGAGATAGCAAAAAAAAAAAAAAGACAAAACAAACAAACAAACAAAAAAAAAATAGCTGGACCCAAGAATTTTTTTTCTTTCCCCCATGGAGAACCCAACAAAAGGGGCTGAGGTAGGCTGCCCAATCCCTCTAGTTTTAGGGATGGACACATGCCCAGATCTGGCCTATCAGAGAGCTCCTGTCTCCACATCTGTTGTGACTGGTTCAGGGATAAGCATGTGACTCAGGCTGTGCCAATGAGTGGCATCCCTTCCTGTTGGAACCATGCCAGGGTTGCTAAGCTGGGAAGACATTATCCTCCTGATGCAAGTGGCAGTCAGCTGTTTAATTGAGGGCCCTGTGCAAAATGGAAATGCAGGGCCCCCTAAGCAAAAAGCAGGGAAAAGTGCCACTGATGGTACGTAGAACACTTCTCATCCCTTCCACAGGCTCTCAATTTGCCATGGTGTTTTTAATGTGCTATTTAATGTCATTTGGAGTAAGGAAAAATAAAATTGTTAATGATTAGCAGGAAAACAATTTTTTTGACATATGAAAGATAGTAATAGCTTGAGAAGAAGGTACTAGGAGGAAGCTTAGTTAGCAAAATTGGGTAAAATCTGTGTAGGTGGCCTTGAGGGCTATGATGACATGACTGCACTTGATTTAACAGCAGTTAAGAATTCATTGTCTGTTGCTGTTTGTCTTTTGTCTCAACTTCAGTTCTGTGCACTCTGCCTGGGACCACTCACTTTATCAGGGCTGTGAGTTCCAGATCTGGTATGGGAATGGATATGGCCCAGAAGTGGGAATCCAGTGGAGTAACCAAGTTAGATTCTAGGCTAAGTTCTGGGAGATACAACGAAGAGCAACGTTCAGACCTAATGCACATATTTCTGTTTGGATGAGTCTTAAAACTGTCCACATAATATATATTTTCTGAGATTCCCCATTTATGACAGTCTCTACTAATTCAGACTTCACTGATAAAAATAGCAATTAAAAAAGAAAGACAAGGAAAGAAAGATCAAACAAGAGTTGAGGTAAATGAAGTAATTCTTCTATGAATACTTACAGTATTAATCTTAAGTAAAGAAAAATATAGTCTATATCTAAAACACTTAAACTAAAATGAAGGAAAGCATTACCTGATAGAGAGAAGTGGGTGAGAGCTTATCCAAAAGCTAACCTCAAAGTTTCTGTTAACATTTAGTTCTAATGTTTTTCCAAGCATTACCTCTCCCCAAATACTTCATTCACTTATTTGTCTGTCACTAAAGAAAAAGGAATCAAGAATTATATGGAGACATCTGATTCTAAATCCAGCTCTCTCCATGGAATTAAATCACAGAAAGTACTGAAGTTTCTGTTTTGCTGTGTAATTTAACCTCTATTTTTAGATTTTTTAAAAGGCTGTGATTTTAATTCATTGTTACATATTTCCATGAAATTAACGGTCACCTTTTCTACTGGCCAGATTTTGAAATTTTATTTTATTCCAACATCTGATGCCCTCTTTAAAGCTTCTGATACTGTTTAATGAAATGAAGATTCACCATGTCTACTGCCAATATCTGTCTACATCGATGATTTAGTTACACTAAGTGTGACCGAGGTTGTTTTATGCTATCAGCTGCTGCCTCCTCTTTTGCGGTTCCTAACAAATTCCAAACATCCGAATAGCAATTGAGAGGTCCTCTGAATTGCTAATTTTCTTAGAAAATTGCAATGTTTAGTTTATGTAAACATTTCATTCATTCAAACCACTCATTTACTCATTCAGTCAATATTTAAGTATATACTAGGGAATGGTACTCAACAATTTATTAAATATAAGACATTTAAAAATGCCTCCAATAAGATGTTTCACCTGATGGGTCTCGATATAGAAAAATATGTTTGAATTAACCAGCAACCATCACAGTGCCATAAGAATTGTACCAAATTCAAAAATTCTAAGTTTACTGACATGCAACACGCCATATAACAAAACAAGGAAGCATAAAAGACTTATTCTACTCAATATAAAAGAAAAAATTCAGCAATGAATACCAACCAAGTTAAAAGTTACACAGAAAAACAAAACCCCCAGAAACGTCCTTAGCACCAAAAGTAGCCATAATGCAAATATTATTTTCAGACTTCATCACTTTCCCTACTCTCTTATTGAAAATAAAAAGAATCCATTTAAAGGAAGTTCACTTAACCTCTTAATAACCAATGACAGGTCAAAAAAGCCTTAGGAATATTGGTCAAAATCAGTGATCAGTTAGGTTATATTCTTTTTTTTGAGAATGTTTAATATCAACGCTCAGCGTCTTTCAAGTACACAATGACATAATAACTACAGTCACCATGTTGTACATCAAATCATCAGAACTTATTCTTCTTATAACTGAAAGTGTGTACCCTTTGCCCTCTGTCTCCCCAATTCTCCTTCCCCCCAGGCCCTGGCAACCACTACTCAATTTTCTGTTGCTATGATGTTTTTTTTTAAGATTCCACATATAAGCGATACCATTCAGTATTTGTCCTCTCTCTGGCTTATTTCACATATTTCACAAGCCTTACAGATTCATCTATGTTGTTGTAAATGGAAGGATTTCCTTCCTTGTTGTGGCTGAATAATATTCCATTATATACATATACATCTGCTTTATCCATTCACCCACTGAAGAATATTTAGATTGTTTCCATATCTTGTCTGTTGTGAATAATGCTGCAAAGAATATGGGGGTGTAGATATACTGACTTCACTTCCTATGGATATATAGCTGGGTGTAAGATTGTTGGATCACATGACAGTTCTATTTTTAATTTTTTGAGGAACCGCAATAATGTTTTCCTTAATGGCTGCACCAATTTATATTTCCACCAATAGTGCCTAAGAGTCCCCTCTTTTCCCCATCCTCAGGAATGAATATTTGTTATCTCCTGTGTTTTTTATAATAGTCTTTCTTACAGGTGTGAGGTGGTATCTCATGGTTTTGATTTGCATTCTCCTAATCATTAAATGATCCTGAACACCTTTTAATGTACCTCCTGGCCATCTGTATGTCTTCTTTGCAAAATGGTCTATTCACGGCCTTTGCCCATTTTTTAACTGGATGATTTGCTTTTTTGTTATTGAGTAGTATGAATCCCATATATATTTTGGATATTAAGCCTTTATCAGATATATGGTTTGCAAATATTTTCTCCCATTCCATAGTTTTGTTGCCTGTGCTTTAACTGTTTTATCCAGGAAATCACTGCCAAGAACAATGCCAAGATTTTCCTTTAAGTTTTCTTTTAGGAATTTCGGGGTTTCAGATCAATTATTTGTGTTTTTTTCAATTTCATTTATCACTGTCTTATAGTTGGCAGTGCACAGATCTTTACCTCTTTGGCTAAATTTATACCTAAGTATTCTATTGTTTTGGATGGTATCATTAATGAGATTGTTTTCTTTTCTTTTTTTTGTCTTTTTGCGTTTTCTTGAGCTACACCCACAGCATATGGAGGTTCCCAGGCCAGGAGTTGAATCGGAGCTGTAGCCACTGGCCTTCGCCAGAGCCACAGCAACGTGGGATCTGAGCCGAGTCTGCAACCTACACCACAGCTCACAGCAACGCCAGATCCTTAACCTACTGAGCAAGGCCAGGGATTGAACCTGCAACCTCATGGTTCCTAGTCGGATTTGTTAACCACTGCACCATGACGGGAACTCTGAGATTGTTTTCTTAGTCTCATTTATATTAATCTTAAACTCAACACATTTTTGTATATCGATTTTATATCCTGAAACTTTACTGAATCCATGTATTAGTTCTAAGAGTTTTTGGTGGAATCTTCAGAGTTTCCTATATATAAGATCATGTCACCTGTGAAGTGATATAATTTTACTTCTTTCTGATATGTATGCTTTTTATTTCTTTTTCTTGCCTAATATTGCTAAATCTTACAATACTATGTTGAATAAAAGTGGTAAAAATGGGCATTCCTGACTTATTTCTGATCTCAGAGGAAAGGCTTTTAACTTTCCACCACTGATGCTATGCTGGCTGTTATGGTGTTGTTATTATGATGTTAGCTGTGGGGTTTTCATATATAACCTTTATTATGGTGAGGTATATTTCTTCTATACCTAATTTGTTGAGAGTTTTTAATCAGGAAAGGATGTTGAATTCTATGTTTTTTCTGTATTTATTTAAAATCATATGATTTTTACCCTTCATTATGTTAATGTGGTATAAAACATTTATTGATTTGCATATGTTGAATCATCCTTGCAACCAGAGATAAATCCCAATTGCTCAGGGCATATGATTCTATGCTCTTGAATGTGGTTTATGGGTATTTTGCTGAGGACTTCTGCATCTGTGTTCACCAGGGATGTTGGCTTGTCGTTATCTTTTCTTGCAGGGTCCTTTCTCTGACTTCAGTATTAGGGTAGTGCCGGCCTTATAAAATGAGTTTGGAAATATTCCTTTCTCTTCAGTTTGTTGGAAGAATTTGAGAAGAATTGGTGCTAATTCTTTAAATGTTCAGTAGAATTCACCTGTGAAGCCATCTAGTCCTGCAGTTTTATTCATTGGAAGGTTTTAGATTACTAAGTCTTTAAGGATAACTGATCTGTTCAGATTTTCTCCTTCTTCATGATTCAATCTTGGTAGGTTGGTAAGCTGAATGCTTCTAGGAATTTATCCATTGCTTCTAGGTTGTACAATTTGTTGCCACAGGTTAACTGTTCACAGTAGTCTCTTATAATCCTTTGTATTTCTGTGGTATCAGCTGTAAAGTCCCTTTGATTTCTGATTTTGAGTCCTTGCTTTTTTCTTCTTGGTAAATCTAGCTAAAGGTTTGTCAACTTTATCTTTTCAAAGAATCAGCTCTCAGATTCATTAAGCTTTTCTATTGCTATTCTAGTCTATTTCATTTATTTATGCTTGAATATTTATTATGTTTTTCCTTCTGTCAAATTTGGGTTTAGTTTGTTCTTCCTTTTCTAGCTCCTTGAGATAAAAAGTTAGGTTGTTCATTTGAGATCTTTCTTTTTTCTTAATGCAGGTGTAAACTGTGTATTTGTACATCTGCACAAACTTTCCTCTTATAACTGCTTTTGCTGCATCCCTTAAGTTTTGGTATACTACATTTCCATTTTCACTTATCTCAAGACATTTTCTGATTTCCCTTTTGATTTCTTCTTTGACCTACTGGTTGTTCAGAAGGTGTTGCTTAGTTTCCACATATTTTTGAATTTTCTAGTTTTCCTCTTGTTACTGATTTCTAGCTTCATATTACTATTGTAAAAAAAGATATCTGATGTGATCTCAATCTTCTTAAATTTGTTGACTAGCTTTGTAACCTAATATATGATCTATCCTGGAGAATGTTCCATATGTACTTGAGAGGATGTGTATTCTGCTTCTATTGGATAGAATGTTCTATGTATGTCTGTTAGGTCCATTTGATCTATTCGAGTTCACTGTTTTCTTATTGATTTCCCATCTGGATGATCTATCCATTGTTTACAGTGTTATCAAGTCCACTGCTATTACTGAATTGCCATCCAGTTTTGCCTTCAGATCTGATAATAATTATTTTATGGATTTAGGTACTCCAATATTGGATATTGTATATTTATAGTTGTTCTCTTGATGAATTGACCCTTTTATATATAGTAGACTTTGTCCTCTCTTGTTACAGCTTTTGACTTAAAGTCTATTTTATCTGATGTGAATATAGCTACTTCTGCTTTTCAGTTTTCAATTGCATGGAACACCTTTTTCCATCTCTTCACTTCAGCCTATGAATATCCTTAAAGCTCAGGTGAGTCTCTTAGAGGCAGCATATAGCTGAATATTCTTTAACCCACTCAGCCACTCTATGTCTTCTAATTGGTGAATTTAAGCCACTTACACAAGAATAATTAATGTTGGATAGGGACTTCCTATCACCAATCTGTTAATTGCTTTCAGATTGTTTTGTAATTCTTTTGTTCTGTTTTCCTCTCTCACTACCATTCTTGTGAAATGTTAATGCTTTGTGGTGATATGCTTTGACTCTTATTTTCCTTTATCATTCGTTTTAGGCCTGAGGTCCTCATAATATATCTTATAACAGTCAGTTTTAAGCTTATAACAAATTAACTTAATTTGCATAAAAAAGTACTACATGGTTACCTGTTCCACATTTTATGTCGTTGGTGTCACAATTTACATTTTATTTTTTTATATTGCTCAATGAATTTATTACCTTTATAGTTACACAATGATCATCACAACCCAATTTTATAGGATTTCCATCCCAAACCCCAGCACATCCCCCCACCACCCAACCTGTCTCATTTGGAAACCATAAGTTTTTCAAAGTCTGTGAGTCAGTATCTGTTCTGCAAAGAAGTTCATTGTCTTTTTTTCAGACTCCACGTGTCAGTGACAGCATTTGATGTTGATGTCTCATTGTCTGACTGACTTCACTTACCATGATAATTTCTAGGTCCATCCATGTTGCTGCAAATGCCATTATTTCATTCCTTTTAATGGCTGAGTAATATTCCATTGTGTATATGTAACACATCTTCTTGATCCACTCCTCTGTCAATGGACATTTAGGTTGTTTCCATGTCTTGGCAATTGAAAATAGTGCAGCAATGAACACTGGAGTACATGTGTCTTTGCGAGTCATGGTCTTCTCTGGATAGATGCCCAGGAGTGGGATTGCTGGATTAAATGGTAATTCTATTTTTAATTTTCTGAGGAATCTCCATACTGTTTTCCACAGTGGTTGCACCAATTCACAATCCCACCAACAGTGTAATAGGGTTCCTTTTTTCTCCACACCCTCTCCAGCACTTATTGTTTGTAGACTTTTTGATGATGGCCATTCTGGCTGGTGTTAAGGTGGTACCTCACAGTGGTTTTGATTTGCATTTCTCTAATAATGAGTGATGGTGAACATCTTTTCGTGTGGTTTTTGGCCATCCATATGTCTTCTCTGTAGAATTGTCCATTTAGACCTCTTGCCCATTTTTTGATGGGGTTGTTTGTTTTTTGGGTATTGAGCGGTGGGAGGTGTTTATAAATTTTGGAGATTAATCCCTTGTCAGTCAATTCATTTGAAAATATTCTCTCCCATTCTGTGGGAGAGGTTGTCTTTTCATTTTGTTTATGGTTTCCTTTGTTTTGCAGAAACTTTTAAGTTTAATTAAGTCCCATTTGTTTATTTTTGTTTCTACTGTTGTTACTCTAAGAGGTGGTTCTGAGAAGATGTTGCTGTCATTTATGTCAGAAAGTGTTTGGCCTATGTTTTCCTCTAAAAGTTTTATAGTGTCTGGTCTTATATCTAGGTCTTTAATCCATTTTGAACTTATTTTTGTGTATGGTATTAGGGAGTGTTCTAATTTCATTCTTTTCCATGTGGCTTTCCAGTTTTCCCAGCACCACTTATTGAACAGGCTGTCTTTCCTTCATTGTATATTCTTGCCTCCATTGTCATAGATTAGTTGACTGTAGGTGTGTGGGTTTAATTCTGGGATTTCTAGCCTGTTCCACTGATCTATATTTTTGCCTTTGGGCCAGTATATTGCCTATTGATTAACAAAATATTGTAGGTATAGTTATTTTTACCACTTTTTGTCTTTAACTTATATGCTAGAATTTAATGGGAATTACATATACCATTTCAGTATTAGTGTATTTTGAATTTGACTATATGTTTACCTTTACTAGTAAGTTTTCTACTTTCATATGATTTCATGTTACTAATGAGCGCCAATTCCTTTCAGCTTGAAAACTCCCTTTAGCATTTCTTGTAAGGCAGATATAGTGGTAAAAAAATGCCCACAGCATTTGTTTGTCTCTAACTCTCCTTGACTTCTGAGGGACAACTCAGCTGGGTAAAGTATTCTTGTTTGGCAGGGTTTTTTCTTTTACTGTTTTGAATATATCATCCCACTCTCTCCTGGCCTGCAAAATTTCTGCTGAGAAACATGCTGAGTTCCCATTTATGTGATGACTCATTTTTCTCTTGCTGCTTTCAAAATTCTGTCTTTGACTTTTTGAGAACTTGATTATAATGAATCTCGTGAAGATCTCTTTGGGTTGAATCTGTTTGGGTATGACTGAACTTCATGTCCTTGGATGGCCATATTTCTCCACAAACTTGAGATAGTTTCAGATACTATTTCTTTTTTTAAAAAAAGTTTTCTGTCCCTTACTCTCTCTTCTTTTTCTGAGACTTCCATAATATAAATGTTGTTTTACTTCAGGGAATCTCTTAATGCACATAAGCCTTCTTCATGCTTTTTCATTCTTATTTATTTTTCTCCTATGAATGGATAATATCTACAGATCTGTCTTCAAGTTCACAGATTCTTTGTTCTGCATGATTAAGCCTAATGTTAACATTTTCTATTGCATTTTTCATTTAATTTGTTGTATTTATCTGCTCCAGCATTTCTGTTTAGTTCTTTTATATGATTTCTATCTCTTTGATGAACTTATCAATTTGTTTATGCATTGTTTTCCTGAGCTCATCATATCATCTGTTCCCTTAAATCTCAATGAGTTTCCTTAAAATAATTATTCTGATTTCTTTTTCAGGTAACTTTCACATTTCCACTTCTTTGGAGTAACTTACTGAAAAATAACCATGCTTCTTTGGTGTTACCATGTTTCCTTAGTTTGTGTGTGTATTTCTGACAGCTTTGAATTGATATCTATACATTTGAGGGAGAAAGTCACCTCTGCCCCAGATATCTGTGAGTGCCATCAAAACTCCCAGGAGAGTATGCTTGTGATAGTGGATAACCTGCATTCCACTGACTGCAGGTCATCATCAGAGCAGAAAGAAAAAATTTTAAGGCATTTTGTAACCAGAAAGAAAAGTCCTTTCTTTACACAATGTCTCTCCAATGCCAAATACTGAAAGGTTTAATATTGTCCCAGAGGGAAAAGTGGGAATACACACAAGGCTCAGGTCCAATATCACAAAATCAGGGCAAAAAAGGATAGATTTGGAATGAGGAAATAAAGTGATAACTTGTACAAAGAATATACAAAACATTACACCTCTTAACTTCCACCTCTAACAGAAAAGATTCACCTTGGGCATTCTCTAATAAAAATAATAGGAGTTCCTGCCATGGCTCAGTGGAAATGAATCTGACTAGCATCCATGAGGATGCAGGTTCAATCCCTGGCCTCACTCAGTGGCTTAAGGATCTGGCATTACCATGAGCTGTGGTGTAGTTCATAGATGCAGTTCAGATCTGGTATTGCTGTAACTGTGGTGTAGGTCAGCAGCTACAGCTCTGATTCAACCCCTAGCCTGTGAAGCTCCATATGATGTGGATGTGGCCCTAAAAAGACAAAAAAATAATAATAAAATTAAAATAACAGCAGGATTTTTTTTAAGCTTAAGAGTTTTTAAAGAACAATGAAAATCTACCTAATAAAAAGAAGCCCAACTCATTTCATATTTTACTAATGAAATGTCAACTTCCATTTCTCTGTTTTCCACACTTAATTTCAATTCTTATAGACACCATAACTTGAAGAACATAGTAAAATATAAATATCTGAACTAACTACACAGACATTATATTTTTGTATTTTATATATATATATATATGAAATGATATATATTTGGGCTATTTTCATTATGGTCACAAAATTATTTATTTACATGTATACAAATACATACATTTAACCTAATAAGTTATTAAAGAAGCATAAATTGAAACAATTAAGTACATATTTTTTACCCATCAAATTGACAAAAAATAACTAGTGTCTTGCACTGAAGAGGGTGTAGAAAAGAAGTGAAATTTGAGGCTACAAAAAAGAGATATAGGGGGGAAATTTTTTTCTTCTTTTTAGCCTTTGTATTGTTTTCATGATTACAATAAATAAATAGTGGTATTTTGTTTTTGTTTTTGTTTTGTTTTCATTTTTAGGACCATATATGCAGCATATGGAAGTTCCTAGGCTAGGGGTGGAATCAGAGGCCAGCTTAAGTCACAGCCATGTGGGATCCGAGGTGCATCTGCAACTTACACCACAGCTCATGGCAACATTGGATACTTAACCCACTGATCAAGGCCAGGGATCGAACCCACATCCTCATGGATACCAGTCAGGTTCATTACTGCAAATCAACAATAGGAACTCCATAATTTGGGAAGAATTTTGTGAAAGTGAAAATTTCAATTACAGAATCAACTGTGGTAATACCCTACTAATAGACTGGTTTTCAAATCACATTTACTTCTTTGGACACTGACATTGGAATAATAATATAAAAATAGCTGACAGAGGAAGACCAGTTCAAACATTCTTTTCCAAATTAGAAATAAATTTAATTGTAACTGACCATAACACGCCTAATTTTTAAAACTATCAAAAGATGTTTTAAATCTTACTGACAGAGGATTGGGATAAGATGACAGAGTAGTAGGACTTAAGCTCACCTTCTCTCACTGAAACACCAAAATTATGACTAACTGCTGAACAACCACCAATAAAGACTGGAATCTTCCAAAAAAGATATCCCAAACCCTAAGACAAAGAAGAAGCCATATTAAGATGGTAGGAGGGGTGCTTTTGCAATATAAGCAATCCCATACCTGCTGGGTGGGTGACATGCAGACTGGAAAATAACTACATCACAGAGGCTCTCCCACAGGAATAAGAGTTCCAAACCCCACATCAGGGTTCCCCAGCCTGGTGGTCTGGCATTGGGAAGAGGAGCCCCCTGAGCATTTGGCATTGAAGGTCAGCAGGGTATGTGTGTAGGAGCTCCACAGGACTGAGGGAAACAGAGACTCCACCTGTGGAGGACACATACAGGATTCCATGTGTACCGGGTCCCAGGGCAAAGAAGGGACTCCATAAAAATCTGGGCCACACCTACCTTGGATCCTGGAGAGTATCCTGGAAAAGCAGGGAGTGGCTGTGGCTCCCCGTGGGGGCAGGACATTGGAGGCAGTGGTACCAGGAATATTCATCAGCATGAGCTTCCCTGAAGGCTGCCATTTTGAAAAAATCTGGCCCCACTCATCAGGGCTGAGGAGCCCCAGGCCAAATGACAAACAGGGTGGGAACACAGCCCCATCCATTAGCAAACAGATTGCTTAAAGTCCTTCTAGGCACACATATGCCTCAAATCACAACTGGAGGCAAAGCCCCACCCACCAGGGGGACAAGGATCAGCTCCACCTACCAGTGGGCAAGGACTAGTCCCTCCCATTGGGAAGCCTGTAAAATCACCTTTATCAACTTCCCCCACAAGGGGGCAGACATCAGAAGCAAATGAGGCTACAGTTTTCTAGCCTGCAAAAAGGAAACCAGACAGAAAGCTATATAAAATGAAAAGGCAGAAAAATATAAGCCAGATGAGGGAACTAGATAAAACCCCAGGAAAACAACTAAGTAAAGTGGAGATTAGCAGCCTTCATGAAAAAGACTTTAAAATAATGACAGTGATGATTATTTCAAAGAAGATACGAGATCTCAGAGAAAAAAATGGAGGCAAGGATTGATCAATTAGAAGAAACACTGAACAAAGAAATTGAGGATTTAAAGACTAAACAAGCAGAGATCCAAAATTCAAAAACCAAAATAAAAAATTCACTAAAAGGAACCAACAGCAGATTACACAGGCAGAAGAACAAATAAGTGAGATGGAAGACAGACTGGTGGAAATCACTGATACAGAAAATAATAAAGAATAAAGAATGAAAAGAAATGAGGAGAGTCTTAGAGAACTCTGGAATATGTGAAGCACAACGAATACCATATATAGTCAACCAAAGGAGGAATACCCCTAGACACACATTAATCAAACTTCCAAAATTAAAAACAAAGAGAAAATACTGAAAGCAGCTAGGAAAAAGCAACAAATAACATAGAAGGGAACCCCAAAAAGGTTGTCAGGTATTTTTTTCAGAAGAAACTCTGCAGGCTAGAAAGGAATATCAAAATATATTTAAAGTGATGAAACAAATGAGAAAAAAATCCAACCAAAAATATACTCTAACCAGCAAGCTCTCATTCAGATCTGAAGGAGAAATCAAAAGCTTTACAGACAAGCAGAAGCTAAGAGAATTCAGCACCACTAAACCAGCTTTACAACAAATTCTAAGGGAACTTTGCTAGGTGGAAAAGAAAAGGCCACAACCAGAGTCAAGAAAATTACAAATGAGAAGGCTCACCAGTAAAGGAAAACAAACACCAAAGGCAGGAAATCATCTCCACACAAATACGATATAAAAACCAGCAATCGTGAAAAAAGGAAGGGACAAACGCACAACACTAGAGGTGCATTTGCAATTAAAAGACCAGAAACTTAAAACAATCTTGTATATATACAGATTCCTAAATCAAAACCTCATGGTAACTGCAAATCAAAACCTGCAATAGATACATAAACAATAAGAAAAAGGAATCCAAACACAATTCTAAAGACAGTCATCAAACCACAAGAGAAGAAGAGAAGAAAAAAAGACAACAAAAACATATTCAAAACAATTAACAAAATGGCAATAAGAACTTACATATTAATAATAACTATAATGTAAGTAAAATAAATGCTCCAACCAAAAGACATAGACTGGCTGAATGAATAACAAAACAAGACCCATATAGGAGTTCCCATCGTGGCTCAGTGGTTAACAAATCTGACTAGGAACCTTGAGATTGCAGGTTTGATCCCTGGCCTTGCTCAGTGGGTTAGGACCCAGCATTGATGTGAGCTGTGGTGTAGGTTGCAGACATGGCTTGGATTTGGCATTGCTGTGGCTGTGGTATATGCCAGCAGCTACAGCTCTGATTAGACCCCTAGCCTGGGAACCTTCATATGCCATGGGAGTAGCCCTGGAAAAAGGCAAAAAGACAAAAAAAAAAAAACATATATATGCTGTCTACGAGAGACCCACTTCAGCTCTAAGGACACATACAAACTGAAAGAGAGAGGATGGAAGAAAATATTCCATGCAAATGGAAATCAAAAGAAAGCTTTCTCATGTTGGACAAAATAGACCTTTTTTAAGAATGTTACAAGAGACAAAGAAGGTCATAACATAATAATCAAAGGATCAATCCAAGAAGATATAACAACTGTAAATATATATGCAACCAAAATAAGAACACCTAAACATATAGGGCAACTGCTAATAGCCTAAAAAGGACAAACTGACAATAACACAATAATAATGGGAGACTTTAACACCCCACTTACAGCAATGTACAGATCATCCAGACAGAAAATCAACAAGTAAACACAGGCCTTAAATGACGTATTAGACCAGATGGACTTAATAGATATTTACAGAATATTCCATCCAAAAGCAGCAGAATATACATTCTTCTCAAGTGCGCTTAGAACATTCTCTAGGATAGGTCACATGCTAGACCACAAATCAAGCCTCATTAAACTTAAAAAAATTAAAATCATGATTTTCTTTTCTGTGGAGATGTTCATTTGTGCTGGATATTAGATTCCAGTTATAAGTGATATCATATGGTATTTGTCTTCGTCTTTCTGACTGCCTGCCTGACAGGAGAGGGAAGGAGTGGGAGGGATCAGGAGCTTGGGGTTATCAGATACAACTTAGAATAGATTTACAAGGAGATCCTGCTGAGTAGCATTGAGAACTATGTTTCAATACTCATATTGCAACAGAACAAAGGAAGGGGGAAAAAGTATACATGTAAGAATAACTTGATCCCCATGCTGTACAGCAGGAAAAAATTTTTAAAAAATTGTTGTGCTAAAAAAAAAAATTGAAATCACATCAAGAATACTTTCCAAACACAAGGCTATAAGACTAGAAATCAGCAAGAAAAAAACTGCAAAAAACACAAACACATGGAGAGTAGACAATATGCTACTAGACAAACAATGGATCACTGAAGAAATCAAAAAGGAAATTAAAAAATACCTAAAAGCAAATGACGACAAAGACACAACAATCCAAAACCTATGGATGCAGCAAAAGCAGTTCTAAGAGGGAAGTCTATAGACATACAAGCCCACCTCAATACAAGAAAAATCTCAAATGAACAATGTATGTGTACACCTAAGGCTCAAATCAATACAATTAGAAATAAAATTAGAAATGAAAAAGAATAAGTTTCAAGGGATATCACAGAAATACAAAGGATCATAAGAGAACACTACAAGTAACTATAGGCTAATAAAATGGACAAACTCAAAAAATACTTATAAAGGCACAAACTTCCAAGAATAACCTAGGAAGAAATAGAAAAGATGAACGGACAATTCACAAGTACTAAAATTGAAAATGTGATTAAAAAAACTACCAACACACAAAAGCCCAGGACCAGATGAATTCTATCAAACATTTTTTTTTTTTTTTGGTCTTTTTAGGGCCACACCCATGGCATATGGAGGTTCCCAGGCGAGAGATAGAATCGGAGCTGTAGCCACTGGCCTACATCACAGCCACAGCAATGCCAGATCCTTAACCAACTGCGTGAGGTCAGGGATCGAACCTGCATCCTCATGGATGCTAGTCAGATTTGTTTCTGCTGAGCTAAAACGGGAATTCCTCCATCAAAATTTTAGAGAAGAGTTACAATCTACCCTTCTGAAGCTATTCCAAAAAATTGCAGAGGAATAAACATGCCCAAACTCATATCACCCTGACACCAAAATCAGACAACAATAATACAAAAAAGAAAATTATAGGCCAATATCACTGATGAACATAGACACAAAATTCCTCAACAAAATACTAGCAAACTGAATCCAGCAATACAGTAAAAGGATCATACGCCATGATCAAGTGGGATTTATCCCAGTGATGCAAGGATTTTTCAGTATCCACAAATCAATCAGTGTGATACACCACATTAACAAACTGAAGGATAAAAACCATGTGATTCCCTTAATTGATGAAGAAAAAGCTTTTGACAACATCAAACACCAATTTCTGATAAAAACTCTCCAGAAAGTAGACACAGAGGGAAACTACCTCATTATAATAAAGGCCATATATGACAAACCCACAGCTAACATCATTCTCAATGGTGAAAAGCTGAAAGAATTCCCATTAAGATCAGGAACAAGACAAGGATGTCCACTCATGCCACTATTATTCAACACAGTTTTGAAGCCCTAGCCATGGCAAACAGAGAAGGAAAAGAAATAAAAAGAATCCAAATTGGAAAAGAAGAAATAAAACTATCACTGTTTGCATATGACATGATATTATACCTAGAAAATCCTAAAGACACTACCAGAAAACTGTTAGAGCTCATCAATAAATTTGGTAAAACTGCAGGATACAAAATACACAGAAATTGATTGCATTTCTATATACTAACAATGAAAGATCAGAAAAAGAAATTAGGAAAACCTTCCCATTTGCTATTGCATCAAAAAAAAGAATAAAACACCTAGGAATAAACCTAACTAAAGAGACAAAAGGCCTGTACTCTGAAAACTATAATGCACTCATGAAAAATCAGAAATGACACAAACAGATGGAAAGATTACCATGCTCTTGGACTGGAAGAATCAATATTGTCAAAATGAGTATACTACCCAAGGCCATCTATAGATTCAACTCAATTCCTATCACATTACCAATAGCATTTTGCACAGAACTAGATCAAAGAATTTTTTAATTTGTATGGAAACACAAAAGACCCAGAAGAGCCAAAACAATCATGAGAAAGAAAAGTGGAGCTGGAGGAATCAGGCTCCCTGACTTCAGATTATGCCTTAAAAATATTAGAGTTACAGTCATCTAAGCAGTACAGTACTGGCACAAAATCAGAAATACAGATCAATAGAACAGGATAGAAAGCCCAAAAATAAACCTAAGCATCTATGGTCAATTCATCTATGACAAAGGAGGCAAGAATACATAATGGAGAAAAGATATTATCTTCAATAAGTGGTGCTAGGATAATTGGACTGCTAAATGCAAAAGAATGAAATTAGGACTTTCTCTAACACCATACACAAAAATAAACTCAAAATGGATTAAAGACCTAAATGTAAGACCAGACACTATAAAACTGGTTAGGAAAACACAGGCCAAACACTCTCTGATATAAACTGCAATAATATCTTCTCAGATCCACTTCCTAGAGTAACGACAGTAAAAACAAAAATAACCAATGGAACCTAATCAAACATAAAACTTCTTGTACAGCAAAGGAAACCATAAACAAAGGAAAAAGACAACGCACCAAACAAGAGAAAATATTCACAAATGAAGCAGCTGACAAGGGATTAGTCTCCAAAATATACAAACACCTCCTGCAGCTCAATATCAAAAAAAAAACAAGTCAATCAAAAAATGGGCAGAAGGGCTACATAGACATTTTTCCAAGACCTATGGATGGCCAAAAAAACACACGAAAAAATGCTCAACATCGCTAATTATTAGAGAAATTCAAATCAAAATGACTATAAGTACCACCTTATACCAGCAAGAATGGCCACCATAAAAAAGTCTACAAATAATAAATGCTGGAGAGTATGTAGAGAAAAGGGAACCTTCTTACATTGTTGGTGGGAATATATATTGGTGCAACCACTATGGAAAACAGTATGTAGGTTCCTCAAAAACCTAAAAGAAAACTACCATACAATCCAGCAATCCCACTCCTGGGCATTTAGCCAGAGAAAACCTATTTATAATAGCCAAAACATGGAAGCAACCTAAATGTTCATTGACAAAGGAATGGATAAAGAAGATGTGGTACATACATGCAATGGAATATTACTCAGCCATAAAAAAGAATTAAATAATGCCATCTGCAGCAATATGGATGTACCTAGTGAAGTTAGATAATGAAAGACAAACATCATATGATATCACCTATATGTGGAATCTTTTAAAAAAAAGGATACAAATGAACTTTTCTGCAGAACAGAAACAGACTCACAGACTTTAAAAAACTTATGGTTACCAAGGAGACAGGTGGGGAACAGGAGGGATGGACTGGGGGTTTGGGATTGGCATATGCACACTGAGGTATACGGAATGACTGGCCAATGGAGACTGGCTGCATAGCCAGAGAACTCTACATAGTATTCTTTGATAATCTATGTGGGGGAAAAGAATCTGAGAGAGAATGGATGTGTGTATATCTATGACTGAGTCACTTTGTTGTATAGCAGAAATTATCACAAACTTATAAATTAACTATACTTCAATAAAACTTAAAAAAAAAAAAGAAATGCAGTCATCTATGGGCAGTTCACTGAGAAAAATTGTTTCCAATGCAGAAGAGAATAGTTAAAAAGTGAACCCTGGAGTTTGACATTTTAACATTTCCAATTTTATTTTCCTCTATAAAATGGTTTAAAAAAATGTATTTCAGAGGGCTGTTATAAAAGTTTAAAAAATTAAATGTTTGTGAATATTTAAAAACATAAATAAATAAATCTTACTGGCAGAAATATTTCAAGTAAAGATGATTTACTGGCATAAACATTTAAACAAGATTAGCTCTACATTTTTTTTTTGTCTTTTTAGGGCCACACCCGTGGCATATGGAGGTTCCCAAGCAAGGGGTCTAATCGGAGCTGTAGCCACTGGTCTACGCCACAACCAGAGCAATGCCAGATCCAAGCTGCGTCTGCAACCAACACCACAGCTCACAGCAACACCGGATCTTTAACCCACTGAGTAAGGCCAGGGATCAAACCTGCAACCTCAAGGTTCCTAGTCAGATTCATTTCTGCTGCACCACAACATTAACTCCTAGGTTTACAAATTATTTATTTCTTCTCTAGAAGAGAAAATATACGGTAGTATGTGCCAACCATACCAGATTAATCTTTAGGTTGGTTGCTGCTACTGGTCCTTTTGCCCCATCTCCCGCTTCATACCTCCTTAAATTTGATAAAGGAAAAGAGACCCCCCCTAGTAGCTCACCTCTTTTCTCTCCCACCTAAAGAAAGGTCCAAATTAGCTCTTTATTAGCAAGAGTTAAAATTAAAATGAGTTCACTTCAGAGGCAGGCTTTTCCTTCCAATTTCACTTCCAGTTTCTTCACTCCGTCGGTAGTCTATAGCCTCCCTCCACCACTCTTACCTCCGTAACATGCAGATGAATGTGCATTCTCAAGGGATAATCTTTCCAGCTATGAATTGCAGTGTGTGATTGACATGTATTGTTAGACCACATAATATTTCAATTGGGCTCTTTTATAGTTGTAAAACTCAAGAAGGATCAAATTTCCTTACTCTTCATGCCCACAATGCCTGCTAAATGTGTGTGAAGGAATTCAATAGAATATATTCTAATTGTGGAGCCCTGAACAAGAAACCTAAGTAAGATCATGATCTGGAGGTATATTACTAGGCCTAAGGAAAATCTTCTGCTGGATTGGTATTTTACATGGCACATACGGAACCAAAGCATGTTTTCTAATATATTCTCTTCTTGATTTGGTTTAAGTCCTACCTGCCTTTTCTTCTTTTTTTTTTTTTTTTTTGCCACGCCCACAGCATGTGGAAGTTCCTGGGCCAGGGATCAAACCTGCATCACAGCAGAGACCCAAGCCACTGCAGTAACAACCCCTTATCCTGAACCTGCTGAGCCACAGAGAACTCCCCTACAGATTTTTTAAAAGCAGAACTAGATGAGTCAGAAAGTAAATTACAAGATTCTCTGAAAGTATTCAATAACATGCAGCTCATAAATCTCTGTGGAGTCATACAGTCACCCCCCAAGAAGCTCAAAAAGCTTAAGAGGAGTTCCCGTCGTGGCGCAGTGGTTAACGAATCCGACTAGGAACCATGAGGTTGCGGGTTCGGTCCCTGCCCTTGCTCAGTGGGTTAAGGATCCGGCGTTGCCGTGAGCTGTGGTGTAGGTTGCAGACGTGGCTCGGATCCCACGTTGCTGTGGCTCTGGCGTAGGCCGGTGGCTACAGCTCCGATTCGACCCCTAGCCTGAGAACCTCCATATGCCGCAGGAGCAGCCCAAGAAATAGCTAAAAAGACAAAAAAAAAAAGTATAAGAAACCATAAACAATAATTCTAGTTTAAATTAAAAATATCCTGACAATTTATAGCTTATTTCTCAACTGTATATAAGGTATTATAATAAAATGATTAGTCTGTTATATTTTCTCAGCTAACAGATATTAAAAGTATAACTATACTTTAAAAGATACACCACCGCTGCTCTAGGAGTACGTGGGGTTCCTAGAACCTTAGCCCAAGTTGTGTCATTTCTTAGCCCAACATTTACTGGAAATTAAAACTTCTAGCTTTAATTGTCTTTCTGGGAATTAATCGAGTTTTTTTTTTTTTTTTAAGCAAAAGAGAGACAAGAATATGAAAGGGGGAAAGGAAAAGAGCAGAGGATAGGGAAAAGGAAAAAAGAGAAGAGATAAGTAAGGAAAGAAGGGGGAGGTAGTAAGGGAGGGCTAAAAATTGAAAAAGGATTTTCCAATTATACATTTATATATACTGAAAAGCTTCCTATCAAGAAAATAACCTAATTTTTAATTTTGTGGTTTGATTGTGGAGGAGGATTTATATGGAGTTAGCTGAAGAGTATTTGTAAAGCTGTCTATTTTTATGTCAAAAAGAGAGATGCAGTTTTTAAAAGCATTATGTGTTCATTCTTTCAAATCTAGATAAGTGACAAAAATACTTGACAATGGTGAATTGAGAATAATCACTAGTCAATTTATAGAGCCACCTACTCTGAATTCTTTACACCCTTTTTCAAAATGCATCTATCACAAATGAAAAACAATAGAAACTAAAGCACATAACTAAGTCATTGTGGCATGCACAGAGTTTTTGATTCTAAAAATAATAGTAGCTGATTATAGTATTTGTAATAATAGCTCTCTCATAAGAATTAAAACCATCAATTTTAATTGAACCCCTATTCATTTTTAATTAGAACTGCTTGCAATGAGTAGATGAAAGAAATGAAGTAAAATATAAAACAAATTAAAGTTACAAGACCTACAATCTAAGTATCCAAGAAGGTATTTAGATAGTAGGAAGAGTATCATAAGTAACCAGGTTACGCCTGGAATGTTCCATTACTAAAGAGGGTATCTGGCAAGCTGTGGTAGAATTAATCTTTCTTATGGGTGTGATAAAGTGATGAAAACAGTCACCATAAGAGATGTTCTATAACATGAATATGATATTATACATGAATTTAATTTACAAGGGTAGCTGTACCAATAACGAGTAGGCCACAGCCCTTGCCTCAAGGTACCGTTGCATCAGCAATTGGTCAGTCCAAATTCTTAATTAAGATGTAACCCATATTAATTTTTTTAAATAGCTGATCCTCATTTTCCTCATCTGTAAAGCTGGAATAATAACAGGTATTTTCTAGGACTGTTTTGAGGATTAAATTAACCTTTATATGTATTTATATACATATGCATACACACAATACTTACAGACACGAGAAGAGTGCAAGCATCTGATAAAACTAGCTACTGTAAGAATAATCAGTTCACCTTACTATACCATTATAGATGTTAAAATAAAAATATGTATACTGTACTACAGTGGCATGTAGGTGACAACCTGCTCTGACTGAAGTGGGGAATAGACTGCAAAGTGGTCACAGAGGAGGAAAGTCTAGGATTCAGAGGATAAGCAAGAATCTACCTGGTGGCCAAAGGAGTAAGTCGTATGCTATTCCAAAGGAAGACCATGTGCAAATAAATTCATGAAACACCACGGTAGAATCACGGAAGGCAAGTATCTATCTGGGTATTGTAGAATGAGAAGAAATTTAGATATAGAAAGCCATGTATATAAGGTAGGTTTTATCTTAGAGGTTAAGGAAAGTCACTGAAGAATATTAAGCAGCTGACCACAACAAACATTTGTTGAATGCCTATATTAAAGACATTGTTATGGCACTTGAGATAACCATGGTGAACATAACTGATGGTTTCTGCCCTGGGGGAGCTTACAGTTTAGCATAGAAGACAGACGTAAGTAATTATCAATAAGTAATTATTTCAAGCATACAAAGTGCTATGGAAAATACCTGGTATTTATAGAGAATATATGTGGAAAGCATTTTGCATACATCATAGAACAATTCCCATTTAAAGAACTTGGAGGCATTAAAAGGTTAAGAAACCCAAGCAATGTGAATCCAAAGCCAGCACTTGTAGCTACTCTGAGATACTGTTTCAAGAAAAAAAAATACAGGAAATACAGGACAATATATTTATATAAAATGTTTTAAAAATATGCTTCAGTGTGAAAATGACTTTTAATTTACATTTAAAATTTCAACATGAAATTTGAAGGGTAAAATACAGCATATTCCATTCTTTGACATTTTGGTCAAATATGCTAAAAAATGAAATCAAAATAAAAATCCTAAAAGTGTCTTTTTTATTCAAACTAAAAAGTGAAATAATACTTTTTTTTTTCTCTTTTTGCCATTTCTTTGGGCCACTCCCGCGGCATATGGAGGTTCCCAGGCTAGGGGTCAAATCGGAGCTGTAGCTGCCAGCCTACGCCAGAGCCACAGCAACGCAGGATCGGAGCCGCATCTGTGACCTACACCACAGCTCATGGCAACGCCGGATCATTAACCCACTGAGCAAGGGCAGGGATCGAACCTGCAACCTCATGGTTCCTAGTCAGATTCATTAACCACTGCGCCACGACGGGAACTCCCAAAATTTTTACCTATAATGAAACCACTATAATTAGAAATACATATCAATATGCGACATTTTATTTTATTTTATTTTGTCTTTTTGCCATTTCTTGGGCCGCTACTGAGGCATATGGAGGTTCCCAGGCTAGGGGTCTAATCAGAGCTGTAGCCGCCCGCCTACACCACAGCCACAGCAACTTGGGATCTGAGCCGCGTCTGCGACATACACCACAGCTCATGGCAACACCAGATCTTTAACCCACTGAGCAAGGCCAGGGATTGAACCCACAACCTCATGGTTTCTAGTCGGATTCATTAACCACTGAGCCACGACGGGAACTCCATGACATTTTATTTTAGATTTGCCATTTTAACTAATGTGATTACTGTCTTTCTGTCATCCACCAATTCTTTATTTTAATTTAATTTTTTTTCAGACCCGCACCTATGGCATTTGGAAGTTCCCAGGCTAGGGGTCAAATTGGAGCTGCAGCTGCTGACCTACACCACAGACACAGCAAGGCTAGATCTGAACTGTATCTGCAGCCTACACCACAGCTCACTGGCAATGCCGGATCCTTAACCCACTGAGCAGGGCCATGGATAGAACTGCACCCTCATAGTCGGGTTCATTACTGCTGAGCCACAACATGAACTCCCTCATCCACCAATTCTAATGACACTAGGCTGAGGGTTCATTCAGTGGTGTTGAGACTGAAATTATCAGGATGGAAAATGGAGGGAACAAGTGGGATACAGAAATCTGTTAGCTGAGTCATCAAAGGGAGAGAAAGCAAGCATAGAAACCAGGAAGTAGAGTCAAGGTCAGAATCATGTGGGAGCTGATGAATGCACCAGATTGGACCTCTCAAATGTTTCGGTCTTGGAGTCACTTTATGCTCTCGAAAGTTATTGAAAATATCAGTTTTTATTTACATTGATTATATCCATTGATATTTATCATCTTAAATATTAAATGGAGAAATTTCCAACACAGTTATTAATTCATTTAGAAATAGGAGTTTCCTAGTGGCCTAGCAGGTTAAGGATCCAGCTCACTGCTGTGGCACAGGTTCAAGCCCAGCCCAGGAACTTCCACATGCTATGGGCGTGGCCAAAAAAAAATCACAATAAATAATAATAGTAACAGCTGGGGCTAGATGTGTGCCATTATACATGAAGGGGATAAACAAAAAGATCCTACTGTTAAAAAAAAAAGGAGTTCCCATTGTGGCTCAGTGGTTAACAAACCTGACTAGTACCCATGAGGACACGGGTTCGATCCCCAGCCTTACTCAGTGAGTTAAGAATCCAGCGTTGCCATGAGCTGTGGTGTGGCTCGGATCCCACGTCACTATGCCTGTGGTGTAGGCCAGCTGCTACAGCTCTGATTCGACCCCTAGCCCAGGAACCTCCACATGCCATGGATGTGGTCCTAAAAGGACACACAAAAAAAGATCCTACTATCTAGCACAGAGAACGACATGCAATGCCTTATGATAAACTATAATAGAAAAGAACACATAAAAAAGTTATGTGTGTGTTTGTGTATAATTGAATCACTTGCTGTACAGCAGAAACTAACAAAACATTGTAATCTACTATACTTAAAAAAATAAAAAAATAAAAAATTTTAAAAACAATAAACTCATAACATGTTAACACAAATAATGTATTTATGAGAAGTAACTGTATTTTCAAAAAAAAATTAGCAGGAAGAGATTCATTGTCTTACATTTCTGCAAGTCTCCTTAAAGTCTGGCTTATTAAAAGACAACTAGAGTCTCATATTTCTTTCTGCATGCAGTCTGTTTCTATGTCATATCTTATGAAGTCTCTGTACACCCCTAAGAGAATAGAGAGTTCAGAAGGCAAATAATATGACGGTATTAAATGACCATATTTTAAAAAGTGGCAAATGAAGGTGATTTGCAGACCAGAGTAAGCACAAAGCTCATAAACAAAGTTATTTAGCTTCTAAGTCTATGAATTCTAGCTTCAATAGAATGAGAATTGCAATGGAGCCAAGCCTGTAGCAATGATTATCCATTATCCTATTTCTGAAAGTAAATACAGAATCAATTCTATAGATGTTTCTCCAGGTAATCAGGGAATTGTAAAGCAGGAAAAATTGCTTTTGCATGTATGAAACAGATTGTACTAACAAACCAATAGTAAAATCCACTGAATAATTACATAATCAAGATTAGGTCATGGCTCTACTTCATTACAGTAATTATGGTAAGATGTTAGAAAGCATTGCTGAGGGACAGCTCTCCTTCCTGAAGAGCTATAAAAATAAAGTGGATATTCACATATTTAGAGCAGTATAAAAAATACTCCTTTCTGGAGACAGAGCATGAGCCAAAAGCCTTTTAAAATCTCCAGATTAAAGAGTCCTTAAGTATTTTTATCTCATTGAAATGGGCTCTGACACATCTGACATTTCCCCCTTTACACACTTTTCTGCTTTACAATAATTGCTGTAAACTTCTCTGTTTACAGTTGTTCTTTGCTTTTCCCCTTAATCCTTCTGTTTTTAGTGTTTTAGTTTCAATTCCAGCCTCTCTCTTACTTCGGCTTCATCAGTTTCACACGCTGTTCTCTATACCTTTCCATACATCTATAAATCAGCTTACATCTTGAAATACAAAACCAAAATTAAATATTTTGCATTCTTATGCATTATAAGGACAAGAGCAACTCAAACTACAAGTAGGCTGAAAGAGGGGGAAAAATACAATGACCTCAAATGACAAAAAAATCTAAAATAGATACTTACACTTTATTTTTTTGGGCAAAAGTATTTAAGTTATTTCAATACTTTATGTTCTGTGGGTATCATCAACCACCCACTTGTTCTCTCTCAATCTATAACCCCCCCAGGGAGGGAAAAACAATGATAAATCGAAACTCATCCTGGGTGAATACACATAAATGACTTGGTAAAGAGATCCAAAAACTAAGAAAGTGGTAAATAAGCCTTTTTCCCTTAGGGAAAAAAAAAATCAGGGAGTAGAGTTTAACTCTCATATAATACAGTCATTTCTAGCTTTCTAAATCAGCCAAAGGCTGTAGCTAAGCAACGTGATTCTCTACTGTGCTCAAAAAGGGGGCTGCCAAGCATCAGTAGCCTCATTTCTCACTGAAAGCTTTGACAAGTTTCCACCATATTTTATATAATTGTAGCAAAGGGAGTGCCAGATTAGATCTGATTTGCTGTCATAATGGGATTTTTTTTCCACATAAGATAATGATGCAAAGCTATATTTAACCCCTAAAAAGTCACCCTCAGGCACTCACTGTGTATTCTGATTGCCTCTCATATCTAGAATCGGACAAGTAGCAATTTTTCTGCTACTGAATATGACAAAAGCAAAGGTTTAATTGGTAGAGATTTTTTCCTGATTAACTCCATTATAAATTTAGCTACACACTCCAAATCCGTTCACTAACTTCATATTTCATCAGATGTTCTCTCCCCAAAATTGAAAAGATCAAGAAATCTAGTACTTTGAGTTGATATTCATTGCAGTATGTAAGTCAATATTCTGGCCCCAGCCTACTCTAGCCTAGCTGCAAATGCTGTATGTCTTCCACCTTTAAGGTCAGTCCCACTCCAACTCCGGGTCATAGAGAAGTTTGGGAGTATTTCAGGTGTTTTTTCTTCAGCAATAGAGTCTAAAATGTATTTATACATTATCATAAACACAGTAGATCCCCTTGGCATCCCTGTATCCAGTGAGTTGCAATCCTCCACTTTCGCTTCTCTTTTATTCCTACATTCTGATTTGTATTCTAATTCCCTGCTAGGAATGGGTCCCTCTGCTTAAGAACTGCCCTCTTAACCAATGCCCAAACAATGTATACAGCCCTCATCAACCTCCATCTAAGGAGATGGACCTTATCCCTTGAGTTCAGTTTCAAAGCAGACATTCCTACCATCCCAAGTTACTGCCATACATTGAAACAAGAGTACCACCATTGGCAAGAAACTTCTGCTGCTGCTGCTGCTCACACACATACAAGATGACGGAAGCCCTTCTATTTGTTCCTAATCCAAATTTCTAATTGAGCTTGCCACACCCTCTTGGAATTTGTTTTGGCCACTTGAGAGCTAGATCACTTGTTGACTGGTATACTCCTAACCAATCAGTTAAGTAAGATTCCAGCAGGCCTCTTGGCTGAACTGCCATGGGTAAAACCACAAAACTAACAGCATCAGTCCATGGGCATCACCAGCCAATAATTCTCTTTCCAAAAAACCATATGTCACAAACAGTACCTTCCTATAGTTTAGATTCCTTAATTACCACTTACTAGTTTTATGACCTTATACTTAAATCACTCTAAGACTTTCTTATCTAGAAAATAGGAATAACAATAATATGTAACTCACATGGCAATTAAGTATGAAATGGATACGTCCTTTTTCATTAAATAATTATATTCTTATGCAGAGATTGAAAAACAAACTTGTTCTAAAGGTACACTTCTCTTTTGGCATCTTACAGAGTTTTCAGGCTTGGGCTAAAGAAAAATTAATTACTAGCAAATATTATCAAAAGTGTCTTTACCTACACCACTCAGGAGAGATCTTATGAATAAAATCTCATAAGGGTTTTTTTAAAAACAACATTGCATATAGTCCATTAAGCTGATAAAGTAGAAAGCTATAAACAAGATTTAATGGTTTTATATATCAGACAGACAGAGATATAGACATGATATAGGTGGATAGATCTAGAGAAAGAGTCTAATCACCTTAAATGGACAGAAAGCACTGCCCTTTGTACAATCTAATGCAAATACTTCAAAGGTCCCAGCACTAGATCAACAAGTTCAAGAAAGCTGGTGATACAAACTGGTGACATGGAATAGATTCATAGGAGTGTGATTTAGGAACAGATTGCCAAATCATGACCTTGCCACAGTGGAAAAATATGGATTTATCTCCTACCCAAGGTATCTGGTATCTGATTCCTTCATAAGCTTGCTTCTTTTAAGCAAGCTAACGAAAAAAAAAAAAATAATGATACTCCCCTATATGGTGTCTTTCTGGTTCAGATTATCCCAGATTCACAACTTAAAAACAACTAAATGTGTTTTGGTTTTTCCTTCTCACTTCCATCGAAATGTATTAGTCCTGTATAACCATCCTCAAAATGCTTTACTGAATAAGTAGACATCGAATCCTACAAGCTAATTTAAATGAAGGTGGCAATGATGAAAAATAGTTTCCTTTGTCATCATCACAGAGAAAAATAAGAAAATCTCGAGTTTGGCAAGCACAACACTACATTCAATGTGAAAATTCAAGGTATTGTCAATGCAAGGATAATCAGAGCATTGCTTTTGGATGGAAACACCTTTTTCTTGTTCCCTTTACAATATACTAGAGGTATAAAATCTTAGAGTTGCAAAGAAACTTAAGAGGAATCCAGTGCAACCGTACAGCCAGTGCTGCGTAGTTTTTCTGAGCCTTGCAAAATTCTGTCAAGTAGTACCTTTCACTGTTGAAAATACTAAAGCCTGTGGCAGTCTCACCAAGTGATCATTTAGGCAATATGTGACTGAATAACTTTGATACTCAAATTTAAAATTTCCTTTTTTAAAATACTTATATATATATATATATAATATATATATTCCCATTTTTTTCCTAATACTTTCTACTTGCATTGAGCTAAACAGAGCCTTCTGTAGTCCCTGTTGGTTTAATTGTAAGTCACAGCCTAACCCCTGGGTCCTTTGAGCAAAAGTATAAATATCCACATAATAGCTATTTTCATATTTCAAGACTATTTGATCATCCATAGATCTTCTCCTCCCTGGAAAAAAAATCCTCAATCTCTTCATTCTTCAAAATACAAGGCTTCAAAGTCCTTAGCAAGAGTAATTTTCTCTTCTGAATAGGCTTTAATTTCTAGATTGACTTTCAACTCAACATACTGAATGTTTTATATATATTCTATATATTTCTATATTCTTTTTCACACTATTTCAGGTATTTTCTGCTAAGTTTAGAATACAGCGAGATGAAAACCTGCCAGGATCTAGAGACAACCTAAGACTAAGTTGGCTTTTGCTACTGTTGTTTTTCAGTCACACCACACTGTTGACTCATTGAATTTTCAACTCTCTTCCCAAACATTGTTCACATGTGCTACAACTAAACCATATATTCTTCCTATATGTAAAAGATAGGTGTTTTGATTCGTATTTAGGATCTTCCCTTTGTTCCTATTGTTTCATCTTGACAGAAATGTCCATTTATCCAAATTAGCAATATTTTTTTAGTCTCCGATTTTTATTTTATTTTTCTTTTTCAGGCTGCACCTGTGGCAAATGGAAGTTCCCAGCCTAGGGGTCAAATCAGAACTGCAGGTGTTGTTGCGGCTGTCTACACCACAGCCACAGCAACACCAGATCTGAGCTGCAGCTGTGACCTATGCCGAAGCCTGTGGCAACGCCCAATCCTTAACCCACTGAGGAAGGGCCAAGGATTAGACCCATGTCCTCATGAACACTATGTCGGGTTCTTAACATGGTGAGCCACAAAAGGAACTCCAGTCTCCGATTTTTAACTTTAAATGAATCTGTTATTTTTAATGACTTGTAACCTATATCATTATTCAAATAATTGATGAACATTCTGACCAGAACTAGACCTCCAAAAAAACCCTGTAATAAATTGCTACAACCTTCGCTTCAAGTTAACATCAAACCGTTCAATCCCTTTCTATGTAGCCTTAGACTTAAACACAAATCCAAAGCCTAAGGGAACTTCACTTCCTCTCTTCACTGAGAGAGATGCTGGATTTTCACAGCAATTACTGACTGTAATACCTCTGCACCATATCTAAAATGACACTGTCATAGAGCAACATTCCATAAACTCTGTGACCCAAGTTCCCAAACTAAATGTAGTTTATAATCTAAAACTCCCCATACAGGTTCACTCCTAAATCTAAATGGATTTATCTGGTTATAAACCAGTACTTACTCTTCTCCACTTACTGCAAGATTTTTTAGTTTTCAGTGTAAAATAATGGCATTAAAAATAGTTTGCAAGTGTCTCATTATTTATTTTCAATTGAGTTAATACAGAAGTTATAAGAATGATTACACAAGCCAAAATTCATTTCAAGTCTGTCCTTAAATGTCCCTTAGTGAATTTAAAGGCAATGTAACTGATTCCTCCATACAAGGAAGTTCAGGGATTTGAAAGGTTTCAATAACTTGTGTGGTTTTACTATGCTATAAGCTAGGCCATATTCTAGAGCCTAGCTTGTCCACTACACTGTCCAGCATGGCAGCCACTAGTTTAATGTGTCTATTCTATATTTCAAATCAGGTTAGGGAAGCCAAGGACCTGAATCCTTAATTTTGTTTAATTCTAATTGATATTCATCTCAATAGCCATATGTTGCTTCTGACTATCATACTGAAAAAGCACAGTTCCAGAGAAAGGTGAACAATAATATCGGTAATCAAGAAACTTTCTAGAGAAAAAAAGAGAAATGGTGAGGTTTCAGCCACAAGATGAGAACTAACATACAACTGTTTCTAAACAATTTCACTCAATCAGGAATTGAATGAAATAAAAGAGCTCTATAAAAGTACTCTAAATACTGCCATAGCCAAATGACTAAGCTATGTTCTGTATGTAAGAGGACTTTCAAAAAAGAATGATTAATTCCTTCTGCTTTATTTAGATTTTCTCATTAAATTTCTTTTCTTGTGTACTAAATTATATCCTGTCTTATATTTTACCTTTTTAAAAATATCTCTTTACAGAGATTCATTAACTTACATAAATGAAGTAGTAAGAAGTTATACATAGACTCTCGTCCAGTACACTGAATAGAAAAGATGTTGGAAGACTGTCTTAGCACTATATAAAGCCATTGGCTGAGCTGACAACACACCCATTCTCCAGATTCTGCCGAGAACAGTGAGTCTGATAACTGCAAGAAGTGGTCTCCAAACAGAGGACACAAGAGTTTAACTGGCGTGTGAGAGGAAATGCTAGGACTTCTACTTAATTTCTTTAGTAAAAAAATTAGAAATAAATTAAGCTTTAGCAATATGTAAGACTTGGATCAACATTAATACTTTCACTCAATCTATATTTCATATGATCATAATACTGAGAAGGCACCTGAGGTATCCTAGAGGAAAACTGGGAGTTTCAAAACAAAAAAACTGGGAGTTTCGAAACAGTGGTTACTTGGTTCCTACATTTGCTTTCAAATTTTAATGTATTACCTTTTATAGTTGACCATCTAAGTGAATTTACAGAGTATGTTATTTCAAATTGTAAAATATTTACAGTTCTTCATAATAAGATGGTGACCTGGAAAAACCTTTCCCACACAAAGATTTCCTGAATATCTCAAAGTAAACTACTTTTTTTTTTGAATTTGCAGATTAGTTATGCACTGCTCTTTACAAAAAAGGCAAATGTTCTAAATTTGCTGACCTGTTTCTAACGACAAATGGTTGTCAGCAGTGTCTGTGTGGCAGGTTTGGGGGTTTTTTTTTAATATATATATAAGCTTTTCCTTCAAAGTAAACATAACATTTTAATAATCCATAAGAAAGCCTTTTGAAGTGAGCATTTTGGAAATGGATATTTGGAAATGTTTTCACTGTTATGTGGTTTTTGTTGCCAAAAACTATAAATACCCACATAGCCATACAGTTTAAACTTGGAAATAAAATTCCCTAATCTGTTTGAAAATGTTCCCCATGAAAGTTTGAATGGATTTTTAACCTATTCTTTTAAAATATTAAAATACTCTGCTTTCCAATTAGTTTTCAGGGACCAATTGACATCACATAAGATGAAAAACTACCAGCTGTATTTCTGGAGAAAAAAAAAACAAAAAACAAAACTTTGCAAAACTAGTAGATGGAACCAATCTGAGATATGAACATTGTAATTTAGCAAAAATAGTCAACAATTTATTTCTTCAATTTGGACTGATACCTTCATGAGGCAAGTTTTCAACTATAACAGACATTAAAACTAAGTATAAAAATAAGCAAACTTAGAGACTTCTGAATCATTGCATTACTAAGTATTCAACTAAGATTTCTTAAATGATGAAGCATAATCAATCATAACAGTCACTGAACATTTTTCAACTGTAAATCAATTACACTGCTCTCATTTTTATAAAACATCATCTACATTAAAATGTTATTTCATCTTTATCTCAACCTGATGAAGTTTTTTGATTTATAATATACAGAATATATAACAAAAGATGCTTATACTTTATAGATTAAAAATATAGAATTACTCTGGGTATATGCTTAAAGCATTTTTACTAATAGAATATAATCAAAAAGTTTCAAGGCCACTGTCTTAACGTTTCCTACTTCAAATAGCGATTTTAAAAATTCTTCTAATGGAAACAAAGCAAAATAAAACCTTTAAAACAAAAATTAATATCAATTATCTTGAATGTTTTTAATAAACAATTCTGTAGGAGAGGATTTTGGGTGCTCAAAGCAAACAATGATATGAAAACAAGTAAAGAATTATTTAAGTGGATAATGAAAACATGATCACGTCCAGGTAGCAGTGATCTGAATCAGTTATAAAAACAGCCAGAATAATCCTTCAATCCAGTTCAGGGCGTCACTATATCCTTCAAAAAAATACATATTGGCTTCCTGGAACCTAAAACAACCCAAACTTGTTTAGAAATTATTTTCCTGAGAAGCCATCCCAGCCTTTCTAAAATGTTCATTGTCATTGGTTACGTACCACTTGTCTGTTTCCAACATCAGATTCGTTGTACTAGTTCAAGATACCTTGGAGGCTGAAAACTCAACATAATGGAAAAAAATTTTTTTTTGTCTTTTTGCGTTTTATTGGGCCGATCCTGCGGCATATGGAGGTTCCCACACTAGGGGTCGAATTGGAGCTGTAGCCACCGCCTACGCCAGAGCCACAGCAACGTGGGATCCGAGCCGCGTCTGCAACCTACACCACAGCTCACGGCAACGCCAGATCGTTAACCCACTGAGCAAGGGCAGGGACCGAACCCGCAACCTCATGGCTCCTAGTTGGATTTGTTAACCACTGCGCCACGACGGGAACTCCAGAAAAAAATTTTAAAAGAAAAGTCTGCCTCAATTTCAACTTTGAAATTTGTTGAACGACAAAAAAAAAAAAAGGAATCCCGTCATGGCACAGTGGAAATGAAACCAACTAGGAACCATGAGGTTGCAGATTCGATCCCTAGCCTCGCTCAGCAGGTTAGGGATCCAGCACTGCTGTGAGCTATGGTGTAGGTCGCAGACATGGCTTGGATCTGGTGTTGCTGTGGCTCTGGCACAGGCTTCAAGAACAGCTCCGATTAGACCCCTAGCCTGGGAACCTCCACATGTCACGGGTGTGGCCCTAAAAAGGACAAAAGACCAAAAAAAAAGAAAAAAGATAGAAAGAAAGAAATTTGTAACTTCCTGTAGTATTTACAAGAGAAGAATGTTAAAACACTGGCAAAATAAAACCCACAGTAAATATGATGACTGTCTCTGTTTCTGCTGATGGGGACATTCTTAGAGACAGACCTCTATACCCTACAAATATGAATCATGTTAAGCATGTCCCAAAACGAGCCAGTTTATACAATGATCCTTGGAGTCTGTAACAGAAGTTTTGTGACAAGAAACAAAGGAGACCCAGTACAGAAGAAAAATGCCCTAAACAAAAGCTTTTCTTTTTTCCCAAACAATAAAAATATCAACAACAAAATAAAAAATAAAAACATCAAGAGAAGCTAGTTCCTAGTCTTCCAAGTCACATCACTATAGGGAAGAACTGAAAGACTATTGCTCATCATAAGCCTGAAGATGTGGAATGAAACAGCAGCTGGTGCCTGGAGTGGGCAGCACCAACTCCAGAACCTTAGAGAAGCCCAACAAAAAAAATATGAAGATTTCCACGCCAGCCCTGTGACAATGAGACTACCCACCGAGGGCCTCATGGGCCCAGCCCAGGACACCAAGATTCCCTATTCCCAATTCCAGGACCTAAGCAAGGAAAGGGGTGGAGGGATCCACAGTTTAAGTCACAACCTCCATTTTGTAGAGTCAATGTTTCTTTATGTTATTTTTTTTCTTTAATCATGGAACCCCTTTTTCCATTTTCAAATGAGATTCACTAAACCGTCAGTTGTCTTACAGAATATGTTTTTCCAGGTTTTCCTGTAGGAATTGAATAAATATAATGCTCCCACATATAATGCCAAAGGTTATACATTTCACCCTAATCTGTGTTAACCAGAATAGAGGATAATATTTTATTTTGAAATAATTTAGTTTATTTGAAAGTTTTAAAAGACAGAACACACAGAAAATTAATCCTGAGGCAATGAAAATAAATCAATCTTCCAAAAGGAGAAAGAGGCTCTTCCAACAAGATCATCTAATCAAATAAATAGGTGTGCCATAAGGAAAAAAAAAAAAAAACTACACCAAGATTATTGGAGGCAAGCATCCAATAATAAGCAGACTAATAAGTAAACATTCCCTTGTTTCTTGACCAACTGCTTATTGAACCACCCAGGAGCACCACTGAAACAAGGCTATACAGAAATGAGCACATACAAATCAATATTCTCAATATGACACCCATGCAGAAAAAATTCCACTCTAGCTAAAAGACAAAGCTGTGTGGCCATATGCCACTGGCATAGAGATAATAATCAGGTTAAATGCTATTTACCAAATCAGTGACTGAAATTCATATCTTTAGAAATGCCAGAATCATCCAAAGGCCAGTGGGAACTGAGAAAAGTTCAAAACTCTAAGAACAAGTAGGGGAGGTGAAAAGATGATCTTGACCTCTGTAACTTGGAAAGACAAAACATCTCATTGACATAACTGGGTCTCAATTTAGAAGAGTGGATGAAGGAAGTGAGAGCTGTGTGGAGGGTTGGCCATGTGCAGGTGTATGGAAATACTGAAAGTGTAAGGATGCTTGGGGTGTTGAGGAAGTGGGCGTCGTGGGAACAGTGGTGGGGATGTGTGATAGGCTGAGAGGTGTGGGGGATTATGGGAGTTTCTAGGAGTGGGGGGGTTGAGGGGTATCGTGGTGGAAAGTATGGAGGGCAGGTGGAGGTGTGTGTGGGACATGTGGGGAACTTGGAATATTGTCTGGGTAGAACTGGGCTATGGGAGTACATGACTTGAGAGTGGTAGGATGTGTGGGGTATGCACGTGGGAAGCATACACATGCATGCAGACCTGTGCATATGTCTGTGTACTTTTTTGTTGTGCAATGGCACATGTAAGTGCTTCCTGTTAAACTTCCCTTTGATTTAAAATTCCTTACCTTACAATTGCATCATGTACAACCATCTTCCACAAGGGCAAAAATTCACAATGAAGATGTGATGAAGATATAGATTACTATGTTCATGATAATATCCTCTATTTTAAATAATCTAGCTGATGTTCCTCATAAATTCATGGACTCAAAGTTGAGACAGCCCAAGTATTTAAATTCAGGAGCTTTATTCTATGTTTGTTTCAGAGCATTTGGGGACCTCAGAGACAGATTACTGAAAATGGAATGAGGATGTCATCATGCGTCCTCTGTGAAACTACAAAAGGCAATAACTCAAAAAGATACACGCACTTCTATATTCATAGCAGCACAATTCACAACAGCCAAGTCACAGAAACAATCTAAATGCCCATCAACAGATGAATGGATGATAAAGATGTGGTGTGTATCTGTGTGTGTGTGTGTGTGTATATATATATATATATATATGTACATGAAAGTATACACACACATATGTGAGAGTGTATATATATATATATATATATATACACACACTCACACACACACACACAAAATGGAACACTACTCAGCCATAAAAAAGAATGAAATTTTGCCATTTTGCAGCAACATGGATGGCCCTAGAGATTATCATACTAAGTAAGCCAGAGAAAGACAAATAACATATGATACCACATAAACATGTAATCTAAAAAATAAAACAAACTAGAGAATATAATTTTTAAAAGAGAAGCAGATTCACAGATACAGAGAACAAACTAGTGGTTACCAGTACGGAGAGGGGTGGGGGGAGGTGCAATATAGGTATAGAGGAGAAAAAAAGGTTATTATGCAATTATATGAAATCATCTCTGTGAAACTTGAAAATTGTAAAGCACTACAGAATTTAAAGTATCTTTCATTCAATTAAAAAATAATAATTTTTTAAAAGATAAATACCAGTCCTATTTACAGAAGTATGATCTCTCTGCCTATTCCTTACCAACCAGAGTCCCATGAAATCAAGGATGGATAGGAATTGAAAACTGGAAAAAACACAGCAAATACATTTCCTTTCCAGGTTCCTATGTACAATTTTCTCCTTATTATCAAAATCACCCAGCCATAATATCTCTATTGCTTCTCTAGCAGATGGCAGAGTGTCTGAATGAATACCATCAATGTTTCAACAAGCATCACATTCCATAAAAATGTGCATAATTTGGTTGACCCCTCTTGGGACTAGTTTCTCACTTCACGGCTATTTTCATTTCCAGACCATTTTGAAGTATAGGGTCAGCCTTTGACTAAAGCCAAACTTCGGATATAATTTTAGTTTCAGCCTTCTTTTAGTTCCCAAATGAACAGTTATCCTGCATAAATTTCATTTTCTAATCTTCATTCAGGTCATTTGGCAACATTCAGACCTGCATAGGAGATTTTTTTTCCCAGCAGGATGCCTCTTGTTCACTTACCCACACGAATTTGATATATTCAAAAGTAATATGTTTCTGAGCTTCTGACTTCAGAGAACTTTATCTCCATGTTCTTACCTCTGAATTGTTAAGGTGACATTTGTGAGTTCCTGAAAACCAGCCTTCACTTGAACATTGGTCAATGTCCACTTTCTGAAGATTTATGTCAACTTTCATGACACCCCTTAAAAAACAGAGGAAGAGAAAAAGAACAAATTAATCTGAGCCATCACAATGTCAAACTCTATATTTGGCCCTAGAAGTCATACAAATGAGCATAAAGAATGCACTAAAATATTTCAAATTACCCATTCATATTCAACTTAAGTGTACCAAGTGTAGACAGGGACACAAGAAAACAAGATCAACAAGTGTTAGTTTTATGTAAATCCCAAAGGCAAGAACTCTGTACTGTTGACTGTTTCAGCTCCCTGTATAATATCTAGCACATACTTCTATGAAAGTAAAAAGAAAAAGAAAAAAAAAAATAAGCCCTTATCTCACTAATTTCTACAACTATTTCTCAATGCAAGGCCAGGGATGGGGAGGTTGGGGCATGGGAGGTGGGAAATGTGTTAAGGGGGAAGGCAATATTAGAAAATAAGCATCTCTTTCCTCTGATCTTCTATCTCAATGACTTTAAAAGGTTCTTTAGGTCTTCTATTGTTCCACAATGAACACAGATTTGCACCATCTCCAGAAATCCTAAATAGGATTTATTCTTTTTAATTTAGAAACAAAAACACTGCATTTCACTTACCTTTCTGCAAAGTCACTAAAAAACAGAACTTACAAATTCAGAGCCAAAAGCAAAACTGCAAAGAAAGCTCCAACTTTAAAATCCCTCCATTTTTACCATCCAATCTCCCATCATTTTCCTAAGATATCTCTCTCTCTCTCTCTGTCTCTCTGTCTCTCTCTCTCTCTCTCTTATATTTTTCACTACCATCAGTACCCCTAGCAGCAAAAGCAACAGACATACTTTCCTACAATGAACTACTGCATGGGGACTTAACTAAAATAAATATTCTGTGGACTGGACCCTGAAGCCCAAGGCTCTATAATGTCTTTTCTTTCTTTTTTTTTTTCACAAACTTAAATAAAGCATAAACATTCCATGAAAACTCACTAAATATAACACATTTTCAAAGTTCCTTTCCCCAACTTGAACTATTTTCATTATGATTATTATTAAATATGTACAAATATAATGGTAGGCTCAAATTCATTTTGTTTTTTTCTTTTTATAGCCACATGTGAGGCATGTGGAATTTTCTGGGCTAGGGGTCAAATCAGAGTTGCAGCTGCCGGGCTATACCCCAGCCACAGCAACGCCAGATCCAAGCTACATCTGTAAACTATGCTGCAGCGTGCAGCAACGCCAGATCCATAACCCACTGAGTGAGGCCAGGGATCGAACTCGCATCCTCACGGACACCGTGTCAGGTTCTCAACCTGCTGAGCCACAACGGAAACTCCTTAAATTCTTACACTGTAGTTCTTCTAGATAAAAAAAAACACACACACATAAAATAACCCCAAAAAATGTAAAAAAAACTATAAAACCAACAGATTTTAAATTTAAAATATTAATTCAAATTTATCAATGATTATGTTTTGCCAAACTAAATCATCTCTCAGAACAGGAATACAGTACCAACTGCTAATTCAGCAAGCCTATTTTACCAACATGTTATGACTCATTTTTCTCATCTCTCTTCTCCTTTTAAACTACTGTGAAATCTCTGACAGAGTGGCTTAATGTCATTTGGGCTTCATTTACTTTTTAAGGCTGCCTCTGTTCTTTTCTTATTAACCTGGGACAAAGTATGTTACTCCACTACATAGTGCTAACATGCTCCAAAAAGACACACACACACACAAAAAGAGCACATGGAAACACTCTCTCAGTATGTGGTTAACCAGACAACCCAGAATATGTGTACATTCATTCTTCAGAGGATCAATGCAAGGAAAACCCAAAAATTTATCATAATAAATTTTTTTTTGCTTTTTCTTTTTGTTGTTGCTTTTAGGGCTGTACCCTCAGCATAAGGAGGTTCCCAGGCTAGGGGTCGAATCGGAGCTGTAGCCACTGGCCTACAGCACAGCCACAGCAATGCAGGATCCGAGCTGTGTCTGCGACCTACACCACAGCTCAAGGCAACGCCGGATCCTTAACGCTCTGAGCGAGACCAGGGAATGAATCTGCATTCACATGGATGCTAGTAAGATTCATTAACGGCTGAGCCACAATGGGAACTCCCACAATAAAATTTATAAATCAGAGTTCTCTTGTGGCACAGTGGGTTAAGGACCCAGTATTGCCACTGCTGTGGCTCAGGTCCCTGCTATGGCCCAGGTTCAATCCCTGGCCCAGGAACTTCCAAATGCCATCAGTGCAGCCAAAAAACAAAACAAAACGACTTGTAAATCCTTCACAGAAATAGCCCCAGTTGGCAAAATACTACCATTGTGGACCCTAATTCCATTTAAAAAAATACTATTCATATGATAAATAACTGAACTCCCAAGTAACCTAATACCTTAACCCACTTAACTCCTTTACTCTTTCAACAAATAGAAATAAGAGATGCCATGAAGGTGGAACCACATAGGTCCCATCCAAAGAATCTCAAAAGGTTAAAGACAGCTTTAAAAGTATTCGATATTGGAGTTTCCACTGTGACACAATGGGATTGGGGCCACTTAGAAGCGCTAGAAAGTAGGTCAAATCCCCAGCCTGACACGGTGGGTTAAGGATCTGGTTTTGCCACAGCTGCAGCTTAGGTCACAACCGTGCCTCATATCTGATCCCTAGGCAAGGCATTCAATATGCCTCATGGTAGCCAAAAATGGAAAAAAAAAAAAAAAAGTATCAGACGTTTCATGGAGATTGGATGCTAAAATAAGGGAATGTGGAAAGTTATCACTTGGGTATTTCATAAACATTGGTCGACTTGTTGACTGCCTTACCAACCAGGACTTCCCATAATACTTTGTTCCATATAGGTCATGACAATCGTGCAAGCCCACTCTAGGCTCTACTTACGGTCTTTGGAAAGTAATACATTCAGTTTTCCAATCATTCAATACTTAGCAAGCACTAACTATGGGCCAAAATTGTTCTTGGCCTTTGAAATACATTAATAAGCCAGAAAAAAAAATCCTGCCTTCATGGAGCTTAACTCTAGTGTGGGACACACAAATAATAAACCATGGCTATAACAAATAAATTATACCACGTATTACACACTAAAACATGCCATGGATGAAAAAAAAAAACAAACAAACTTCAAGAAGGTAAGGAGGATGGATGGGAGTAGATGAGGTTAAAAGTTTTTTTAAATGGTGGTCAAGATAAGCCTCACTGAAATGAGACTGCTTACTTAGTTCATGGTATAATCACAGCAGATTTGTATTCACACTGGAAGGTACCAGCCACCCTCCTCAACAACATAATATTTCCCACATGACTACTACTGCCTGCTACATTTTGGCATTCCTCTTAAACGTCTTATTAAGAATGTATTTGTTAAAAGCAAAAATAAACAAATGGGACCTAATCAAATTTACAAACTTTTGTACAGCAAAGGAAACCATAAACAAAATGAAAGGACAACCTATAGACTGGGAGAAAATATTTGCAAATGACGTGACTGACAAAGGATTAATTTCCAAAACATACAAACAGTTCATACAACTCAACAACAACAGAAGCCACCAAACAACCCAATCAAAAATAGGCAGAAGACCAAAATAGACATTTCTCCAAAGAAGAAATACAAATAGCCAATAGGCACATGAAAAGATGCTCAACATTGCTAATTATTAGAGAAATGCAAATCAAAACTGAAATGAGGTGCCACCTCATTGGGAGGTGGCCATCATTAAAAATTCCACAAATAGGAGTTCCCGTGGTGGCACAGTGGAAACAAATACGACTAGGAACCGTGAAGTTGCAGGTTCTATCCCTGGCCTCACTCAGTGGGTTAAGGATCCAGCATTGCTGTGAGCTGTGGTGTGGGTCACAGACGTGGCTCGGATCCCATGTTGCCATGGCTCTGCCATAGGCCAGCAGCAACAGCTCTAATTGGACCCCTAGCCTGGGAACCTCTATATGCTGTGGGTGTGGCCCTACAAAGACCCAAAAAAAAAAAAATTCCACAAATAAACATTGGAGAGGGTGTAGAGAAAAGGCAACCCTCCTACACTGTTGGTGGGAATGTAAATTAGTGAAAGCACTATGGAAAACAGTATTAAGGTACCTCAAAAAACTAAAATTAGAGTTGCCATATGATTCAGCAATCCCACTCCTGGGCATATATCCAGACAAAACTATAATTCAAAAAGATAAATGCACCCCACTGTTCACTGAAGCACTATTTACAACAGCCAAGACATGGAAACAACTTAAACATCCACCCACAAATGAATGGATAAAGAAGATATGGTACATATATTCAATGGAATATTACTCAGCCAAGAAAAGAACAAAATAATGTCATTTGCAGCAACATGGATGGATCTAGAGATTATCACGATAAGTAAGTCAGAAAGAGAAAAACTAATAGTATATGATATACTTATATGTGGAATCTAAAATATGACACAAATGAACTTATTTATGAACTATATTCAATATCTTGTGATAAACTATAATGGAAAATATGAAAAATAATATACATGTAAAACTGAATCACATTGCTGTACAGCAAAACTTAACACTGTAAATCAACTACACTTCAATAAAATTTTTTAAAAGATAAAATATGACACAAATGAACTTATCTACAAAACTGAAACAGACTCACAGACATAGAGAACAGACTTATGGTTGCCAAGGAGGTGAGGGGAAGGGATGGATTGAGAGTATATGCAAACTATTATATACAGGATGGAAAAACAGTTAAGGTCCTGATGTATAGCACAGGAAACTATATTCAATATCCTGTGATAAACCATAATGGAAAAAATATGAAAAAGTACATATAAATATGTATAACTGAATCACTGTGCTATATAGCAGAAATCAACACATTGTAAATCCACTATACTTCAATAAATATTTTAAAAAGAATGAATTTGGAGTTTCCATTGTGGCTCAGCGGGTGAAGAAGCTGACATACTGTCCATGAGCATGCAGATTCAATCCCTGGCCTCCACCAATAGTTTAAGGATCTGGTTTTGTTGCATAGATCTTTGATGCAACTGGGATCCCAAGTTGCTGGGGCTGTGGCAATAGGCAGGCAGCTGCAGTTCTGATTCAACCCCTAAACCAGGAACCTCCTTATGCCGCAAGTGCAGCCACAAAAAGAAAAATAAAATAAAAGAATGACTTTGTAAGTATGAAACTAATAAAAATATTCATTTCTATTTATCCCACAACTATACTAGCAAAGTCATGTTTTCCTCAACTATCCTGCTACACTGAAAAAGTTTAGTGCAAGTTAGTGGAAATCTCAAAACCCTCCAGAGCTCCCTCAGGAACCTGGGTTAATTTGGGATTCCAGGAGAAGCCAATTACTCTGCTCCCTTCCCTCAGAAACACGGCTTAAGAAATTGCTCTCTTAATCGCTAAGCGTTTTCTCCCTTAACTCCTGGTTCATATGGGGGAACCAAAAAGTAACCACAGACCTGAAACTCAGCTTACGAAGCCAACCACCAAAGGTAATGATGTGTGCATTTACCAGCTGGGAAATCGGCGCTGACTCATCTTCATTAGTGCCTGTGCCTCAGCGCCTGGAGACCTACAAAGCCCTCTGGAAAGCACCGTGACTTCCTACGGGGGAAGTGGAGGCTGTTTGGTGGATTAAGTGGGAAGTGAGCGCTCTCTTGGTGGCGAAATACAAGCCGACGAGAAGACTGCAACGCACACATACCAGCAGATATTGGGCCCGTGGAGGCGTCGCCGCGCCTGCGCCCTGCGTCCCCTGAGCACGCGCCTCTGGGGCGGAAGTGCTGCTCCCACATCCGGCGAGCAGGCGCCTCTGGGAAACTCTGAGGCGTAGAAGTGGTTGCTGGTTTGCCGCTTGAGGACCGGAAGACGCGGGCCGAAAAGAGCCTGGTGAGTGCCCTCCAGATGATGGAAAACATAGCAGATAACATCCCCTAAACCTTTCGCTGCTTAACCAAGCCGCACATTGGTATTTTCCTCCTCTGGGCTCTCTCACATCTGAAAAGGCATGAGCTCCAAACGGGATTCCTCTCCAACCCAACTTGGAATTTCCCTAATGTTCTCTCTCCATGAATGGGCTTCCGTCCTTCCAGTTGTCGGTCGATAACCTGTTTGTTCTGAAACTCACCCCTAAATCAAAATAGTTGCCACATTCGTTAGATTCTACTCCCTGTTTGACCCTTCCCCTCAGTTTCCGCAATTTCCGTTTGGTTCAGGCTTTCATCTCTCAGGAAACTAAAAAAAATTTTATAGTACTGTAGTAATTTGGTCCTGTCTGACATTGCTTCAGGTAAAGATCTCAGTTTGTAGGCCCTGACGTTTATGTGCTTTAGAGCCTTTCTTTAAGAAACAAATACATTATCATGAGTATACGTTTATATCACAGTATGACCTTAGCTCTACTTCTTTATGTTACAACAGATTATTACCAGAAAGCTTTTCCATACCAGGACATCTAGCGATAACTTAGCTATAGACCAAAGTGACTGCCAACTACTTTAATATATATTGCTGAAGAATCCGGAATTTCCCCTTAACCAATTTCCAGAAATGCCCACAGTCTAGGGAGAATGTAATGGAGACAATTTATAAAAGAAAGAAACCATTCAGTAATATCTTTTTTAAATTTTACAAAAAGTAGTTGACCACCAAACTCATCAGTGTCCTTTCTAGGACTTTAGAAAGTAGTTCCCATACAAGCAAGGGGCCTAGAGTTTAAGCATAAAACACTGCTTTCTGTTTAATCTTTAAAACCTGTAAATATGATCCTCACAATTCCATGCTTAAAAATATTTCTCACTTTGGTATAGAATAAACTTAAAGCTCTTTGGTATAACATTATATTTAGGTCCCTGGTACTTCTAACTTCTCCACCCACTCTCTTGAATACATTCATTGTTCCAGACAATTAAGAATTACATGTGGAGTCCTAAATAACTGGTTGTCTCAGAAAATCATTCTCTTATTGATGCCTTTATATCTGAAGTCCCTTTGCTTAAGCCGCATTTTAACCTATCATAGCTTCTACCTGGCTCCTTTCTAAAGCCTTCCATGAACCCCAAGTCTCACTTAGAAACTAGTTCTCTATTCTCCCCATAATACACTGTACTTATTTTCTTCATATTACTAGCATGCTTTATTGTAATCTTTGATTTTTAATGATTTGTGTTTCCCACCAGATTTAAATTTCCATGGCCATGTCTTTGTAATATTTTCAGTCAGCTCCTAAATCAGCCCACACCCAAAATTTACCCTGAAAAGACTGCAGTTGCTAGAGAGATGCAAATAGTAGCTAAAATAACTATGATCAAAAAAAGGAAAGAGAGAGAAAAAAGCAAAGCAAACTGAAAACAATCATGAGCAATCATGAATGAATGACTGGAAAGAAAAACTGGGTAGGTTGAAGGAAAGTTTTGAAATTCATATTTTGTTTCCTTACCATGTTACCTTGGACAATAATTTCTTTCTCCATTGCTGCAAAAAAATTGGCAGCAACAGCCCTTACAGTCAACATTGATGGAGAATCAGAGCAGAAGTTCTGCCAAAATAAAGAGTTGATAAAAACAGATGCTGGTAGACCAACTGCCATCAGTCATTTACTCCTAACTGTAGATAACCAGAACAGAATTTGGTGCCCAGCAGTGGGTTTCTTACATAACAAAAGCTTATAACATGTGACATTGGCTTTGGGACCAGGCAGAGGCAGGAGCTGGAAGGGCCTCAAAGAGATGGTTAATAAAAATGGGAATATGTTGGTGAGTCTTAAAGGACAATGTAGAAATGGTATTGAAGACAGAAGTAAAAGCAAGCTTTATTACATAGTAGTTGGAAAGTTTGGCAACACTGTCACCTATGAACAAATGAACTTATGGATCTGGCTAAGGAAGTTTCTGAATAAAATGCAGAGAGTATTACCTGGCATTTTCTAGCAGACTATGATAGAAAACAAAGAAAATTATGGACTAAAGAAAGAACTGTTTTGGTTTGTGCTTTTAAAATTTTTTAATTTTGGTAAAATATATATAACAAAATTTACCATCTTAACCGTTTTTAAACGTACTGTTCCAGTAGCGATATTTCATGTTGTTGTGCAGCCAATCTAGTGCCTTTTTCATCTTGCAAAACTACAATTCTATACTCACTAAATAACAATTTCCCATCCTCCTACTCTCCCAAGCCCCTAAATTGGAATCACAATTCTAACTTCTATCTCTAAGACTTTGAATGTTCTAGGTATCTCATATAAGTGGAATCATAAAATATATGTCTCCTTATGGCTGCTTTATTTCACTTAGTATAATGTCCTCAAGTTTCAACCATATTGTATCATGTGTCAGAATTTCTTTCTTTTTTAATGGAATAATATTACATTGTATGTATATACCATCTTTGTCTATTCATTTTGTGTTAGTGCTGTTATAGAGCTGCTTATTTTTTGTGAAAACTTGAGGAAATATTAAAGAGCCATGATTTGAAAATAAAACTGTTACACATCCCCAGTCTCTTCTAGCAAAACAATTCTCAGAATAGAAATGACTTCAGAGCAAAGAACTACCTCAGGGTGGGTCTGGAAAATCCTTTGTTAAGACCTCAGGAAGCTCTAAGGCAATGTTTCATAGAGGCTTTCAGCTAGACTAAAGGACTTCTAATGATCTTATGGGTATGCCTCATAGACCTTCTTGTTAAACAATAAGGATTATAAGATTCTCAAGGCTTTATTGCACATAAACCACAGGGCCCAAGGTAGAAAATTTGTAAATGTAGCTTCTGTCTAATAGAATGAAATTCAGTAAGATTCATAGAAAACCCACAACATTTTTCAATGAATAGCATAGGTTTGGAGCACTGTCATCTTGAATTAAAAGGTAAAGAGATAGTACAACATTGTAAGACACCTCCCCACCCACACCCTTCTGTGGCCAAGAAGCAGGCTGAGAAGGCCACTTAGTTGCAAACATGTCAGCTTCTTAGGGAAAAAGGAAGGATAGCTCAGAAGACAGAATCAGGAGCCCAGAGGGTAAAACCAGGATCTTCAGAGAATTTTCCAAGGGAGCAGAATTGGTCCTAATAAAAAAATTGGCGATGTGTGTTGAAGTGAATCTAAGAATTGCCGTAGACTAGTAACTGCTATGTGTATCTTGTTCCCCTTCTTTTTTAAAGTATTACTGTAGTTGTCCTATCTCTTTACCACATTTGGATGTTGCAGGGCTATTAGTGCAAGAGGATAGATAATATTTCCTTACAGGTTTTCAAACTGAGAGGTACTATACTTGAGGAACCATACACATAGTACTCATGCTCATCTGGATCTCATTCAGATAGCTAAATCCT